>NC_043978.1:27143685-27743685 GCF_902148855.1 Sphaeramia orbicularis
AGAAAGAAAGAAAGAAAGAAAGAAACAAAAGAAAGAAAGAAAGAAAGAAAGAAAGAAAGAAAAACAAAGGAAGAAAGAAAGAAAGAAAGAAAATCCAAAACCAGCAGTGAAAAGTAAATAGAAAACGACAATGAACGAGGTTTAAAGAAATAAATGGAAGAGAATTACAACTCAAATCTGTTTTTCTTTTGACTCTTACTGAATAGTTTCTATAACACAATTTGTTCTAAAAATAAATAAATAAATAAATAAATAAATAAATAAAATTAGCCGAAAAACTGTGTTTTTGGAAACCGTCTAATGCCATATTGTACATTTATAACAGTGTTTGTGTCCATTCTCCTGCTCAGACCCAGTAGGACAGTCTGTCCTCTGTAGGAGACACTGAAAAGGGCATAAAAGTACCTGACAAAGCTGTTGTATGGTACTGTTTCTAGTCAAGGCAATGATTTAATGTAAAAAAGCCAAACCTTTACTTTGTTGGGTCCCAGGAGGATATGGAACATTTTTAATAGAGAATATTTCATCATAAAATCCGTTTCATTGTGGTTTTCCTCCATCTTTCCTAAATATTTACACTGTGGTTACTATTATTCTTATATTCACTTCGAACCTCAATCAGGTCAAATTCCCTTCAACAGAAATTCATTGATACATTCATTTATTATTATTATTATTATTATTATTATTATTATTATTATTATTATTATTATTATTATTCAACAGCATTTGTTTGTATGTGAAATAATTTTGACTGTTTATAAGACCCTTAAATATATGTATATGTATGTTTCTTCTGGGTCATTTTAGTCTGATTTGTACTGACACAGATAATTAAACAAACTCATATAATAACTGGAGACAACTTAAAATAATGACAGAAGACATTATGGTAAAAAGAAAAGGTGGTAAATTTGACCCCGTCGGTGGTTTTAGGTGTGGAACGTCTCCTGGTGGTTAATTAAAACATTCTTTTATTTAATTTTCAGCCTCTTTGAATGAAAAATATCCTCATAGTAAACAAAAAAACAAAGCTAACAATAAAATTAAATAAAATCTAAATTAAAACTAGTCCGCTCCTACAATCCAAAAAAAAAAAAAAAAATCGTGGTATTTATTCACTTCTAAAACTAAACTGAAATCCAATTGAAAGAATAAAGGAAAACTAATGAAGCTTTTGGAGACAATAATAACTGCTGGTTATTACATTATTAGGAAACACACAGGAATTATGTTCAGTGTGTAGGTGTAAATGAGATTTCACACCGACTGACAAGAAGGAGCTAATAATGTCCCACAGAAGTGACGGTTGTGTTTATCCACAGGACTACACACACACTGACATTGGCTTTGTGGGTACGTTCATGTACACAGGCAGGATAACACCACTGGATGTAATAAAGTACAAACAAATATGAGGTACTTGTACTCTACTGGAGTATTTGTACTTTTTTTCCAGTGTAATAAACTGTTTCTAAATGTGTTCATTCTCAACTCTTGTACGGTGTTTGGGTCTGTAGGACCTGTCATTTTTTATTAAAAGACAAATGATTTTTTTTAGGATTTTTTTCCTCTCATATCTTGACTATATTACATTTTATTGAAAAAAAATCAAACAAAAAATTAATGGCATTTTAATTCATAAATGTGACCTAGCAAAGGCAAAAGGCAAATATTAAACATGTATGCTTTTTATGTTGCTAGTAATTGGGATGAAGTAAACATCTGCTGAGTATTTAAACATAAAATTGTTTGATTATGTTGAATTAAAAACCTACAAATGCAGTGGGTCCACCACACCCACCAACACTGGCTGAACAACACAACTATAAACACCAGACAAGGGTTAAATGGTTGTGATTAACTGAAGGAGGACTTGTTCCTTTAATGGATGAGTTGTTTCTACACCTTCTTCATCATAACAAGTGGTTCCTGATACAACAAACCCCGCCCCTTGCACATATTGTAGTTTATTTTGGCTTCGATCCAGCTGATATCATCATGTCTGTGTGTGCTGATGTCAACATATCAATTACCTCTATATATGTGCCAAGTTTGAAGTAAATTTAAACTAAATTGATGTTTTATAGACATTTGAAATTTCTCCCATTTACTTATAATGGGAAAAAAAGAAAAAAAAAGATATAAAAAATTCATTAAGAATTTTAACTTTGCTGTTTGTTTTGTTGATACTTTCTTTTGAGGGTCTTCGCCACCTTCTTCCCTCTTGTTCTCTCCCCTTCTTCTACCCTCCCCACCCCCATCCCCCATGTCAGGTCCGGCATCAAAATGTGGTTCAACAAAACTCATAATAAACACAGTAGAATATCAAAGGGTGCTTCATATACTTTATGAAGTTACCCCTGGCAAAGCAAATTTGTTCAGCACCAAAAGGAACCAGACTACCATTCTGCTGTTAGAACGCTGGACAAGACAAGTAGGAGAAAAAAAAAAAAAAGTAGTGTGAGATACTCCCTGGTAAAATGTCCAAATAAAAGAGGATACACAAGCAAAGGTGTTAGAAAAAATGGGCAATGATGACTGGGAGTACAGTTGGTGTCGGCTGCTGCCTTATCGGTACAGACAGCTGCCTGTCAGCCAGCTGAGCCCATTAAAAAAAAAAAAAAAAAAAAAAGAATTTGAACTTTGACCTACTTTTCCCAAAATGTCATCCAATCTATTCTGGGTGACTGGCAATCTATAAACCCAATTTGGTATGAATTCAACCAATGGTTTTGCTGTTACACGCATTTGAAATTTCATCCATTATAAGTAAACGATTATAAAAAAAAAAAAAGATTTTAAAAAATTAATAAAAAATTTTAACTTTGACCTACTTTTCCCAAAATGTAATCTGATCTATTCTGGATCACTGGTAATCTATAAACATAATTTGGTATGAATTCAACCAACAGGTTTGCTGCTACAGACAATTGAAATTTTGCCCATTATAAGTAAACAGAATTTTTTTTTTTTTTTTTTTTTTTTTTTAATTCCAAAAAATTTTTTAACTTTGACCTACTTTTCCCAAAATGTTATCAGATCTATTCTGGGTCACTGGTAATCTATAAACCCAGTTTGGTATGAATTCAACCAATAGTTTTGCTGCTAGAGTGTTAACAGGCAAACAAACAAACAAACCGAACCAAAAACCATACCCCTTGCCTCCCCTTCGGAGGGTGGGGTAAAAATTTGGAGTTGTTATTATTTATAGGTTATTATGATAGTATTTTACTGATCTGACCCACTTGTGATCAAATTGGACCGAACATAGCCCCTGAAATAAAATGACTGTTAATATCTTTAGTATAATTTTTGCAGTTCACAAATTCATCCCGTGGGCTGGAAAGGATCCTTTGAATGGTCGGTTTTGGCCCACGGGCTGTATGATGGACACCTGTGGTTTAAGGCATTTTGGGCTTAAAGGAGCTCAAATGGCCTTAACCCTTAAAGAGCCAAACAGCCACTGGTGACCAAAACTGTCTGCTGATCTAAACTGTTTATTACCTGTTGATCCACTAATCCTATCAATACGTGTAAATAATTGGTGTAAAATACAGTTTGTCATCTTTTCATGGTCATCAGATATGACCCATTTGGACGTTACCGTGGAAACACTGTCATCTTCTACAACATTGGTTCACCAGGAGTTGGATCAATGACAGTGGATGGACACATTCAGTTTATGTTCAATTAATGATAGATTTTGTCAAAAAAGTCACATTTTCTACTTTTTTCTCTGTTTTTGATATGATGACAATTTACTTTAATCTGAGCTTGTATGAACTTCTACATGACCAGGAAATTAAACATTTGAAAATACCTGATTTTTATTGTAGAAACACAAAGTACAGAGGATAGTATTCTAATAAATGGTGATGGATCGCTTAAGAAAGGTTAAATAGAGAGAAAAATTCATTTGGGAACTGACACAAAGGTTACACTGGGTCTTTATGGGATATATAAAAATACAAGAAAAATACAGGTAAGGTGAAAGGAACATCTATTTCATATTTCATTTTTCTCTGTTTTTGATATTGTGACAAGTGATTTTATTATGAGCTTTTATGAACATCTACCTGATCAGTGAATAAATACAGGAAAATACCAGATTTTTACTGAAAAAACACAAATGGAGGATGATATAATAAATCACTTAAGAAAAATATAATGTTAAATACAGAGAAAAATTCATTTGGGAACTGACACAAAGGTCACACTGAGTCTTTATGGGATATATAAAAATACAAGAAAAATACATTTAGGGTGAAAGGAACATGTATTTCATTCTGTCATTTCATTTTCATTTCATATTTCATTTTTTCTCTGTTTTTGATAGTTTGACAGTTGATTTTAATCTGAGCTTTTATGAACATCTACCTGATCAGTGAATAAATACAGGAAAATACTAGATTTTTACTGAAAAAACACAAAATATGGAGGGTAATATTATAATAAATGACTTAAGAAATGTTAAATATAGAGGAAAATTCATTTTGGAACTGACACAAAGGTCACACTGGGTCTTTATGGGTTATATACAAGAAAAATACATATAAGGTGAAAGGAACATGTATTTCATATTTAATTTTTCTCTGTTTTTGATATTATGACCATTGATTTTATTATGAGCTTTTATAAACATCTACCTGATCAGTGAATAAATAGAAGAAAATACCTTATTTTTACTGAAAAAACACAAAATATGGAGGATAATATTATAATAAATGATTTAAGAAATGTTAAATATAGAGGAAAATTAATTTGGGAACTGACACAAAGGTCACACTGGGTCTTTATGGGACATATAAAAAAATAAAAGAAAAATGCATGTAAAGGGAAAGGAACATGTATTTCATGTTTAATTTTTCTCTGTTTTTGATATTGTGACAATTGATTTCAATATGAGCTTTTATGAACATATACATGGTCAGTGAATTAAATGCAGGAAAATACTTGATTTTTACTGAAAAAAACACAAAATATGGAGGATAATACTGTAATAAATCACTTAAATGTTAAATACAGAGAAAAATTCATTTGGGAACTGACAAAAAGGTTACACTGGGTCTTTATGGGACATATAAAAATAAAAGAAAAATGCATGTAAAGGGAAAGGAACATGTATTTCATGTTTAATTTTTCTCTGTTTTTGATATTGTGACAACTGATTTTAATATGAGCTTTTATGAACATTTACATGGTCAGTAAATTAACCCATAAAGACCCAGTGTGACCTTTGTGTCAGTTCCCAAATTAATTTTCCTCTATATTTAACATTTCTTAAATCATTTATTATAATATTATCCTCCATATTTTGTGTTTTTTTTCAGTAAAAATCTGTTTTTAATTCACTGATCAGGTAGATGTTCATAAAAGCTCATAATAAAATCAATTGTCAAACTATCAAAAACAGAGAAAAATGAAATATGAAATGAAAGGATGAAATACATGTTCCTTTCACCTTACATGTATTTTTCATGTATTTTTATATAACCCATAAAGACCCAGTGCTACTTTAGCGTCAGTTCCCAAATGAATTTTCCTCTATATTTAACATTTCTGAAGTGATTTATGATAATATTACCCTCCATATTTTGTGTTTTTTTCAGCAAAAATCTGGTATTTTCCTGTATTTAATTCACTGATCAGGTAGATGTTCATAAAAGCTCATATTAAAATCAATTGTCATAATATCAAAAACAGAGAAAAATTAAATATGAAATACATGTTCCTTTCCCTTTACATGTATTTTTCTTGTATTTTTATATATATAAAACAATAATAAAACTAATTTTACGGAGTGCTTACTGGTAACACCTTTGAAAGCACAGGTTTTAGTTGTTTTTTTCCTGTAGTTTTTACTTCAATAAAACATCTGAACACATATTCCACCATGAATATCTGAGAAAATGACAGCAAAACACTTGTACAGCCAAAACAAAACAAAAAACCAGAAACAGATATCATGAGCTGAATGCATTGATTCCTGGCTTTGCTTTCAGATCATTTCATTCAGCGTTTCTGATCATTTTAATGTGCAGTGACACCGGTCTGTCAAAGTTCCCCCACACTGTTATTCAAAGGTGTTGACACTGAATCGACACCGAGGCTGACGGGAAGAGCGTGGTTATCGATCGGCTGTGTTACGCCTCTGAACACATGAAATATTTAATGTTATAAATCCAGTGGTGGAACTCTTTAATTATTTACACAGACACAGTTTAGACTCAGATGTATGCACGCTGTTGAATTATTTAACTCTATAAGTTACCAGTGGGGATGTTAGCTTTACTTGCAGCTCATCCACTGTGACGTGCAGAACGAAGGCGGCGGCGGCGGCGGCTGGCGGCGATGACACACACATACGGTCAGCCTTTATTCAAATAGATGAAATGTTTAGTTTGTGTCAGTGCTTGGCAGAATCAAGGTTTTTACACATTTTCAAGGTCAATTCAAGCACTTTTAACCCTTAAGGACCCAAACAGCCGCCGGCGACCAAAAGCATCTGTTCATCTATAATGTTTATTACCTGTTGATCCACTCATCCTATCAATACATGGAAATAATTGGTGTAAAATACAGTTTGTCATCTTTTCATGGTCATCAGATATGGCCCATTTGGACGTTCAGAGGCTCTGTAGTTACCGTGGAAACACCGTCATCTTCTACAACATTCATTGACCAGTAAAACCCATGGAGTTGGATCAATGACAGTGGATGGACACACTGGGTTTATGTTCAGTTAATGATAGATTTGCTGAAAAAGTCACTTTTTCTTCAGTTTTCTTTGAATTTACTCTGAGTTTTCATGAGCATTTAAATTAAGTATAGGCAAAATATATGGTTTAACGTGAAAATTGCAAAATACAGAAGACAATGTTATAATAAATGATGATAAATCACTTAACAAAGGTTAAATAGAGAGAAAAAGCACTGGGTCTTTATGGGTTAAGGGTCATTTTCGATTTTTTCCAGTACAGCCCCTTATCACTGGGGTCAAATCCATATCTACAGGAAAACATATACTCAGGATTTTTTTTTTTCTTTCCACTTTTTATCCCAATGATGTACATTGTATTACGCTATAAACATCTAAAATTCTATTTCATAATATCAATCCAATAAATCACATCACTGAAACTAAAATTCAAACACTTTTCAGACCTTGAAAACACAACATTTTCTAAGAATCCTGTTATTAACCCTTTCATGCACTGTCCACTCCAGTGGACAGTTCTTCTCCAGCTGTTCTCTTGTATATTAATCGGTTTTATTGTTTTAGTTCCATATCAGCCAACACAGTGGACACTTATGCACCATCCCATACACTGTAATTCAGATCATTACAGTAACTTTACTGTTCTTGATAAACCTGAACTGCAGTAACATGTTTGAGTGTAAATCAATTGTTATTTGTTAGACAAGAAGGTTTTTTTTGCATATTATCTCCATGAAGTGAGTAATTACTAGCATTAGAATATGTTAAAATGTGAGAAGACATCAGATTAGCAGCATTAAAATGTTTTTATTTCATTGTTTTCATATCACTTTCTGATATTGGGTTTTAAACATGTTTCTTTTCTTCAAAAATTAAATGCATGGACATTTTTGTAACTCCATAGAAAAAAAAAACTTGATTGCATTGTTTTTTTTCATGGCTAAAAACTGAAGAAAAAAATCTTGACTAAGGTTCTCATAATTCGTGCATGAAAGGGTTAAAATAGTAGAAATGTTTAGTTTGTGTCAGTGTTTTGTCAGAATCAGGGTTCGTACACATTTTTCAAGGTCAAACTCAAACACTTTTAAGGGTCATTTTCACATTTTTCCAGTACAGCCCCTTATCACTGGGGTCAAATCCATATCTACAGGAAAACATATACTCAGGATTATTTTTTTATTCACTGCCCAATGATGTACATTGTATTATCCTATAAACATCTAAAATTATGTAGCAAAAAGTTTAGAAATTAAAGGAGAACATGAAGTTTTATCCAGAAAAAGGGAAACCACTTGCACTGTAAAACAAAAATACACCCTATCTACTCAATAAAAATGAGGCGACACATTACAACCAATATGATCAATTATATTTCACTGAGTTTAGAATTGAATAAATAATAATTAAATGAAGCCCTTAATAGTTCTCCACTTAATATGAGTAGATTCAAATGCAAAACAATATGGAATTAATTAAAACCTAAACAAAAATATTGACTTGGTTTGAAAAAGTTAAACTTCTTAATGTGAAAATTTGAAAGCTATCTAACCTGGAAGAGTTAATATTAAAGATAAATAAATAAATCACATCACAGTTATAATTGCAAACACTGAAACTAAACTTAAAGGACTTTCCAGACCTGGGAAAAACAACATTTTCAAGGATTTCAAGCCCCTGTATGAACCCTGTCATTAAAATAGATTAAATGTTTAGTTTGTGTCAGTGTTGTCAAGAATCAGGGTTCATACACATTTTTCAAGGTCAAATTCAAGCACTTTCAAGGGTCATTTTCTAATTTTTCCACTACAGCCCCTTATCACTGGGGTCAAACACATATCTACAGGAAAACATATACTCATTTTTCATATTTTTCACTTTTTATCCCAATGATGTACATTGTATTACGCTATAAACATCTAAAATTGTGTTTCATAACAGCAACAAGTTTTGAAATTAAAAGAGAACATGAAGTTTTATCCAAAAAAAGGGAAACCACTTGGCATTCTTCAGGTACTGAGTCAAAGATTAAGATGAAAATGTACCTGGAATCGACCTTAGAACACCTGGGAATTGTATTTTTTTGACATGAAGTTTTATTTTTCCAAATAAATCACCCCTGTAAGTACCTTTGGCTTTTATCTAACCTGGAAGAGTTCATATTAAAAATAAATAAATCACATCACAGTTGTAATTGAAAGCAATGAAACTAAAATTTAAGCACTTTTAAGGGTCATTTTCACATTTTTCTGGTACAGCCCCTTATCACTGGGGTCAAATCCATATCTACAGGAAAACATATACTCAGGATTATTTTTTTATTCACTTTTTTATCCCAATGATGTACATTGTATTATGCTAAAAACATCTAATATTATGTTTCATAATAGCAAAAAGTTTACAAATTAAAGGAGAACATGGAGTTTTATCCAAAAAAAGGGAAACCACTTGGCATTCTTCAGGTACTGAGTCAAAGGTTAAGATAAAAATGTACCTGGAGTCGACCTGAGAACACCTGGGAATTTTATTTTTTGACATAAAGTTTTATTTTTCCAAATAAATCACCTCTGTAAGTAGCTTTGGTTTTTATCTAACCTGGAAGAGTTCATTTTAAAAATAAATAAATCACATCACAGTTATAACTGCAAGCACTGGAACTAAAAGATGTCAAGCCCCTGTATGAACCCTGTTATTCAAATAGATGAAATGTTTAGTTTGTGTCAGTGTTTTGTTGGAATCAGGGTTCATACACATTTTTCAAGGTCAAATTCAAGCACTTTTAAGGGTCATTTTCACATTTTTCCAGTACAGCCCCTTCTCACTGGGGTCAAATCTATATCTACAGGAAAAAATATGCTCAGGATTATTTTTTATTCACTTTTTTATCCCAATGATGTTTGTTGTATTATGCTATAAACATCTAAAATTATGTTTCATAATAGCAAAAAGTTTAGAAAAGAAAAGAAAAACATGAAGATTTGTCAAAAAAAAAAAAGCGAAGCCACTTGACGTTCTTCGGGCACTGAGTCAAAGATTAAGATAAAAATGTACCTGGAGTCGATCTGAGAACACTGGAAATGTTATTTGTTGACGGAAAGTTTTATTTTTCCAAATAAATCACCAACTTCTAAGTGTAAAAATTTGAAAGCTATCTAACCTGGAGGAGTTAATATTAAAGATAAATAAATAAATCACATCACAGTTATAACTGCAAGCACTGAAACTAAAATTCCAGCACTTTCCAGACCTGGGAAAAACAACATTTTCAAGCCCCTGTATGAACCCTGTTATTCAAATAGATGAAATGTTTAGTTTGTGTCAGTGTTTTGTCAGAATCAGGGTTCGTACACATTTTTCAAGGTCAAATTCAAGCAATTTTAAGGATCATTTTCTAATTTTTCCAGTACAGCCCTTTATCACTGGGGTCAAATCCATATCTACAGGAAAACATATACTCATTTTTCATATTTTTTCACTTTTTATCCCAATGATGTACATTGTATTATGCTAAAAATATCTAAAAGTATATTTCATAATAGCACAAAGTTTAGAAATTAAAGAACATGAAGTTTTATCCAAAATAAGCGAAGCCACTTGACGTTCTTTGGGCACTGAGGCTAAGATTAAGATAAAAATGTACCTGGAGTCGACCTGAGAACACCTGGAAATGTTATTTTTTGACATAAAATTTAATTTTCAAAATAAATCACCAACTTCTAAATGTAAAAATCTGAAAGCTATCTAACCTGGAGGAGTTAATATTAAAAATAAATAAATAAATCACATTTAAAAAAACTTAAACTAAAATTCAAGTACTTTCCAGACCTGGGGAACAGAACATTTTCAAGGATTTCAAGCCCCTTGTATGAACCCTGCAGAATACATGATGTCACCTGTTGTTGAAGGTGGACAAACACAATAGATTGACGCCTCTCCCTGGTTTGGATGTTAAAAAAACATTTCAACACCAAAGTGACTGCAGCCACAAATGGACATGACCGCGTCGGTAAATACCATCTCCAGAGAGAACGCTTTAGCGCTGACCTTTGCAGAAGGTCAAACATTTCCAGCATTTTTACCAGCGTCACACTAAAATCCAGACGAAGGCTTGATCTCACTTTAAGAGCTTACGTGGTTTATTTCACGTTGAACTTTCACATTTTATTTCCTGCAAATGTGGAACACCTACCTTTAAGCGCCCCCCCCGAGTCAACGGCAAATCCAAAGCAATGATGTCACCGATAAAGAAGCAAAAGGACGAGTGCAGGTAGAGCAGGCAGAAGGAAGCTTGTAAATATGGTTCTTTATTGCACACATGACATTTGTTTTCCTTTTTTCTTTTTCTTTTTTTTTTTTTTCTTTTTTTGGTGTGAGCAACAAAAACTGGCATTACATGTTTTACACCCTAGTCAAAATTGTCAGTCTAACCCTCTATAAAAACACGGTAACACAAAACGAAATAAAAGCTACTTCACATAAAAACTTACAACTCCACAAAAAAAAAAAAAAAAAAAAAATCTCACAGATTTTAGTGCACCGATATATGGATGAGGAACTTACAGTATATATCATACTAGTAGAGTTTTAGGAAAAATGTATTATACTGTTTTATGCATATTTATCACAGACAAAAAAAAATTAAAATAAAAGGAACATAAATCCAGTGGGGCTAAAATCTCCTCAGTCTGTATTTTGGTAGCATTTACCCTTTAACCACCTGAGCGCTACGTCACTGAGACCAATACTGATTGGTTAACCTGCCGTTTAACTCATTGGAGGAATGTTTTGTTAAACAGAACAGAAGTAAAATCAAAGGTTGACAGGTGAAAAGGTAGTTAGTAGGTAAATCCACTGAATGCCCTGTGGTAGACGTGGACAGGCACTGAGAGCTCGGCCAGTACGCAAACGGACGCTTCCTGTGTACTGTGGTCCGATTAGAAAAAAGACAAATAAATAAAATGAAAATATCAGACGTCGAATCGATAAGATCCATTAAAAGCCAGAGTTTAATGGTGGAAAAAATCTGTTTCCTGGTTTGTCTTTTGTAGTTTGTACAGATGAGTGACAGATGAAAGAAGAAACCAGATAAGAGTCGACTGTTCTGTGGTGACTTTACCTTTATTCTGTTTACTTTATACCAGCATTTTAATCTGAAGGCTTTTTAACCACATTTAGGGATTGGATCATGAACATAACTGGTCTTATCTGTGGAGTATGAGTGTTATACTGGTCTACAATTTTTCTTTTCAATATAAATTATCTGCTTCAGAGGTTAACCCTATAATGCCAAACGTATCATATTTGATACATGAGTTTTGAAGCCCTCTACATGATCAGTTTGATTTTTTTTTCTTGAAAAACCTGATGTATACAATTAGATACATGGAATACACAGATAATCCACCAGAGGGGAGGAATTCGTTCACCAGAGGCCTTTCCAGTGACACTACAAGACTGTCATGAACGAGGAAGGAGGAAGAACTTTGGCGATTTTGAAAAGGAATTACCAATTTGTTAGACATGCTCTTGTTAGATTATGTTTTTATTTGTTACCTCTATTGTTACCTCTATATTATTTGTTGCCTAGGTTATGTTTTTGCCGGTGTTGGTTTGTCTGTCTGTCTGTCCGTGTGCAAGATAACTCAAAAAATTATGGACGGATTTGGATGAAAATTTCAGGAAATGTTGATACTGGCACAAGGAAGAAATGATTAAATTTAGGTGGTGATCGGGGGGGGGGGGGGGGGACTGATCTGCCTTGGCGGAGGTCTGTGCTCTCCAAGTGCTTTTCTAGTTCAAAAATAATATTATTTCAGCATTGAGACCCGATGTATCAAATATGATACAAAATTGAAATTCATACATAGAAACTGATATTTGACAAAACCTTTTTTTTTTTTTTTTTTTGGTTGTTCAGAAGGACCAATAAAGGCTCCAGTTTCAAAGAACTGGTATTTTCTCTCAATGATTTAATGGTTCAGGCTTTAAAGGGTTAAATGTGCAAAATGTTACGGATTTTAATACGATTTTTTGGAAAACAAATGACAAAAGTGTTGTTTGCTGATGTTTTCAAGGTATATGATAAGGTATATATAGTTTTCTGTATATTTATACAACAGAAGTATAAATCTGCCACTAGATAAAACCTGTACAGTGAATGTATTGTCATGTGCAGACAGTGTGTTGAAGTAGATCTGGTAGCTCTGACACAAATATTCCTTTTGAATAAAACCCATTCTCTCATTAATTCTTGAATTTCACATTTTGATCAAAGACTGTATCTTGGAAACTTCTTGCAACCAGGATTTATGACTTGTTTTTTTTTTTTTTATCAGTGACTCATGTGGCAAAAATGTCACTACTTTTATTCTGAAAGGATTTTACTTGTAGACCAGCGTTATCGGACGATTCCACTGGCAAGAAAGAATAAACATACTACACATAATAATATGAACGACCATGAAAAACCTGACATTTCTTTAATAAAAACAAACTCTTTTTACTCATTCTTTATATTTATTTGTCTCCCTGACAGGCAGCTCTGCCATAGTTGTATTTAAGGAATTACATCAACAACACCTCCAAGTTTACCACTTCTTAACTACTTTTACTAGAGTTAGCCGATGTTAGCATTAGCTTGTATTGAATTACATGGTCTGCTAGCTAGCCTGCTATTTAGCTCTGGTAGGCGTGATAAATATGTTTATACAATTCATCACTTTAACATTACAGTTATCAAACAACTGTATTTTAACATTAACCCTTTATAAGGCAAGTGGCTATTTTTGGTCATTTCTGCACACATTACAAGACAGTGATAACAACAGTTCCAGTGAGTCGACAATCTCAGGTCCAATGTGGTCTACAGGGTCTGTAAGGTCCACCTCTGCATGAACAGTGAGTGGACCTGCTTTGTTAGGTACCATGAAGTAATGGTACTAATGTAAGGAATGATGTTCAAAGGGAGAATGTGGATGTGGACAGGTGTGTGTGTGTTTCTTGTATTTTTATATAACCCATAAAGACCCAGTGTGACTTT
Source organism: Sphaeramia orbicularis (assembly GCF_902148855.1). Taxonomy (NCBI): domain Eukaryota; kingdom Metazoa; phylum Chordata; class Actinopteri; order Kurtiformes; family Apogonidae; genus Sphaeramia; species Sphaeramia orbicularis. Next base: position 27,157,443 of record NC_043978.1, read on the forward strand.
TGCAGCAGTTCTAAAATGAATTTTTCTCTCTATTTAACCTTTCTTAAGTGATTTATCACCATTTATTATAATATTATCCTCTGTACTTTGCGTTTCTACAATATATCAGGTATTTTCCCATGTTTAATTTAATATCATGTAGATGTTCATAAAAGCTCAGATTAAAGTTAATTGTCATCATATTAGAAACAGAGAAAAATGAAGAAAATGTGACTTTTTCAACAAAATCTCTCATTAACTGAACATAAACCCAGTGTCTCCATCCACTGTCATTGAGCCAACTCCATGGGTTTTACTGGTGAATCAATGTTGTAGAAGATGACGGTGTTTCCATGGTGACTACGGAGCCTCTGAACGTCCAAATGGGTCATATCTGATGACCATGAAAAGATGACAAACTGTATTTTACACCAATTATTTACATGGATTGATAGGATTAATGGATCAGAAGTTATTAAACATTTTATATTGGTAGACGATTTTGGTCACCAGTGGTTGTTTGGGTCTTTATGGGATATAGTTAGGGGCAAGGAACCAAATATGGTAATTTCATTGACCTTGATTTTCTACATGACTATAAAAAAGTACTAAAGTCTTGTTATATCCTCCAATAAACACACTAAGGTTGAATTTTTGGATTTCAGAGTGTTTTATGAGTGTCCTATAAAGGGTTAAGTAGCTGTGATTAATTGATGGTATTAATTATGACACTGTAATTCAATGTAGTTGGTGTTTTCAGTGAATCTGGTTTCCTCAGTCTTCTCCAACTCCATCCAGCTGTTCTCTTGTATATTCATGGGTTTTGTTGTTTTAGTTCCATATCAGCCGACACAGTGGACACTTATGCATCATACACTGACATTCATACCATTACTGTATCTGTGCTGTTCTAGATAAACCTGATCTGCAGTAACGTGTTTCAGTGTAAATCAATTGCTAAATGTTATTGCTGTAATTAACATTTTTCTTAAATAATTTTTTTTCATATCTCTGTGAAATGAGTAATACTAGTATTAGAGTATGTTAAAATGTGAGCATTAGCAGCATTAAAAATGTTTTTACATCATAGTTTTCACACAGTATATCACTTTCTGTTGATGGGTTTTAAATATACTGTATGTTTCTTTGCTTCAAAAATTAAAAAATTGTAAAGAGAAGTTGACAATATTATTTATTTTGTTGTTGTTTTTTTTCTCTCTTTTTTGTGTTTACTAGGTCTGTAGGTTTATTGTATAATTTTTTGTTTTTATTTGTATTGTGTCTGTGTGGTTCCTTATGTCTAAGTCAATGTTTATGTAAATATATAATTTAAAAAAAATTTATAATGAAAAAAGAAAAAAGATTTTTTGAAATAAGATTTTCCAGATCTATTGTCTAAAAATAAGTTATTATATCTCAATGAAAAGTTACTCTTTAGGTGATTATGTCTTATTGTAAGTGTGATGAGATATTTTGACTAAAAATGAGAGAAATACACTTGGTAAGATTTAGATTTTTGCAGTGAAATTAAGCAGGAATTCAAATAGGTTGTAGAAATCCACTCAATTTTTGCTAAAATGAATATAAAGATAGCTTTGCAGCACCTGGAGGGATTAAATTCAAACTTTTTGAACAATTAGGGTCCAAATACACAAATAAATGAACCAAAGACTAATAAAAGTGGGTTTAGCAAAATATGACCCCTTTAATAATAATAATTTTTAAACAATTTTGTCCAGCTGAGTGGATATTTATATAATCCATAAAAAAAATAATGTCATGAAAAAATTTAAATTGCATTGTTTTTTTCATGCCTAAAGAGGAATAAAATCACTCAAGAAAAAAAATATTGACTAAGGTTTTCATAATTCATGCATGAAAGGGTTAGAAAAAAAAAAAGATATTTTGACTAAAAATGAGAAAAATACACTTGGTAAGATTTTTGATTTTTGCAGTGAAATTAAGCAGGAATTCAAATAGGTTGTAAAAATCAACTCAATTTTTGCTAAAATGAATATAAAGATAGCTTTGCGGCACCTGGAGGGATTAAATTCAAACTTTTTGAACTATTAGGGTCCAAATACACAAATAAATGTACCAAAGACTAATAAAAAAGTGGGTTTAGCAAAATATGACCCCTTTAATAATAATAATAATAATGATAATAATAATAGTAATAATAATAATAATAATAATAATAAAAATGGTGTCTAGCCGAGTAGACATTTTTATAACTCCATAAAAAATAGTGTCATGAAAAAATTTAAATTGCATTGTATTTTTCATGCCTAAAGAGGAATAAAATCACTCAAGAAAAAAATATCGACTAAGGTTCTCATAATTCATGCATGAAAGGGTTAGAAAAAAAAAACATGTGCATTTTGAGGCATCCAAAGTGAATTTCATAAAGCCATAAGTGACGTTCCTATTAGAGTATGAGTCACCAACAGTAAACTAATCAGTGCAACAGCATTTGCCTCATACTGTTATAATGGTTTAATCCCCATAGAGTTCCCTTATCAGTCATGTGTTGCATCCAGCATATATTTAGAATTAATCTGTGAGAATGTGCACGACCAAACAGATGGAAGATACCCCAGACCATCACATGTTCTTACACATGTACTTAAAATCATATCTCCAGACTCTTGTAGAACAATAGCGTCACATTAGAGTTCCTTTATGTTGGTTATTTCTTTTCATTTATCACTCGTCTGTACATTGTGCTCAGAAAAAGCGTGGGCATTTATTTCATTTTTTTCTTTCTGCACTCAACAAAAAAAAAAGCTTTAGATAAAGGGAGACAGAAAATTGGCACTTGCATGATAAAAGTACAAAAATATATAATTTTCTAATCAGGAAAAAGGCACTTTTTTCAAGAATAAAAAAAAAAAAAAATACCCTCACACATGCAACATTTTTTTTTTTTTGGCAGTGTTTGTAAAACCTTGTGCTCTGAAAAATAACTCACCACTTAATGTCTTTTTCAACAGCTCGCCTTTTATTTTATTTTATTTTAGTTTTTGGACAAGCTGTTGAAAACCTCTGACATTAAATGAGAAGGTTAGTGACACCGTACATCTATCTACTGCTAAATGGACGGGTTTTAGTTCCAGTTGCTCATTTTGGCACAGAGAAAACATTAAAAAAAAAAAAGACGTCTACATTAATAAATAAAAAATATGGCTGATAAGGCTTAAATATAGAAGTCTTGTTGCATTGGCAGGATAAAAACCAGTTCAATTTGATACCACTTATCCAATGTCTCAGGTGTTATTATCACAAAAACACCCGCTTTAGGTCAGACACATGTTAATTTCAGAGAAGAGAAATGTTTAGTTTGATGTTAGACGCTTTGTAATCCTTGTTCTTCGCTTTGCAGAGACATTAAGAGAAGGCCAAGTCATTTTTGTTGTGCAGATTAAAAAAAAGAAATTATATATAGAAAAAAAAAAAACAGAAAAAAACAGAGGGAGAAATCTGGAGGCATCACTCAGTGGGTTAAAGTAATAATCAGGATTAATGAAGTTAATCTTTTTTGCTTGTGTGTCAGTGTCAATACCTTGAATTAGTGGAGGAGGAAGGAAGCTGGATAGTGAGTAAAGAAGAGCTGAATGAACCGGGGACGACACCGACAGGAGACTGAACGGTATGGGCTGAAAAACCGATTTTGAGTTTGGAACGTTCGCAAATAATTAAAAAAAAAAAAAAAACTGTGTGAAATTGTGGAATAAGTCATCATGAGGACATTCAGTTTATGGATGCGTTACTTACGATGAAAATCTACAACATCATAAAGGATGTAAAGGGCGTGGATGTGTGCCCTCTGATTGGCTGATGGACCGTCCAATCAGATTCAAGTAAATGTAATGTAATAATGGTGCAAAATATAATGTAATAATTTTTCACCTCATTATATTTTTACAGTACATTATATTTATTTATTTATTAATGCACATGTGCTTATACTGCCTGCACTTTTTTAAAGTATTTCCTGCTGCTGTGGTGTTGTTTTATGTATGTTTTTATTAATTTGTATATATAAATATTTTATGCATTGTGCCTACACTGAAGGAAAGCAACCCTTAATTTCATTGGAACTTTTTTTTTTTTTTTTTTTACAACGACAAATAAACTCACTCATAAACTCATTTTGTAATAAAATTCTTGAGCACATTTTGTAATAATTTTTTTTTACATGTTTTAAAATTGTTGAGCACATTTTGTAATTTTTTTTTTTTTTTTCATTTTGTAATAAAATTCTTTAACATATTTTGGACTAAACTTTGCCACATTTTGTCATTAATACCTAATTAGTGCAGCTTTTGTCTCTAGTTTGCGAACACATTCTACATTATAATGAAAACAGTTACATTTGATTCAGGTTTGACCACTGAAACATCCAACTAGTTTTTTTTAAATGAATTCTAATTAAGCTAGATAATTAAGCTTTATGATGTTCTGCTGGTATGAAGGTTTTTCCAACTAAAGCATTAAATTTAATGTTTTTTGATGGTTTATTACATAATGCACCAAATTATTACACTTAAAAAAAAAAAAAAGTGCTACACCCGCATTTTGTAATAACTGTTGCAATATGTATCAAGTTATTACAAAATGCGATCAAGAATTTTATTACAAAATGTTACTATTACTACATAATGAGGTGAAAAATGATTACATTAGTATGTATCGCACCATTATTACATAATGTGGTGCACCAAGGCTCTGTATTTGTGTTCTTACATGACATCCTCTGTGTGTTTGATAGACCTGGAATATGGATGAAGCTAATCTGGATGTTTATCAGGAGGCTACGACAGTATATTTGTGAAATAGTGTCAAAGGAGCAGGTGTTTTGGTGGAATGTGCCTATGAGGAAGCACGTAAAAATGACTAAATCCGCCCATAAAATGACATCATATTCAGGCTGTAGTTGCAGCTCAGAGGTTGTTGTTCTTTTACGTAGCGATGGGGACGTTTAAAGCTGTAACACAAACATAGTGGGAGGAAGGAAGAATGATAAACCTGCCACTGGCACAGTAACAGCAGTTTTACACTGTTCTGTTTCATATCTATTAACTGTGAAACCACATTCTTTAATGAAAAACAGATTTCACTACCTTATCTTATAATCATGAAAAAATATCCTCTTATTTGTCCAGTTTGGACTTAAATCAGGTGCAGATCTAGAGTCACTGGGTTAAATAATGTGGCAGATATTGAGATAAAATCTGCTATTTTGTCTTATTTGTCCAGTATTTAGAGTATTATTTCACATGATATGGGTGTTATTAAAAACTGGCATCTATTACTCACATATGAAGTTTAAAATAAATGACATAGCAATGAAATGTTGCTAAATAATGTGTAATTAATGAAGCATATGGGTGCTTCTATGAAACTGGTCCCTAAAAACAGGACATGGGGGCTAAAAATTCAAACCACATGTAGACAAATGTTATGAAGCAAGTTTGGAAGCAGTTTGGATCTATTTTAGAAAAAGAGAAACTATTTTTCAGATAAAACACATTTTTATATTATTTTCACACAAAAATCTAAGTGTAACACTGTAAAAAGGGCATGAAAATGACACACTATTTTTGGAATATCTTTTTATTCTGTCGCAGGTACATTTTGCAAATCAAACTGATTATGCAAGGCAGAGTGCTCACAAAAATAACTGCTGTTGCAAAATCCTTCGTGATTTATATGTGTTTAAATGGGGAGGATGTGTATGTAATGCCAATGGACACGATGGGTTACACACGAAACCTGGAATGAGACTGAGATTCATGAAAAACCCACGTCTGGATTAGAAAAACCACTAGGATCGTCAAATTTAACACAGTGTCTTTACTTATAGCGGTATATAAGACCACTTATAGCCATGTTTTCCAGATCAAATGCACTGACACCTAGGTAGGTTTTCATGTCCAAATTTTGGTCCTATTTTTGGCCCCAATATTTGATTAAAATTCATTAATTCTGGGATGGCTTAGAGCAAGAGTATAATTTTTCTGCATTTATGTGAGGTCATCATTAGGTACATCCTGCGGGGAAATATGTCTACATTTCTCTTATTATTGGGTCAAAAAGCTGGGAAAGTATCAGATACCAAAATGAACCCAGTTTCATAGAAACACCCATATAGTACTACTACACTAGGCATTTAAGGCACATCTTTTACTATTTTTTTGTGACGACAGTATGTGCAGTTCTGTGAAATCATCTGTTTTCAGTGTGTTTGTGTGACTTTGTGTGTTTTACATGAGCAGATCTTTCCTACACATACACATTCAAGTGCTCAATGCTAACCGCTAATGCTAGCGGCTGTGCATATTAGGATGGGTGAAATGCAGAGACCAAATAATAAATTAACCTCTAAAAAAACATGAATTTCTCATGTGGATTTATTTGTCGGGTTGACAGACCTTTAGATTATTTGCGAATGTTACTTTCCAAGCTCAAAATCTTGATTTTTGACACTAGTTTGAGCCCATACAACAGCACACACTGGTAGTGTTTGAATGGAAAACCCCTCCCCATATTCAACAAAAAAAAAAAAAAAAAAATTAACTAGCTGAACAGCCGTGTCATCATCTCCCACTTAAAAGGAATAATAAGGTTATTTTGATCCCAAAGTAGTTCATATTGGTATGGTTTACTGGTGTGCATTGCATTGTGGGTACTCCCAAACGACTCGGTTTTAGCCGTTGTATCAATAAAAAGTAAATGAGGGAAAAGTGTTCACCAACCAGACAACAGCTGGTGAGGACCGTAATGCTGCTCTCCAGGCATAACAAGCCAATAGGTGTGTGTTAATGGTTTAGAAAAATAACATTAAAAAAAGACCGAGGACAGCTTTAGATCATCATACAACTGTCATCGTTAAATTTACCCTTAGTTTTGTAAATAACTCACGACATATAATAATGTGTGCTGATGAGATGTTCTGCTCTACATAATTCACAGTAAAATTAATCCCTTTGAGATGACTAATATGCAGTATTTTTGCACAGATTAGGATGAGCACTGCACTAAGAGAAAGAGGATATCTGTGGGAAATAGGGTTTATCTGTGGGATTAGGTTTGATGTGACTGTGAGAGTAACCTCAGTGTACAGACAAATCACCTTTTAATCAGAGGGAGCTTTTGTTTTCAAGTGGCTGACCCAGAGGTTAACCCTCAAAGACCCAGACAGACGCCCACCGAAAGTCTCCTACAATGTTTAATATGACTTTTAAAGTCTGGTAAAGTGGTCTTTAAGCAGTGCCACAGTTTGTTGAGGCATTCACAGGCTCTGCAGTGAATGTATATACATTATAAAGTGTTTTCATTATTTATCAGTCATGTTCAGTTAATATGTGGAAATGTTTATATAGTTAGAAATGAAAAAGAAATGGTTTTACTGAAAAAAGGCCAAGTTAGTGTTAAATAACAGGCTTAGTATAGGTTACACATAAAAAAAAATCAGTTTAGAAGGTAAAAACATCACATTTCTAGATTGGGGGGTAGTTAAGGTGGCACATACAGCTCAATATGGAGTAAAGTGGGTTAGATCAGTAAAATAATAACAGAATAACCAAGAAATAATGACAACTCCAAACTTTTCTCTATGGTTTAGAGTGAAAAAAGTATAATTACATTATGACACTTGTTTAAAAAAAAAAAAATCCTTTAAAAAAATTTGAACATGACTCTTAAATTTCTTAAGAAAAATAACTGCAATTTTAACAATATTACATCTCAACCTATCATTTACACGTGCATCACAACTTACAGATCACAGTGGATCTGAAAAGAAACTAAATATTTAGTAATAGGCATAATGCTGATCAAATTGCACTTACTTTTATTAAGATATTTTTCAGGTTGTTCACATTTTTTGTGAAAGGATTGTTTGTAAATGTAAACATTTTCGTGCAATTTTACTAATTTTTTTTTACACTAAAAAGATAAAAATTGGTAGTTGTCATTAGTTCTATTTTAGCACATTAGTTATTATCCAGATTCTATTCCATATTTATACACAGTGTATCGTGTTTGCTCTTGTGTTGTATTTTTTTTAACTCGTGTTTGCTGTGATACTCTATTATTATTGTATGTTATGCTGCTGCTACACTGTAATTTCCCAGTTTGGGGTAAATAAAGTACATCCATTTATAGGTTATGACTATTTTACTGGTCTGACCCACTTTTGACACCACTGTCTGTTAATATCTTCAGTGTTCACAAATTCATCCCGTGGACCGGACTGGACCCTTTGGTGGGCTGGTTTTGGGCCGCGGACCGCATATTTGTCACCCGTGTTCTAGATGAAAAAACAAACTTCCTGAGGTTCACATAAAAAAAAAGAACACCACATTTTGCTTCTGTTTCTTCAAGCTTTTTTGGTAAATCCTTCCTGTAAATGTCAAACGGGGACATAAACGTCCAGATAGAAGTCACATGACGGCGACTGCTGCGAAACATCATAACCCACAGGTCCCAGAAAGTGATGTAGGTCTTTGAGGGTTAACCAGTGACCTGATGTAATGTGCAGCTGTGTGTGTCCCCCCCTCCCCACCCCCACCCTCAGAGAAACGCTGCACAGGAGAGAGCGTCTGCTGTCTCATTAGGTCAGTGACACAGAAGGACAGGACGACTAACAACACAGAGGTTTGTCTCTATAACAGAGACGACAAAAAAAAAAAAACACAGCAGCCGTGTTTGAGACTGAGCGGGGAGGGCCAAGAGTGTCAGCAGATTCTCCAGCACAGAGGTGAGAGGGCGTGAGCGGGAGTGACTTATCGACTCGTGCAATTTCCAGTTAGGTGGAGTGTGTGTGGAGTGGTTTTTGTGTGTGTGTGTTTCACATCAGTCGGTCAGTGTAAGTGGTGGCCAGACACCAGTTTTAATCGTGTTAGTCCGTGAACCAGACCAAAGGTAATACATTCATGAAACTGGTTAAAAACACAAGACAAAATATCAGCAAGTTAGTAAAATTCTTACTAAGAATGTTTTATTAAAATAAATGCCAAGAGGTTAATAAGAAAAATAACAGCATACACCATGAAAACTAAATGCAAGCATGTAAAAATACTTATGACAAGAAAACTAATAAAGTAGCTAATGAGTTAAACAAGCTGGGAATTGGCAAGAAAACAAAACAAAATATAACAGGAAAAGGCAACACTCCCCACAAGAGACAGTTTTCAAGATGTAAAAGAGAAAAGGGGGAGATAAGAGAGGGCCATTTAGGAGGGAGGGGGGGAAGTTAAAGTGGGTTTTATTTTAAAAAAAAAAAAAAAGAAAAAGAAAAAAAAAGAAAAAAAAGAAAAAAGAGCACTCAGAAACATGATTAATATACATATAAAATGAGATTAGAAAAATACATTATAAACCTGTAACAATGGCTGTTAATTACATTATCATACATGTAGTAGGCAGGCCAGAGAGAATACGGTAGGTATAGAGTTAACCTTTCACCTGATGGACTTATCCAGCCTTTCACAATGACACAGCAAAGTTTGAACATTGCAGAGGGAATTTTCTTAATACTGTCAGATGCTGAATAGCCATCTCTTTGCTCCGCTTTAATAATATTGCATTTCAATTTAAAAATAACACTGAAGAAGAAAAATTCATTGACCTTTTCGGTGTAACAGCATGATGAAAAGAGCGATGAATAGAGAAACAAACTGCCAGAGGGGAATATTGGGATCTAGGAGGTTATTTTTAAACTTGTTTCAATAACTGAAAACCACTTGAAACAGAGTCTGTTTCATGAGCCAGCGCTTTAGTTATAAGTGAGAAATCTAATGATTGTACTGAAAGATGTCAGACTTGACAACGGCTGGATGTTTGCAGTTTGCAGCTGTTGAAACAAACAGGATTTAATGCCAAAAAAAGGGGCGTCGACCCCTGCTTTAATGCATTCCCTTGAATGTTATGTATTTTTCTCAGCTCATGATCAAAATATTTTCTGGCAGACTTTCTGCGTTTGCTGTTGGCAGTTCAATTTGTTCTTGGAAGCTAGTCACAGTCACCAAAAGAATCAAGACAATTATTTCATATATATGATCATTAAAATATAAAATAAAAAGAGAACAAAAAACCTGCCCAGACAGCAGAGTAAAGGGTCATCAAGTAAAGGAAAAAAAATCATTTCAGGAAGACAAAACCATGGCACATATTTAGCTGGTCAAAAACGACTGCTATTCTTTTTGCATAGAATAACTTCGGTAACACCACGATACAGTGGGAGCTACCCTGCTCCAACTATTCAGAGCATGTAACACTTAGCCATTTCCTCTCTGCGCCATCTTCTCGGTGGGTGCTGGATATTTTTATTGAACACAACTGGAATAGTCAGGAAACAGAAACCACTGTTGATAAGGCACTTTTAATTTGATCCTTTTTTAACTCTCTGGTCGTCTGTCTCTCGCTCTGATCTGAAGCTAACTTTCCAAATGTTTTGGTCTTCCTTTCCAATCATATCCAAGGTAACAGCACTTTTCCTCACCCACTAAGTTTTTCTGTTTTCTCCTATTTTTTATTTGATTTTTTTCAGATTTTTGTAACTGCAAGTTAAGTATCAAAAGCTAAAATTGCCAAAAATAGATTTTCAATTTTTTTTCTCCAGCACCCTGTAAAATTATCTATTTTTTTGTTCTCTTCTGTATTTGTATATGCAATGACAGTTATCTACATTTTTATATATTTATATATATTTATATATATATATATATAAGACGTATGTATAAAGCAATTTGAACAGGCAGGCATGGCTTTCACATCCTATTTTTTTCTTGAGAGAGTTAAACAAAAGAAAGTGGGCTCAGGAGATAGACTATGATCACAGGGAGGTGTGACACATTGTGGATGCGCATACGGGTGATTTTTTTTTACCCCAAATATTTTATGGGTAAAACAATTCAAAACAATTTTCTAATTTGCAGGAAGGCTCAGATTGAGGCACCTGCTGAAGTCCAAATAAATGTGAACACTGAGGTTCGAAAAGAAACAAAAAAAACTGAACAGAAAAATTGGCCAATGGTTGCAAAACCAAAAAGAAAAGTAACAATAATACTTTAACACTCTTTTGGCAATGTGGCTGATGAAACTACTGAATATAGAAGCTGGGTGTTGAGACGAAACACATTTATGTACAGAACTTCAAAGTGCCCTTCCCCTTAGCAGTGTTTGTAATTGCATGTTGATTTAGTGTTAATAGCCTGCGTTCAACTCCACAGAAAAAAAAAAAAAAAAAGAAGCATTAAATGGGTCAAAATTCATTTGACTGGCTGACTGGCAGGCACCACAAATTCACACTCTTCCAAACTCTAAAAATCACAAAGAGCCCTCTGTGAAACAGATGCATAATAGCAGATATATAACTCATTGGAAAACCCTTTGGCTAAATATGCACACGTTTAGTAATACTTTTTTTTGTCTTTTTGATCACAGCTCATCTAACTCATTCAGATATTGTTTTTTCTAAATACATCAGGCACTGTATAATGGATGTAGTGTGGATGGGGGAGTAGCAAAGGTCAGTAGCTTATAAGCACTGCTCCGACATCCCCAAAGCCTCAGCACACCCTACTTTCATTGTAGTATTAATTAAAAAAAAAAACAAAACAAAACAAAACAAAACAAAAAAAAACACACACACACATAGACCCCTCATCCCAAATTTTGGCCTTCCCATTTTCATAGCTTCAGCAGCCTGCTTCAAACATTACTTTCCAGAGATAACACCTGCCTTTTTTTCCTGTTCTTTTTTTTTTTTTTTGGTGAGTCAATTTTAAGCAATTAGTCAAATATGAACAACCAAAATCAAGTGGAGAAAATGACAAAACGTAAAGCAAAAAATAAAATAAAATAAAATAAAAAAAGACAGGAGAAGAAAACAAAACACACATAAATCATAAAAAGCTCCTTTTGCAATCATTTCAGCCATGCTTTTAACAAAAACAGACAGAAAAGCTGTTTTGAGAGGCACACCCAGAATGTGTCAGCTCACAATTACATCTTTAGAGCTCAACAACTGCACTACATGTGAAAAATGACAAGAAATTAAACAAGTTAATGTGAGTGTATGTTCTCTTTCCTTCTATTTCTTTTTCTCTCCCAGCAGGTGGGTGTTGGAACGGGGTGGGGGGGCAGGTATTTTTTTTAATTGTTTTTTTTATTGTTTTTTTTTATTAGAGGGAAGGGGGAGTTGACTCTGAAACCAAGAGGTTTGCGTCACATAGTTTGAACTTTGTTTCACTCATAATAAGTGAGGTCACCAAATCAAAAGAATTAAAAAGGAGGGTGGGTGGGCAGGGTGGGGTGGGGTCTTTATTGCTATATAATTCAGTGCAGATTTATGAGTAATACCACAAACACATCCACCCATTTATGATTCATGAAGAAAAAGAAAGAGAAAGAATGGGAATTGAACTCAATGAACAGAGGGAAAAAATGAATAGTACACAACTCGTTGGGTTTTGTTGTGTTTCTGTGAAGATTCTGTGTTCTATTGTTTTTTTGTTTTGTTTTTCTCTTTTTTTTTTGTTAGGGTAACTGTACGGGCAGGCGCCTCTCTCTCTCTCACTTGCGTCCGAGAGGCTAGCAAAAGGCAATTACCAGTTAACTGATCAGCAGGCAGGCTTGGGGCGGCTCGTCATTGGGTGAAGAGTTCAGAGGTCAGAAGGTCATGTGTTAGTTGCCGGTGGCGGCTAGGTGGTTAGAAACAAAAACAAAACAAACAGAAAAAAAAGATAGAAAGGATATTAGTGTCAGCAAGAAGAGACTGGAATGACATCATTTTAACAATAAAATGAATGCAATCTCTTAATGTCGCCCCTAACATGAGGTGAACCCAGCTAATCTGTGTATCATCATGATGGCATCATGATCTGCTAAGCCCCGCCCCCTGAATCAGGTAGCTCGGTGGTTTAATTTAAAGCGCACATTGCCCCCACAACCACAAAAAACAAAAAGAAGCAAAGAGCGGCTGAACAGACAAACGAGAATAACAAAAAATAAATAAATAAATAAATAAAAATCTAGTGTTTTAGTGTCTTTCAAGTTGCAAATGACAAACAGTGTGATTAGTGGTAAGGAGACTCGCTAACGTTATGTGAGAAATAACTGTGACTAGTGTTAAATAAATAAATAAATAAATGTGCAATGAATAAATGAATCGTCGTTTTCCGATTCTTTCTCTTTATTTAGCAGTATATTTTTATATAATATAAATATACACAAGAACCATAAATACATTTGATATAAAATGCTCAAATATAAAATGACAGTACCTCATGTACAACTGAAAATATTAAAAATGTATTTTAGCTTTATTTCAATATTTGCAATACACTGGAGAGAATGCAAGCTACCTCAGCTTATGTCTGTGCGTGTCTTTATCTTCCATAGAAAAATAAAAAATCCAAAATAAATTTAATTTCAAGGTGAAATGGTGCCTGGTAGCAGCTACTTCTCTAACTAGCGACTAGCTCTGTCAGATACAGTATAAGCAATGCGTCTCCTTTTTCTTTTGCTCCTTATGAGCTGAGGAGATAAATCATGTATGGGTACAAGCCTGCCCCATTTTAGGCTCTAATCTCACATCAGAGGAATGTCATTATACACTTTCAACACTGCCTCGCACAGTACTACCTGTCCTGGGTTCACAGCTGCATATATAAACCAAAATGTACGGGGCTCATTTCCTGCCAAAACTACAGACGGAACACATTTCACAAATAACCTGTGATTCATTAACAAACAGTGTGGTTTGCAAATATTAAACATGAGCATCAGGCTAATGCTTTTTGTTTTGCAAATACAAAACCTATGAAACATATTTTGAATATATCACATATATTTTCTCTCAAGTGTCTTAAATAACGCACCTTTAAAAACTGGGCCAGATTCAACCAAACTCAGCGTGAAATAATCAAAGTTTATACTCACAGATTCTACGGATCAAATGATGTTATGTTAAATTTTGGGTTGTTTTGGCTCAGATTTATTGTATAAATGTGTCAAAACAGTTGCTACTTCTTGTACCTTAATCTATAGTATAGCTTTAAATGTTGCGCTTTAAGTAGTAGAAGATGCAAATTCATTCATAATAGATAAATACATTTTAACTGAACTTTAACTTCATTTTGTCTCAGTCTCTGACTGTATTTAGCTTTAAATAAATATTAGTAAAAATGCACTTCTGTGATCAAATAAATTAACTTTCCCATTTTTCACTTAGTTTGTCATTTACCTAATAAAACTAAAGATTACATTTCTTTAGGTAAATCCCCCAAACCCTGGTAAATTGCTAAAAGGAAGTAGATTCATATTGACACATATCAAAAACAAATGAAGTTCAGGACTGGGAAATAAAACACACTGGATTAGACTCACATTTTTTCCCCTGTGTTGCTTTTTGACATTTTTTGCAAGTACAAAATTAACACTATTACTCACCAAATGCTGTATATAATGAGTGACATTATTTGATCCTCATATATTAAAGATATGAGGATATGAAAGACTATGCCAGAAGTCATATTTTCAGTTTATGTAGATTAGATTTTTTTGTTGCACAGGTAACACCAATAGTATTTATGTCTTTACTTACTATACATATTTATTTCATTATTGTGACATATTAGAAAAATGTACATGTAACGTGTGTTTTGTACTGGCAGATTCATTTACCAACTATGGTTCACTTTTTCAAACAACACCGTTTACATCACAGGGTTATGTTTGTTTGGTTTTTGCAGGAAATGGGCTCCATAAAAAAGCTGTTCAATCACTTTTGCCTGAGCTTGGAATTATACACAGTCTAGATATACTGTATATGTCAACATGTAAACAAAATGTGCATACCACAATCAACCATTTAGCTGGTGTGTGGATGTATGGGTAAGAAAAGGTGGTGGGGGAATAAAACAAAAAAATACAATACAGACAATATACAAATTCCCAACTAAGGCATCGAGGCATAATACTGTAGGCATTAATAATCAATGAAATGCATCAGTCAAGAGCAGAGTGTAGCTAAGAGACTAAACTGACCTCTGTCAGCGGTCACAATCCTTTGGTAAGGATGGACCCGCGTGTCATGCCGTCTCACTTTAGTAGCCATTGCACCTAGATTGTAACAGGTCCACAAGGTTAGAAACCATTCACTTTGAGGAGGGGAAAAAACAGTCATCTTTTACAGTAATAACATTCACATTTTTTACCATTATCATCATTATAATGCTTAGATATTACAACAATACACAGAATAGCAACTTAATACAGATTATAGTACATATACACACTGCACATATTTTTTTTTACGTGTAGAAAAATGCAGTAGAAAAAAATAATACACCTTTTTGGACTTCTAAAAATGCATAACTTAAGTAATAAAATTCCACAGTGCTCAGAGTTATACAGAGGACTCTTTTGAAAGGGGGCAGGTAAAGGGTATAGGCTCCTGGGCTGTCTGGAAAAATAATGTGATTCTTCCTGCGGGATCCGAAGGGGGATTGAGAGAAATTTGTCTCTTTATTTTGAAAGGTGGGGAAATCCAATACAGCTCTGATGGTAATTGAATAGTGCCAGACACCACCTGCCTCCTCCTCCCGCTCTTCTCTTTTATTTTCTCTTTCCCTTTTTTCGCCGTTTCTCTCCAATCTGCTCACCGGCAGCTCTGCCTGTCATTTTACTACTATATTTGTCACAACTCATTTTGTCCTACTTGGTTGAGTCTGCTCTGTGTAAGCATATGTGACAATAACATGGCACAAACTGTTTGCATGTCACTTTGTGTTTGAACAGAGAAAAGTACGAGAGGAAGAGTACCGATTTACAATAAAACTGCCCTTATGAAGGATTTAAGAATAGTTTGGAAAGAGGTTATTAATCAGGGTGCAAACACTTTGTAATTCATTAATAAAGTGTTATAACACATTCAAAAAAATATTAACTAACTTTTATCATTAACCACTTATGTCAGGGTAACTGAAAGTCTCCATCAGCAGCATTAGGGTGGGAAAAAAAAAACAAACTAAGTTACTTCAATGGCACCGATTAATTGCTTAGATACATCTGAACATTAGAGTCAGTGTACTTTGTCTCATTAAACTAACACAAGATTCATCCCAGAACCTGTTTTGAAGATAACATATGTGTATTAAAATGTATAATAACGATACACACTCCTATACCTGTCAGTGTCATTTGATAATCATTAATTACCGTTGCAGTATTGAACCACCATTGGCACTGTTACATTAAGCAAATATTTATAGACAGTAACTCATTACCAGAGTTAAACATGTAGGCTGATAAAGAGACAAGACACTAAGATAATAAGAAAAGGAACTGGAAAATTGGGATATTCAACAGACTAGAAGGACTGCAGTCATTTAATTTTGCCAAATACTGAATCCAAATTGATGTGAAAACTGTTTTACAGCTTCTTTATAACTGCTGATTGATAGTGTTTGCATCTTAGTTAATAACCAGCTATAAATCCTTTATAAACATAGTGCATTTGTAAAGTGGTACCCAAAAGGATGAGGTTTGCGGGAAGTTAAAAAACTAGGTAAATAAATCAAGACCTCTCAGAAGTGGAGTGGGCTTGTGAAACAAAAATGCAACACAGGTTTTGTCTTGGCACTGTCAAGTAAAGTACGGGTTTTGGCTGATGACTACTCAGACACCTACACTACTCTGAAGCAGCAGATGGCCGGACTTCTCCTCATTCTCGGAGAAGCCCAATGGCAGCTAGATACAGTAGTGCAGGCAGTCGAGGCGAGCTGAGTTTGAGTGCGAGTGAGTGTGTTCCAGAGGGCCCTGTGTTGCTGAAGGCACCAATCGATAGTGTGAGTAAATAAAATGCACTAAGCTGGTGTAACCCTGCAAGTTAAAGAGAGAAAAGCCAGTCAGCTGCCCCTGTCTGTTCTAAACATGAATCCCAGAGGCACCGGGAATACACAGGTCAGCTAAAATCACACTTGCGTCTGCTGCTGCTGAATGACGCTGTAGTCGACATTAGAGGAGTGCTGTGTCAAATTAAAGCTGGGGAGTGACTGACAAATGCGCCTTTCTTCATCATGTGGGAAACGGCTCTGCTTTTGTTGCCTAAATACAACATATGGCGATGATATGAACGCGTGTCTTCAGTAGAGCTATCTCTTTGGTAGCAAACATGTCACGCCTAGAGCGCCACTGCAAATGAAAATAATATCCAGATCCTGCACTCCTGACACATAAACTAAGGGGGAACGTCAGGCGTTATAGTTCAAGTACGCGGGGTAAAGCTAAGACAATGCAGAGAGGAAGAAGAAAAAAGGCAAGACTGGAGGAATTTAATGAACATCCCCAGTGGGAGTGAGAGGGGGACTATCTACAGGCATCAAGGCCTGCCTGCAGAGAACAGCGCCGAGAAATGATTTCAAAAGCTGCAGAAATCCGAGGGGATCTACCACCAGACTGAAAATGCCTCCAGGCCAGTGCATGAAAGGGTTAGAGAGCAGGCTGCATATATGAGCGTGGCTCATTTTAGACAGCGCCAAGTCCTCCTATATACTATGAATAAACCTAGGAGAAAAGAGGGGATGTAAACCTGAGTGCAGAACGGTTCGACGAGAGCGTAACTGAACCCTAAATTATAAACAGGATTTTCCAAGAGCCTTGCCCTCACAGGGGAATTTTTTTTTTTTTGTCAATTTTTGTTTTAATAATATTGTCCATGTAAGCCACAGAGCTGGCCATCCCATTATCAAGACCTTCACCAGCACATCCACCCTTTGAATTTGTCTGTTTTGATCTTCAGGTGGACACGACATATTTACCTTTCAAAAAGTCCTGACTGTGGCTCATGGAAGCCGCGTCCATCACCCCGGCTCCGGGGTAAAACAAGCTGCCCTCCTGTCCAGGCTGGCTAAAGTTGGCCGGTGTGCCCATGCTCCCCCAGGCTCTCTTACCTAGAACCCCACTGTGTTCGATGGGGTACTCCAGCAGGGAGGTGGGTGCCAGGGCGTAAGGGTACTCGTAAGGGGCGGTGTAGATAAGCCCGCCATCCGGTGTGGGAGGCACCAGGGTGGGGGTGCCGTTGGGCAGCATGGCAGCCATCTGAGTGGGCCTGATGAGGTTCATGAGGGGTGCCCCGGCTGGTGTTGGGGGTCGGAGCGCCGGGGGAGGCAGCACCTGACCTGTGGGGGCCGCTATAAGACGGGGGCCCTGAGCGGCTGCTGCTGCCGCTGCAAGAGAGAACGCAAGGGGGGCTGCCATAAGCAAAGAGAGTGAAAGAAAAGAAGAAGAAAGGAAAGAGTTCGAGAAGTAAAAGTGTAGCGTGTTGGATCATAATCAAAGATGAACAGTGAAGTGTGGAAATACAAAGAAGGAAAAGAAAAGGGGGAACAGGAAGGAAGTGGCAGGGAGAGAAGGGAGAAGAAGGGGCAAAAAGGGAAAATTAGTCCATGCAATGATCACGGTGAACCACAAAAGCCACAATCTTGTTGCAAAAGAAAAATTCAACACAGCAAATAAAAAAAAAAATAACCCCCACACACACACACCAAAAAAGCACAAATGCTGCTGGTTTCCCATTGCATTCAAAGCATACCGATCACCATGGCAGCTAGACATTCAGCTACTGGAAATGGCACATGTGAGGTAAAACAACACAACACAAGCCAACATAAATGGATCTACAGGTAGAGGAGACACACATTTCACAGTACATCGACACATTGTAGGATAACATTAATAACTCGTAAAACAATTATGAAGAAATGTTTGTCCTCTACATCACTAGACATCCATTTAGGTTGGATGATGTACAAATAACCACAAAAAAATCTAATTTAGAGTGGTTCTGCATCTGCACGTGGTATGAGCCGTGCCATTCAAGCTTCTCCACATGGGGGACAGTTTGATCAAGCACTGTGGTAACTGAGGTTCAGTGGTGGGCATCCATTTGAGCAGATGTTAAACATACCATTACTGAAAGATCTCTATTTTAATTCCGTAAATTTGACCAACAAGCCAGTTTGCTGTCATATTTTATTTAAAAGGTAACACAGCATATGCATATCTATATCCAAATTACAGACGTACATTTGCAAACAGAAATGATACAAGTTATTAATACACAAGCACTGAAGATATGTGAACTAGTGACTAGCATGCAGAGTTGAGCAGGTGCGATTCAGCGATATGTTGACAGTCAAAGGGCCACTATGAGCAGGTGATACAGAGCGATTGCGTCTAGATTGCAGGGGGATGGGTGGAAGGATGTATAAGAAGAACAGAAATTTGAGGGAAGACTGGAATGGAAGTTGTCCTACTCATGGTTGGGAAGGTAAACATGAACTGTTTGGAGATCTTAAGGAAGAAAAGTTTGCTAGTGGTCAGACATATTGTGATGTATGTACATAGAAGCTGTTTACACATTAGCTTAATGCAAATCGATAGGTTAAATTGATGAGAAACAGGAACTGAGGACCTGTTCAGACCTGGCATCAACATACATTTTTCATGAGCCAATCACAAGTGCTTACATTAATATCCAATCAAACAGAATATATTCAGAGGCAATCGGGGCCACATATGGGCACAGTCTTTAATCAGTGTGCATGCTAATGTGTCTGGAGCCACATTTAAGGACCACTCCACTCAAGTCCTCTGTGTAATTCAACATATTCATACCAGCAACATAACATTAAAAAGGTCATATTTTGCAAAACCCACTTTTATTAGTCTTTGGTTCATTTATTTGTGTATTTGGACCCTAAAAGTTCTAAAAAGTTTGAATTTGAACCCTCCAGGTGCTGCAAAGCTATCTATATTCGTTTTGGCAAAAATCGAGTGGATTTCTACAACCCATTTTAATTCCTGCTTAATTTGTTACCTCTATAACTAGTTACGTCACGATATTTGCACATATAAGGTCAAGACTTCCGACGAACATTTCTCAGAGTATGACATAATTGTTTGTCAGTAGCAGCGGTTGTAGTCCATACTGAAAATATATCCAAACTTTGAGCCAATTACCTAAAATGTTCAGTTGTTGATTGAATGGGACAGAGCAGCACAGCCAACAACCTGGAGGGGGTGGGGCGTGAAGTGCCTCATGCGCATTTAAAGGGCCGGCACTCAAAACAACCCTCAAATTTTGCAAATATAACATGCATAAAAATTTACCTAATGGAAAAATGACAATTTTGCCAAAACTTTGGTTTTTCAATGAAAAGTTTTTGCACTGGCAAGAGGTGGTTTTTTGGGCGTAGCACAATTGGTATATCACCGTCATTACGCACTTCTGTTTTTTTCGACATTTAGTAAACATCAGTAAAGTTTTGTGAATATGTCCAATGGAAAAGCCACTACTGATATCACTAGTCCTGTGATTGATGAACTCAGCATCAATCAATCAGTAAACCTCTCTTATTGAACCTCAAACCTGAAAAGTAATTAATAAATCGACAAAAATGTGGGTATTTGCATGTGCAACTTTAATTTCTTTTAGCTTTTAATTTGCCACAAAAGTAAGCAATTCCACTTAGGAGGGATAATATTAGCCATCCAACAGTATGTGTATAATCCATGCATTAAGTCATACATTGAAAACCTTCTTCTTTGGAATGGTGTGAAGAGAAGTTTTGTTCTTTCATTCTCAATAATGTCAAATAGTGAAGATAAAAATGCAGTAAAATATTGTTCTGTTTATCATTCTCACTTATGTCACTGTATTTATTTGTGGTGCATCTGTAAAGATAACTTGTAAGTGAATATGTTGAACCTGCAGGAGTTTAAAGCTTCAACCATATTTTAGGCAATTTGATGAGCGTTTTATTTAGTATATAAACTGTGGAAGTGATATCTGATCATAAGAGGTCATCAGTTGCCAAGTTGGTGCAAATCATTACAACCATATATTAATGCCAGGTATGTGCAGGGCCAAAGATGTATTTAGTTCAATAATATAATCAAATATATAAACTTAAAAGATTAGTTGTTTAAATGATACAAAAACTAGATTATGTAACTATGAATACATGGATGATCATAGCAGGTACTTACGTGTTTTGATGTTGTTGTCTCTGTATGTCCCATTTAGAATGGCTAGCTCCATGAGCTGCATCTTCTTCAAGTTGTCTTCTCCCTCCGCCTGAGGAAACAGGAAACACACATTTTAATGTTCATCAACAGTAACACAGAGGCCACTTAACAGGCCGAATGAAACAATCCATGCAATGCCCGGTTCACTTTAACTAATTGCCCGGTTGTTGTTAAGTAGCTATAGTGAGACGGCTGGATCATTTGAACATGACATGTCTTGTGTTTTCCATGAGCAGCCGTTGGAGTCGCTTTAGACAAACAGAGATGTAGATAAGCTAAAGTGCTGTTGTCATGGCAGAGTGCCTTGTTGTTGCTAAAATGCTGACAGAGACATTAAGTGTGGGAATACATATTCATAATCCATATCAGAATGATAATTACTGTAATTTTCTTTGCTCCCTTGTGCGCAATCAAATGCGCAATAACCGCCCTGGCTAATGTCAGTCCTGTCAATTAATGTTTGGATAAATAAATACAAAAGCAGCAGCCACTGTCATTATCGCCAAATTAGGGGACTGAAATTATTCACGGAAAGCAATTAAGATAGCACCCCCTCCTCCCACTCACACCCATCCATTCCTCCCCTGTTCCTCTCCCAACCCCACCACCTCCACCCCCAAACTCCATTTCCCCTGAAGGTAGTGAACACTCAATAACCATGACAACACAAAAGCCCCAGTGATTTTACAGGTTGTTCATCATAATTTAAACAGGGTCTTATGTGATTTACAGACTGAACTGAACGGTGCAAATGCAGGCACAAGAAACACTCCTGACCTCAGATCCACCTCGAGTGAACTGATGATTCTGCGGCTGCGAAAGCTACAACTGTGCCACCATTCAGAATGACAAGGTGGATCATGCATACATTTACGTGCTATACACACTCAGGCTAAGGCGAAACGGCCTTTTGGAGGTGGCGGTTTTATTAGAAAGAGAGCACACGCTGAACCTCCTCCATTTTTCTATTCCATCTTTCCACAGTGTGTGGACTAATTCACAGTTCAACAACAGTCTGCCGCACTATTCAGAAAATGATAAGGAAAGAAAGGCACGGAACGGCAGAGAGAAAGAAAAGGGGAGAAAAAAAAATACGAGGGCTCAGAGTTAAGCCCTCCCCTGAGACTCCTCTTCAAGACAGCCACAGAAAGAGGAAGAGAAAGAGCGAGGTTAAGCAAGAGAAAAAGTGACAGAGGCTGGTCTCTCTTGACTAAATATAAGGCAGTGGCTTTAGTGAAGTCACAGTACTCAGTTAAAAGTGTGTGTGAGAGGGAGAAATTTTTAGTGTACCGTCAAGACGCTCCAATTAGCAAATCAAGGATATTCCCACCACTTCCTCTCTTTTGCTCCCTCTTTAACTATATGGTATTTTTCAGTTGATCTAAATGATAATGTGCATGTTATATATCAAATCAAACCACAAAGCGATACAGAGGGGTGTGTGAGATGAGCATTGTTAACCATAATTGTTAACCATACAAACCTAACTGAACACGATCGGATCGAGGTCAATTGCTAACATGGCTAACATCGGCAAGCATGCATCTCATTATTGAAGAACAAAGATCACTGCTAATTAAATACTGTGACCCCTATAAACACTTATACATGAATGATCAGGCCTTAAATGAGCTGACTTTCACTCCTAGGGACATGGACAGTAAACCTTATTTAATCCAATTTGTCATTATTATCGCATTGTTCCTGCTCTTACTCTGTTCCTCTTTAGTACATCACAAATTAAATCAGCCCTTGACCTCTACTGTCATGCACAATAAAAAAATAGAAAGGCTGCAACCATTTAGTTATGACCCCACATATCAAAACATCTGTTTATTTCTGCTTTCAGCATGTGTGTATGTGTGTGTGTGTGTGTGTGTGTGTGTGTGTACATGTCGCCTCTAAAAATTGTGTCACTGGTTCTGTGGAAGTGGGCCAAGTTGACTTGCTAGACAAAACAGGGAAAAGAGGGACTGAAAAAGAAAAAGGCCAAATCTAAAAAGCAATGAGAGGCACCACTTTAAAGTTTAACACATTTATTCAGACGACAAAAAAAAAAAACCCACTATTTTTGCCCTTTACTGTAAGGAGACTTTTCTGCTAAACCCACACTAGTCGCTACTTTCACCTAGTCCCATCGTACTGGTCTTGAACCTAAAATATAACAAAATTCTAAAAATGCTGTATAAAAGATCTGATAATTCTGTGATAATCAACCACTAGTCCCTGCAAATATTAATGAGAGCTGCAAAGATGAACTGATTAACGCTAACATTAATCAAACTATTCTGATAGCCAACTGATTGATTTGAATAATTTTATGTCAGAAAAGTCTGATTCCAGTCTTAAATGTGATTATCAGCTTTCTTAAATCCTTCATGGTAAACGTCATTGTGTTATGAACCAGACACATTTGCTTAATGTTTTGTGATATATAATAGACCTAACAACTAGTTGACAAATTGAGAAAATAAGCTGCATTAATCATGAGTGAACATAGTCCTTGGTTGCAGCCTACTGAAGACTAATTTTGGAAACTTCTAACAAAATAATGAACACTTGTGGCGGGTGTAGCTAGAGGCTAAGTGGTGAATATGTTGACCACTTATATATGAGAAGGTTCTTCAGCTGCAGCTCAGGACCATTGCATGCTGGGATATAAATGCAGGAGCTATTTGTGAGCATTGTATGATGATGGATCTGCAGGGCTGTGAGGGTTAAATGGGCGCAGGGGAAGAGGGTGCCACCATCCATCCAACTCTGCATAGGTGGCATGCTCACAGTAGGAGGAGAGACACAAAATAGAGGGCAGTGAGAGGGGAAGAGCACAGATGTAGCTGGGATGAGGTGTGCGCTGCTGTGTGTGAAATGTGTGTGTATCCCCAGTGGAGCGCCGCTGATATAGCTCCATCTTCTCACTAACACAGTTTGTTAGCTAAAGCCCCCAAACCCCGACAGATCGTTTTTGTTTTACATCTGAAACGAGCTCATCTTCCCCCATCAAAATACAAATCCCCTATTGCAACGTTCCTCTGTCTTTTTTTTTGTTGTTGTCTGTTTTCTCATTGGAGTGCTCGAAGGATTTTGGGAAAGTAAGCCTGGCAGCGTTAGCGCTTTGATTTACACTAAACAAGTCAAAGGCTTTTCAGTGGCTGGAGACATGAGCTGTAAGGTCAGGATAAACTATCAGACTATTTATCTATCTATTTTTAGTCTTTCACTTTTGTTTTAGAATCCACATTCATTTTTGTTTTATGAGGGCACAATAAGTTTTGTTTATAGTAAAATATCCTTACAAGAAAGATAATCAAAAACAAACTAAAACTGGCTAAACTTAAAAAACTTACAACTACAAAAAAAACATGTATTCAAGTTGTGCTTATTCCAACTAAATTACAGACATTTGAGACAGAATTAAATTAATGTAATCAGCTAAATGAATTAAATTAAGCTGATTTTACTTGCAATTCTTTTTTTAAGTTCATGTTGCATTGTTCATTGTTTTATTTAGTTGACATGGTTTTATTCATTTATATCAGGAAACTATTATTTTCTCACTTTTTTTTAAATTTAACTTGAAGTTTTTGTCATGGTAACAACCCTAATGCTTGCTGCTTGACTTGCATCATGTCAGGTTAAATAGTTTTATTTTAGAAGAACAGATAATTTTTTAGTATTGCCTTGCTCAAGGTGTCACCACAATTAACACACTATCAGCACTATCACTGTCAGCATGTGTCACCAATTAAAGAACCAAAAAAAAGGGGGAAAAACACCTTTCAGCGGGACATAGCTATGCAGGGTCTAGTGTGTGTGTGTTGTGTATGTGTGCATGTCTGTAATGATCAGGCTGCAGGAATTCCTGGGAGAGAAATAGCTGCTGGATTACAGAATGAGAGGGCCGGGGAAAGGAAGTTTTCCTTTATCATCCGTAGCATGCACACATGCATGCGTACAAATACACACACCCACACACTCCTGTCCATCAGCGAAAAAGCCACTCAATAAAGCTGCTCTATCCACAAGAATCAGATTCAATCAATGAGGCCTATTTGTGAAATCAGCAGAGCGGTAAAAGCTATCAGGGAGGAGCAAGACAGAGGGATGAGGGGAAGGAGGGGTAGGAGAGGGAGAGGGGGTGGGAGACAGGAGTGCGATGAGCTAAAGTAGGTGAGCCGTGTCCCACCACCGATCTGACAACCCTGTGATGAGGTCACCAGATGCATGCTAAATCACCCTCTCCTCATCAAAGCTTGTGCCAAAATGTTGATGAATACAGACTGTGGCTAAAAGCAATTGTTACAGAAAAATGGAGCTCAACTTTAATGCTCAGAGATCCAACAGCTTCAGGCAAGGTAGTTATATAAGACTTAAGAGGGATGACATTTAAGACCAACTTTACAATAACCAAAATTGAAGAGAAAAACATCAATTAATGAATTCATGCTGACACAATATTGGTCATAAATGCAGGCTGCCTCGTCCCTTTTATCATCCGTTTCCTTTCAGCCTACACTCATTTTCTAACTGCGTATTATTCCTGTCACTGAGTCACATGTTGATGGTGCAACCAAGCATCACACTAGTTAAACCACTGGCTGTTCACATGGCGCTTGTAGCACACTCCATTACCGTATTATCTGTTTATGAGCCAGAGAGGGAACACAAATGGCCCATGCTAGCGGCGCTACAGTCAAAGCAGAAACAAGCTTCGGTTAAGCGTTGTTAATGCAACAGACATCTGGTAAATTACTATTTTATTTACATGTTGCCTAAAAACAGGAATTTAGGGAGGTTTGAACCCAGTCTGTGTGACTCGTCAATCTATAAAAACCCTGTCATGATCCATAACAGCTACTTGGCTTGTAGGTATTCTACATGGTTAAGTAAATGGAAAAATATGTAGCCATTACTTTTTATGTTGAAAAACCGCTTTGAGTGGAAAAACGTCGGACATAAATGCTGAAACATAAAACTAAAGACCTGAAAATGGACCATGCAAATCAAGTTATATTTCTTTAATGTTGTGAAAGTACTGTCAGTGTATGTATATGTCAAGACCACAAAACTCAAAAAAAAAGGGGTTGGGGGGTCGTAATGTGAAATGTTAAAGAGGTCATATTTTGCCAAACCTACTTTTATGAGGCTTTAGTACATTTATTTGTGTATTTGGGGACCCTAATAGTTCCAAAAGTTTGAATTTGAACCCTCCAGGTGCTGCAAAGTTATCTTTATATTAATTTTGGCAAAAATCGAGGGGGTTTCTACAACCCGTTTCAATTCCTTCTTAGTTTGTTACATCTATAACTAGTTACATCATGACATTTGCACATATAAGGTCAAGACGTCAGGTGAACATTTCTCATAATTGTTTGTCAGCAGCAGCGGTGGTAGTCCATACTGAAAATGTGTCTAAATTTTGAGCTGATTACCTAAAATTTTCAGTTGTATTAACAAAGTCAAGTGAAGCACAGTCAACAACCTGGACGGGGCGGGGGGCTGTGAAGTGGCTCATTTGCATTTAAAACCACCTTTCTCGTGTCATTACTTAGAAATATGGTTGAAGATGGACCTGTGAAGTTGAATTAATGAAGAATTCAGACCCAAACATAGAATTAACAGTTTATGTAGAGCACAGGGACATGTTTTAAAATGCATAATTCCATTTATATAAAAAAAAAAAAAAAAAAGCAAAATATCACTCCTTTAAGCAATTGTGGCTTTGATCAAAAAGAAATGTAATATTGAAAAAAAAAACATTAAAATATCAGTATTTGTATTGAAAATTACACAACACATCAGAACTTCAGACTATACTTCTTGCGGCTTTTTAAAGATGCTGCTGGAATGTTGCTTAATGTATTGCATATGAGCACACGACTATCAGCAACAGATGAGCTGCTGCCTGACTCTGCTTATAAAACTGCACCCTCGCTCTCCCATCTGACACCCCAACTCCAGGCGCTTTCCTATCCATCTCACCCACAGATAAACATAACAGGCGCCTGGATTAGGTTGGATGAATTTGCTCATGTCTATGTCTGCAGCAGAGGGGGAGTTTTTGCTCATATCTGGCAAGAGTCACAGTATATGCAGCTCCACTCGGAGAGATGCAATGATGAGCGGAGAGAGAGAGAAAGAGAGAGAGAAAAAGAACAAAAGAGTACCGGGAGGAGAAAAAGTACTGCGAAGCAAAGAGAAAACATGAACGGTCATCTTTGAATTGGCAGAGAGATGGAGAGATACACAGGAAGAAGAAAGGAATAGCCCGAGAATACGAGACAAGAAAAGACAGACAGCGTAGTGAAAACCAATTTGTCTGTTCCCTAGTGGCCTGACACTGGCTAAGGCCTGCTTTCCTTCCTCGGCCTCACTGCCAGTCATCACAAACAGGCACATGTGAACACATACACACAAACCACACACACATATCTTAGGCCTTAGCAGGGCCAGGGTCAGGATCTCTCCAAACTACTCCAATTACCTCAGCAGTAAACACACCCTGCCCTGGCTGCCTCCTGGGACGCACAGAGAGGCAGAATGTGTGGAACTGAGAATGAGAGGGGAGGGGCGGGGGGTGGGGGGAGTCCTGGAGCCCGGGATGGAGGAGGTAGAGTTAGGAGCCTCAGGGAAGGAGGAGTGGATGACTTCATGTAGAGGGGCGGAACTGGTAGTGGCGGCAGCAGCTGGTTTTTCTCCCTTTTTTCCCTCCCTCTCTCCACTCCCTTTTGGTTCCTTCCCAAACTCTAACATCTGGAGGAAAATGATTACTCTCACCGCTCTGCCAAAATGACTTATCAACAACTCCACACTCTCCAGAAGCGGAGGGTGGGAGAAGAGGAAGGAATGGGTACTTGTAGAAAGCTTCAAAACATCACCATACTAAATAAATAAGTGACACGAAAGTTTAATCAATTCAGGTCAACGAAAGCAAACTTGGAAGCAGGATTGGGGTAAGAAATGAAAACATGTAGGACAAATAAGATTCTAATGTTTGCATAGAGAAGCCAATAAATAAATATATTAAAAAAAACAAGGGATAGACAAATAGTCAGCTGTGACTGATTAGCAGATTCCACATTCACGTTTTTACGATTATCATAATTGGTATTTTTATCCAGCGTGGAATAAAACAAATTAATATTCATGAGTGTTAGTGACATATTGTGACAATCAAGAACAATATAAAATCACAAATATCCGTCACTCAGGACAAAAACAGACTTTAAGCTCAAAAGAAATAATAATTTCACATTTATCATGATAATTATGAATACTGAATAATATGAAAATATTGGCGACATCAATCAGCCCTAACTTTGGTGACTAGATCTGATGGTTGAATGAAAACTCATTAAGCAAACTGGTATTGTGAGGAAATTAACAAAGATGAATGCTTTTTTCTCATCACTAAGTGCCAGCAGCATCAATCCACAATATCACAAAAGTTACAGAAAGAAACATGTCTATAAAAAAATAAAATACAAATGTCACACAAACCATCAAACCTTCCAAGAAAAGCACCTGTACAGATTGTGCCAGAGTAGGTGCTGCATGTCCTGTCTTAAATTCACTGCTGCACTTTCACAGGCAATTTTCTTTTCTGTGCCCTGCTCCTTGACTTTGTGAGCATATCTGCCAAGGGAATCAGGCCTCAACTGTATTTTCCTTTTTTCCCCTAAAGACTCACAACGCAATCTCCTGCAACTTTCCCCCTTCTCTCTCTCTCTCTCTGAGTGTCTTTACACCTTCACAACATTCCCATAAAGCCTCTTTATTTCTCCTTTACTTATTTGCTCTGTGCCTCACTTCCAGACAGCTCTGTTAGCGATGTGCGCCATTAGTCATGCTAAACCACCAACACACTAGCTCATTAGCATAGAAGTGAACCTGACTCCAGTCAGATTATTACAAACACATCACAGCTGCTCCGCCCCATTACTGTCAATCACACAGCTTACTGAAGTACAGTTGAAAGTGGCATATTACAAAGTCAACGAATAACTCTTCTGTTAATACTTTACTTTCTGCACCACCATAAAACTCAAGGCCAAGGCTTTGGAGTCAAAGAGCTGCCTTAGATCTGTCTGATGCTTTTCTGTGTGTAGAATGTGTTGCTCACAAATATTAATTTCATTGCTGGCAGTTCACAAACTCATGCTTATTCTCTGTGCAGCTGAAAAGTAAAAGTCACAAAGCTATTAAAAATTTAAATTATATACATCTCATCAACAAAATGCACTTGGTAAAAAAAAAAAAACAGCAACAGCAATCTCTGAAAATTGCTAAAAAATGTATAAAACTGCATTTTGGATTTAAAACATAATTTTAATCATTTAGATTTTGAAGGAATATCAGTCTCACATTGATGGTGGGAAAAATACATTTTGGGAATAAAATCATAATTAAAAAAAAAAGAAAAAAGTGTAGTCTTGTGACAATACCACCCGTTGAAGGAAAAAGTAGTAACATTAATAAAATAAAGTCATAATATTATAAGATAAAGTTACATTTTGATGATAAAAAAGTTTGACAGTATGGAAGTGGATGAAATTACCCACTGAACCAAACATGTTAGTTCTGAGGGGAAAAGTCTGATTTTATACCCTGAATATAACACATTTATTCTTGTCCTATTATGACATTATTCTCAAAATCATTTTTTATTCTCACTGTGACCCCAACACTCTTTCATAAATTTCATATTGCCTTCGATCCAGACTGAGTTTTACCCCTTCACGGGAAAGGCTGTTGCCGACATAGCTCTTCTGTTGTCATCCATAACATGCAGTGGAAGTATGGGTGGCTGAGGTCCTGGCATTAGCACAGACTACTGGATCTATGGAGCTTATAAGGGCCTTTTATTGTGCTGCAGAAGAGTGAAGTGGGCAGCCTTGGTCCTCGGCGCTCGCTCTATCAATATCCACTGACACACACATATAGACTCAGCGCCACCAACAAGAGAAAGGAGAGGAAACAGACTACCAAAAGAAAATATGCTGTTTTTCCTACCAGTGAACTGCAGAGTCAAAAAAAAAAAAAAAATCAGTTTTCTCTTAACATCAAAAGCATTTCCAATAGTAAAAGGGGAAAGCTGTGTGGATATTCTGAGTGATCTTGTTTATCCCTGGGAACTGGGCTGGTTTTCTGCGTAACATAACAACATTAAGAGCGGATTAAACTTCATATAAATAACCTAGAAAATATATACAGATGTAACAACGAGATTTAGAGATGTGATTAAAACAGGGTGGCCTGGACAAACAGATGATGTTAAAGGCTAAATGCAACGGGGGTCATGTGGGTCAACATGTTGTACGGCTCAACAAACAGCTGTCTTGCTTTGTCAGCCTCCCTCTGGTCCATCAGGATCCTTTTGTTCTTCGCCGCCACCTCCCTATGCACATTTACCTCTTCCTTTTCTATTTCTCCCTCCTGTATCCTTCTCCTCTTTCCCCTTTCTCTCAATCCCTCATTCCGCCAGGCTGCCAGACGGTGTATTGTTCTGTCACTGCGATCCTTTAATGCCATCCAATCGAGCGGGGAATATCTTGAGGGGATTTGGCCAGGGATGATTTGGGAGCTTTAAATACTGCGAGGGGATTTGCATCAGATTCAGAGATCCTGACTCAGAACTGATCACAGGAGCCTTTCCCCTAAAAACAGGGATCTAAATACCTCCGAGCCAGAAGTGGGATTCAAACCTGTAACATGTTGAATGGCTCTACAAAGACTAGATCTGCCAAGCAATTTTGCTATTACTTTCCGTCTAGCAATTTTTGTGACATCTTCATTAGCTGGTTATCTGGATTCCTCCTAACCTGGAAAAGCATAAATTACCAGTTTCTGCAAAGGTGAGAACTTTAATTTAGAAAACCCCCTATTTAACTTCCACATAGTCACCAATTGATCAAACGTAACAGCTGGAAACTCAAGGTAGATTTAGAGAAAGATCTAAGAAGGATCAGATTTACCAATGTTTTGTGCCAATGTAAACCCCCTTTTGGAGTTAAACTTCTGTCTGATTTACTGAAGATGCACTGTGAAAATTTAGTGCTAAAAAGGTTTGGATCCAGTTATTTTTACAACGTTGTGTAATTTTCTGTATTGTGGAAGTGAGATGTTCCAGTGAAGCATCATAATCTACTAAGATTTACACTGTGGTAGAAGTCAAAACGCTCTTCATTTGGAATGTCAGGGAATGCATTGTTAGAGTATATTTATTGCCATGCTTTTCTAAATTTGTTGAATGAAATTAAAGACAACCTGCAACCTCTAAAACAGAGGGAGACATAACACCTACTGCACCACAACATCTGGCAACCCTTCATTTTTTTTGTGTACCAAAACGTCTGGCAGCTCTTCTTTTTTTTTTTTTTTCCTTTTTTGCCCTCTGGTTGTTTTCAATGTGCTCTGGCTTCTGGAGCTGGATTTCACCATTTGGATTTTCACCTGAGCTTTTTCCTGGTCCTGAGGTCAGCAATAGGAAGAGTGTAGACTGAGATATATGTCCCCAAAAGGCAAGGACACTACCCAAGAAGTCAAGCAGGTGTTTAAAGAACTCTTAATTTCCCGTAAGGCTTCAGGTTATCCTTCATACCTAAATAAATAAATAAATAAATAAATAAATAAATAAATAAATAAATAAATAAATAAATAAATAAATACAGAATATCAAATAGACAGTTTTACACAGTTTAGGACCATGGACAGAATCCACCTCTATATTTGTCATATTAGATGGAAAAGGGATGCTAATCTCTGTAGATTCCATCAGTCAATAATACGATTAAGTGCTGTGTGTATGTACAGTCGTGGAAAAAATTATTAGACCACCCTTGTTTTCTTCAATTTCTTGTTCATTTTAATGCCTGGCACAACTAAACGTACATTTGTTTGGACAATTATAATGATAACAACAGAAAAAAGCTCATAAGAGTTTAATTTCAGAGCTGATATCTAATTATTTTCCATGTTTTCTTGATAAGTAATAACCAAAATCACTTAAGTTCTTACATCAATAGCTATGGCAATGCACTGACAAAAACAGTGCTTTTAGGCATTCCATGTTTTCTTTTCTGTCTGTTTTAGTCACATGATACACACAGGAGTTAGTACTTGATTGCCTAACCATTGTTTCTGATGACTTTTGATGGTCTAATAATTTTTTTTCCACAACTGTATGCCTACCCTTTTTTGTGATTGCGGCATCACACTAATTTGCCCGGCTTAGTAAATATGTAAGAGAAATTTACTATAATTCAGCTTTAAATGATCAAATAGCCTGCAGAGCTATGGCACCTCGCTGTTCTTCGCAATGACTTTCTGTAATAATATTCTGTTTTCACAGTATGTAAGTATTACAGATGGCGTGTGCCACGTCTGGCACAAAACACAGAGATTCAAGCTAAGATCTTGGTGGAGCCCAAGATCCACCATGGGAAAACTAGTCAGTGCTGAAGACTGTCAGTGAGGTATTGCAGTAGCACCAATAACAAACAAACAACAGTATACAAGAGAAAGAGAAAAGGCATGAGATAAAAGACAAAGCAGAAGAACCCAAGTGAAATGGAAAAAAAAAAAAAAAAAAAAACAGAGGCAAGGCTTTAAGACTCTGCACTCCATGGAGAAAGAAAAGAAAGCCATCAGTCCAGAGTTGGCTGGTGGGACTGAGAGAATGGAGTTTGAAATGACTTGAGCGA
Organism: Sphaeramia orbicularis; assembly: GCF_902148855.1. Lineage (NCBI taxonomy): Eukaryota > Metazoa > Chordata > Actinopteri > Kurtiformes > Apogonidae > Sphaeramia > Sphaeramia orbicularis. The sequence goes on from NC_043978.1 coordinate 27,190,226, forward strand.
TGGCTGGCACGGCAAGGAATCACAGACTGTAGTAGTTGAATTTGATGAGTGGCCTTTGGGCTCTCTAAACGCTGAGCTCTACACAATCCCATTTTCCTGCCTAAACACTGGGACACGCGGTCGCTGGAGAGGCAGAGATGAAAGCACCGAGTGTGTGTGTTCTCACTTCCTAGATGTTGAAGCCTGGCCTTTAGTGAGGCCCCTGAGGAAGTCTGGAAACTACCGTGGGTGGACAACGTATAAAGTGTTTGTGTGTGAGTGAGAACGGGAGGGAGCATGAGACAATCTGGAAGAGCATAAGGCCTTTGGAGATACCCGGTCCTAACCACAACGGCCGTTCAATCGACCGGCAGGCAACTCCACACATGAAAACATGCACACACACACATTGCCACATTTCTGCATTTCCTTGCCTCTCAGTAACTGGATTAAGGGGTCCTTCAAAGAGAGGAAGAGAGATTGGCCAGGGGCCTGCGTGGTCCCTCTCCTCACCACTGGAGGACCAGGGCAGATTAAAAGTGCCTGGGCCTCTAAGTCTGCCTTGTTACCCGCTCTCTTTTTTCTGCATACTGTATTAGGACACTTGAAAAATCCCCCAGAGGAGCTGAGCACAACCAGGTGGATTAGAAAGGAGGTTATTTTACAATGGTGAAAGGGACCTACGTGGTTAGGGACTTGAGAGTATGTGTATGTGTGTGAAATTAAAAGGACATTGCAAGTGGGCAAGGCAATTTTGGAAGTGGTGCAGAGGGCCTGTGTACACAGAATGCACTTTCACTGGGGATCTTAGCTCACTTAAAATAAATGAGACAAGAGGAGATACAGGAGTGATTCCCCTTAGAGAGAAGAAATAAAAGAGATGGATTAGCAACAGGATGATGTTTCAAGGAGAAATGATGGAGACAGAAGAACTCAAAGGCGACAGAAGAAGAGCTAAATGTGGAATGATGAGGTTCAGGTTTGGTTGGGGACTGAGTTTCCAAACCTGAGTGCATGAAGTGATCCCAGACAATAAGTGATCAGGCACAGTTTTCATGCTCTAATCCAAGTATTTAGGCTTGTTCATCAGTCAGAATTTACAGGTGAAGTGTTTGTGCTGAGCATTTAACTATGATTAATTACTGTTAATCAGGAATACATTAATCTCTGGTAGCTGTGAAGATGTTTTAACAGCTGGACTTGGGCGTGAGTGCGTTTCCCTACAGATACATTATAGTAAAGGGAGAGGCTTAACCTGACATACCCCAAATGATTTACTTGTTTATTTAATTCAGAATAAATTTTGTACATCTAGGACTGGTTATAATTATGGTAATCCATATGCAAGTTACAGTTTTTCTCTTTCTATATTGTCCACACCACTGAGCTCGTGAAAGAGAGGAGGATAAAACAAGTGAGGGAATGCCAAGATGAAACATGCCATTCAGCACAAATATTGCAATCTGAATCTTTTCACTGTCTTGGATGTTCACCATTTCCTGTGGCTGTCTCTGTGAGCTGACTCCTAAATTTACAGAGAAGAGAAAAGAGAGTGGGATGCAAAGATGTACTGCTTCTTACAGGATTCTTGTGTCACCAATTGGGCCTGAAACACAAATCCCAAAACAACTAATGACTACAGTATAGTACACCCCTGGGGAAATGTATATAACACAAGCGAATGTAATGCAAATTCTATTCGTCTCAATTAAACACAATTACTCCCATGCCTGCTTTTTACTTGTTTTCCCATATGTCTTTTTCAGCCGTATACAGAAGGCAGAATCACCAACTGTCTCATAGCTCTTTTCCTCCAACACCAACCTCCTGCTAGAGCCAAGTCGTGGTTTGTTTTTCCACCGGCTATAGAGTGCTAGTGCCACTCCATTACATTGCAGGTCTGTATATGTTAGGCAGTGTTAGAGATGCTAACTGCTCCATTAGCATCTAGCAGGACAGCAACTGACCAAGTGTTCCGTGCTCTAAGAACTTGTTTAAGATTAGTCACGGGGTCTGAATGAGGCCTGGAACTGCTCAGTGCATCAGACACAGTATGGATGAGGAAATTTCTCTCCCTTTTACTTGAAAGGATGGGAAACAGTAGTAGGACAAGGCTAGGGAAGCTGGCCAGTCTGAAGCAGGTTTGTTCTCTACAGGGGTACTGTTTCAGGACCACCTGTCTGCCCCTCAGGAGAGCCGTGGAGCTGGAGATAGAGAAGAAAGGGCAGATGGAGATGTACAGAGGAGGGATATCAGGAAAGGAGCCTTAAGCCAAGGTCAAACCCTCAAATGTGGTCACTTGCTGCTGATCACTCACTGTATATAAGAGATTATGATTGTAGCTTTTGTCATCAAGTTCGAGATAGGTGGATGCACACTCTATGTTTGTTTATTTTTAGATTTTTTACTCTATTATCTTAAATATTTTTGATCCTGGAACAGTTTTCCACTGCTGCTCTTGTACTCTGCTGTTGTAACGCTACAATTTCCCCATTGTGGGACAAATAAAGGTTTTCTTATCTTAACTTATCTTATCTTATATAAACTCCAGCTCCAATCTGACAGGGGAAGTTAGCGGACAAAAACAGAAGCTCAATAGAAACTATATGTACAGCAGGAATATAAACGCTTGGACTAGAGGAATGTGTGCTGTTATAAAAATATTAAGTCCGTCAAATCAAGTTCCCTATTCGTTTACATCCTCTCTTATAAAACAACCGATGGAAATGGCGTTGTGACTGCCATATGTCAGATATCCTCCTGCCTTCTGTGTGGTGTGTATCCTGTGTGATATTAGCTTCGAACTGATGGCCTTCAGGCAATCACAGATACAGTAATAGAAAAGTGTTTAACAGCTTGTCCCAAAAACTCAGAGAGAGAAAGTCAACAATAGACACTAAGATGGAGGGCAAAAACAGAACAAAATAAATAAAGAAGGAAAACACAAAAAAGCAGAGCGAAAGGATGTCACACATCTTTACTCACTTTTAAGACTTAAAAGAGATTAACAGAAATTAGGCACTATTATTATTATTGTTATTATCATCATCAGTATTATCATTATTGAAAAAATCAGAGATGTAAAAAGGGAGGAAGAGAGAATAAGAGGGGATAAAAAATATGCTGTTTTAGTTTCATGGTCGTACAAAGGTTAAAATGTACCATCTGGACCAAAAGCAAATCTAAAAAAACAAAAAAAAACCAAAACAAAACAAACAAAAAAAAAAGCAATCTGTAAAAAATAAGTAAAAATTTAAGATAAAACTTCAAAGAGCATGACAACATAAACAACTAAATTGAATAGATAAGCAGGTTTTTTTTAGTTTACATTTTCATGGTGCACAAAAATAAAATATAAAACAGTTAATAATAATGGTGGAAATTATTGTTTTTACGTTAATTCTTTCTTTGAAGCAGGAAGAAGTCACAAACTAATTAATCAGCCAATATCACACGACATCGGCAGAACATCCAAGTCAAAATAATAAACACCTATGTAAATTTCCAAAAAAAAGAAAAAGAAAGAAAACTTCTCAATTCCTTGACCATAAACTTTAACTAGCTACAGTGAAATTAAATAACAAACTAAGAGAGGATAAAAATAAACAAATAAAGATGCAATATTTCAGAATTTGTGTTAGTCGAAGTGTTGTTTTCTATGTGTTTTAAAGCACAAGTAGATCTAAGGTTGATGGCTTCCTCTTAACACAAGTAGGATGTCCATGAAAGACGACCTTTTAGTAAGTGTAAAAATGTCAGTGTGTATGCTTGGGTAAATACCGTTTCACCTGTCACGGCCCATTGTGGTCAATTCTCACACACTAACCAATCAAATGACATGCAGTCCTGATCATTATTGGCTTAAGTGTCAGAAAAGCCACATCTGTTTCCTGTGGTAAAAGGGTTTAAGTGGTCAATTCCAATTACCCACTTATCACCTCTAGATCATTAATCAGAGGTGATTTATACATCACACAGTTTTAGTGTTTGCTCTTTTCTGCTTCACTGGTTTCAGAGGTTTCGACGCGTCTCTAAAATACCCGTCTCACATGTATTAGCGGGCCACAGAGAGACTAAAAGGCTGGGTAAATGAGTGGAAGGAGTGCGACGGGGTGAAGATGGAAAAGGATAAAAGGGCAGGACGAGAGGGTGGTCGGAGTTGCAGGTCACAGTGCCTCCGGGCCAGCTGTGTTTGCTACTGTTTGGAGAGTGAATGGAAAGTAAAACACAGACGTACAAGGACAGAGTACAGGCAAAGTAGGGAATTATCACTGGAGGAAGTGCGCAGTGATGCACAGTCTTCAAGTAGAGGTCATCAAGTCAAGGAAGCCAATTAAAAAGATGATTAACATTCATGTGGGAGAGGCAGAGTCTACGTGTAGGTGGGATGGGCGCACCGTTCTCCCTCTCTCATAAACCACACACACACACACACATATAGATATATAATGGGAGCGCTGAGCAGTGGAGTCCAGCCTGTTGTAAGTGTAGTGTCCTGGGAGGTGGAGATCAGGAGGTTAATATGATCCAATACAATTCTTTCATTAGCCTGATGAAGGTAATAACAGCCTACAGGGAAAGATAGAGCAGCCACGATGACTAAAACTATCTACCTACTGCCTGCCTGGGGTGCCATTAAGCCTACTTAAGCTGGCCAACACAGGAATATAATATCTACTATGGTAATTCCATCCCCTTTACATGCACACAAATGTACAGGACAGGGGTAAGTAACACATGTAACATTATTAAATAAACAGCAAGTTATGTGTCTGGCAGCATCTTTGCACTAGAGCAGAGGTCAGTGGTGAGATCTTTCATATCCTTATATCAGTCCTGTAATTTCCAAACAACAAATTCACACCAACAAATTCTATTTTTACAGAGCATAATTTACTGAAAATACATGATCTTGTTGACCTTAATACAGTGGTAGTGATGTACGAGGCACACAATAATCATCTCCCTCCTTACATCCAGGAGATGTTTGAATGTAGGAAAAATCAGTATAGCCTCAGAGGAACCGGCATTTTAAAAAAAGCTAAGGCAAGAACAAAAAAAACAATAGATGTATTTCCATTAGAGCGGTTAATCTTTGGAATGGCCTGGAAGATTGATTCAAACAGTCTAAAACAATTAAAACTTTTAAAAAGACGTACAAATTAACTATTATTCAAAAATATAGAGCTCAGGGTTGACTAAAGAAAATATCTGTTTAAAAGACTAGGATTTATATTGGTTGTTGAGATAAGGACATGATTTACTTGAATTAAATTAAATATGTATTCTCTTCTGTTGTATATTTAGCAATGATTACACTGAAAAAATTTTTGTTTGTTTGTTTGTTTTCATGTGGAAACATTGTGTTAATTCTAAATAGGGTTAGGCCAAATAAGTCTTAACTTCAGCCTAAACCCTTTTCGGTCACATTGTATATGGAACAATGTGTTGTTTAAAGTAATTAATGACCGAATAAACAACTACTACTACTACTAAATAACAGAAAGAAACTAAATTTAGTGAAACTACTCATTTTGAACAAGGAGTTAAGCATGTAACAATAGTATATGACAAAAATCAAGCATGTGATGCAACACGATGAAGCCCAGGAACGACAGAAACTTTCGTCTTTCTTACTTTCTACCATTGAGACTCATTCTAACCATGAGCCAAAAAAGAAAAATTTGAGAAATGCGTCAGTCATATGCATGTGCCAAACAAGCTGGTCAGGCCAAATGTACGTTTATTCTTGCAGATTTGACACAAGACAGAAGAAAAGAGAATAGAAGGTAAATTAAGAGTAAATAAAAGAAGAATGGTGGAGATAGGTAGGTGCAACAAAGAATAAACATCATTAATTGGAGAGGCACACATGGATGGATGCAGCCAGATGGTGTTTTGTACTCATTTGTCATACACTGCTGACAGAGAGAGAGTAGGAAAGAGTTAGATTTGGAAAGAGAGAAAGAAAAACAAAAAGAGGTGCTTATTGATTGCGAAGTCAGTGCATGGCTAAAACAGATTCCACTGTTTAAGTCTAAGCTCTGCCTGTTCTGTGCATGTTGTTCCTGTCAGAGCGGTTCTGATGGTGCTGCCGGTGTAGCACTTTTTTGCCAAGCCGGATACATACTGCCGAGTACAGACACAACACCCTGCAGATCGCCAAACTTGGCGTCCATTAAGGTCCATCTGTCCGCCTTTTTGCAAAAACACCATCTACTGTATGTTCCTCCTCAAAGGTGGCGCATAGACGAGAGAGAAATGAGGAACAGAGGGAAGGGAGGGACAGAAAACTCAAGGGAATGGAGGCAGGAATGAGAACAAAGAGCCATATAGGTTTGCAGAATAGAGAAACTGAGTTTTGGCCTGTGGGGTGGATTGGTAAGCCAAACATGGCAACTGAAGCAGAGGTCTGTGGTAAGTGGCAGCAGAAGCTTCTAACTTTGCTACAAATTACTAACACATAAAAGTGGAGCCATGTCATAATATAATATACTATGGCCACAAAAAAGAAGATGAAAAAAAAAAAAAAAAAAAAATCAAAAATAGCACTTATAAAAATGAGGTAGGGGGAGTCAAAGAGGCAGCAGTCAGAAGCAGGAGAGCAGGACTGGGTTCCTGTTGTGTTGCAAATGGAGAGTATTGCTGGAGGCAGCCGCTCTGTGACCATGCTTACTATGTTCTTAGAGATGACAGTTTCATTCAGAGAGACGGGCACTTTGCTCTCTAGGGCCCGAATGCCCCCGGACCAACTAGCTCTTACTTTCTGTGTGGGATCGTTGCCTTTTCAAACCCAACATTTCCATCTTTATATAAGCTCTTAAAAGTGTCTGTGTGTGCATTAGCCCATTTAAATCCTTACTGAGGAAGCAGCAAGGAAAAATGTTTTCTTTGCATTTTTTGTGTCTTTGGGACACCAGTAACAACCGTAAAAGTTAGATTTTTTTTTTTTTTAATTAACACACTTTATTGCAAACCTCAACCAAAGTATAGTATAATATTTATTCTATTACTATATTAATAAAAGTACTCAGAAAACATTACAAAAATGGTTGAAAATCATGCTAATATAATTTATTACTTCAAATATAAAATGGGGTAACAATGGGAAAATGCTGCAAACTTTTTAGTTGATAAAAGTGAAATATCTTAAGTCCACCTCCTTCAGTAAAAGGCCAAGTGGAGTGTATTTTTAGACTGTAAAATATACAGGTCTGACCTTACTTTCTTTGGTGCCGCTGCATAAAAGTGAAGGCACTTTTCCAAGCCTCTGTTTTGAGCCCTGTTGTAGACAAAGCCTGACAAAACCTCCAATCCAGAATGTATTTTCTATCAGTTTCTATAACTTGAAAACAGTATCCAGAGCAAGGGGGTTCTTCTCTAGTTATTTCCTGTCAAACCACTTGAATGGCAATATAGTGATCGGTAATCATTGAATTTCTGCCCAGTGAAGCTGGAAATGTAAATGCTGTACTTTAAATAAACTATTTAAAGGAGATGGCTAAATGAGGGTCAATTTTGTTCAACACATTTTTTTTCTTAAAGTTGAGCAGGACTAAGCCAGACAGATATATCTCTTTATAATGGTACCTTGCAGCAAATGCCTAGACTGATTCAGAAGCAAGGTTGACATGATCGCCACTACTCATAATAATTAAAACTACAATATGTCATCACCACAGTAATGGCCTTCACAAGAACTTGCATTATGAAGTTTAAATCACACACAATAACACATTTTCATCTCACAAAAGGTATAAGGTGCAATGCTGGCGTTGTTTTTCCAGGGTAACACATTTCCATTTACAGTCCTATCTTTCTACTGGCGCACTCGCAGTGAAATATGGCAGAATTATAGGCTCTGTATTCTATATGTACAACGTTAAAGGGCCGAGCCATTATTGTTTAAATTCTATTGGTCTAGAATTAATACTAAGAAGAACAGTTCTAGAGAAGGAGAAACGTGAAAGACTTGAAGAATGAAGTCTTTGTTTTATCCCAAAGACAGTCCTCAGCCTGACTACACCTGGGTGAGATTCAGTTCAAGTGTTTAAAAAAACGTAAACACTTCAGAATGTAGTGTTCTTAACAGCAAAAAGATTCTAAGAGAGCACTCAGGGTTACGTAAGGACAAGGCTTTTGTACTGTCACAAATGGCCTCAACCAATTGTCTGCCTGTCTGTCACTTTCCCATAAACCCTTCAAACAGTGCTGTGACCTGAGGGGACCGATGAGAGTTTATGATATGCTTAGCAATATATAGTATATGCACCTGTCAATGTCAATCACACATTTTAACCCATAAAGACCCAGCGCTACTTGGTGGTAGTTCCCAAATTATTTTTTCTCTCTATTTAACCTTTCTTAAATGATTTATCACCAATCATAATAATATTTTCCGTTGCACTTAGCATTTTTTCAGTGTAAATGAGGAATTTTCCCATATTTAATCCCTTGGTTTTGTTGATGTTTATTAAAACTCAGAGTAAATTCAAAGGTTACTAAATGAGAAACGGAGAAAATTGAAGAAAAAGTGACATTTTGAACAAATATATCAATAACTGAGCATAAAACAAGTGTCTCCATCCACTGTCATTGATCCAACTCCATGGGTTTTACTGGTGAATCAATGTTGTAGAGGATGACATTGTTTCTACTTTAACTACGGAGCCTCTGAATGTCCAAATGGGTCATATTTGATGACCACGAAAAGATGACAAACTGCATTTTACACCAATTATTTACATGTATTGATAGGATCAATGGATCAACGGATATTAAAGATGTTAGATCAGAAGATGGTTTTGGATGCTAGTGGCTGTTCGGGTCTTTATGGATAGTGTGCATATCATAATATACAAGCAAACACAACAAACGTGGATATGAACAGCTAAATCAGTCCAGATGTGTGTATTTCACCCATTTGTCAAGTTATTTGCCACAAAAAAAAAAAAAACTGCCTCCAAAACTGTGAACCATTATAACAAATAAGCCTTTTTGATTATCATTTAGCATTTGTTTTTTGACAGCACACTTCCTCACTTCTCTAACACCTTCTCTCTGAGGGAAAATTCTGTGCAAGTCGGAACTAACACTCACCTACAGACAACTGTTGCTGTCCACTTTAAGAAGAAAACCCTTGAAACATTAGTCTGATAATTCCTAAATGGCTCTACGGTCAGAGGTCAACTTGATATAAAATCATGTGTATATGAGGCGCCTGTTAAGCATAGAAGCCAGGTCTCATTATCATCCAATATTTGTGTGATATAGGGGGATATTTCAGATTTATTTGAAGCATGTACCTGTTAACAAAGGTCCCCTGAGAGTTAATTCTTATTAGAGATGTCATCGGAAATCACCATCATCGTGGCATGTACAAGAGTTAAGTTTCCTGCCTCCCTGTCAATTACAACATAGCACCCGCCCACTCATTTGTCTTTGTTGACCTGCAGCCGATCTATAAACAGAATGGAGCAGTGCAATAGGCCAGTTAGGGTTTCTATGCACACAGCTCTGCATGAATCTGAGAGGGGGTTAGTTAAAGTGCAGTAGGGCTCTCCTGCCAGTGCTGTTTGAGGGCCTTAACCAAGGACTCATGGGATGAACGGGGCATTTTATTCAGTATGGATGTGTGCGTACGTGCCTGTATTTTTCTAAGCGCATGTGTGTACTGGGGTGTGCATGAGCTGGGGCAGGATCAGCGGAGTAAATCCACACTTGAAAGAGTAGCTCAATCAAGCTCTCCCACCCATCTCCCTTCCTCTCCCCCCTCTCTGCCTCTCTCTCATCTCGCCGATGTTCCCCTGCACCCAGTTCACGGGGAGTTGAAGAGTTCAGGGGACTGGGGAGCAAAAGAGCGCTACAGAGGCCAAAGAGAAATGGGTGTTAACCTTAAATACTCCACATCAGTATCTTCTTTCAGCTGCCAATCAATCTCAGTGAGAAAATACGGGATATGTCAACTGCTAGTAGGCAAAGAAAAAAAAAAAAAAGTACAAGCACATTCTCATACACCTCTACTTAGACACAATTCTGCCAAATAACCTGTGGCTGCAAACCATTACAATATAAGTGCATACTGTTATTATGATACACAGCTGGTTATTAGTTCAATAACTTTCTAAAATGTTTAAAACAAAATACCATTTTTATTCTTCAAATTGCAAACTATACTTCCACAATATTTATAAACGCCGCTATTGCTTCTCCCTCACATAAAGAAATGCTGTTATGTCAGTGTTACAGTAACTTAATTGTTTAACTAGATGGTTTTTTCCATGCCACGATTCCTGCGTTACAATCCTGAGTGAGTTAATTATGAGATGATTTAAATGAAAAATTGTCATTGCAAAGCATTTAACTTCTATTTAAGACCAGATTTGCAGACAAAACAATCTTTTCACTGATCACTCAATGACTCTTTTTGTTTCACTTCTGCAGCTGAGTCTCCTTCAATGACAAATGGAGCCTGTTTCCTTGAAAGAGAATAAAAAGCATGACCTCATTTTGTTTCCTGTGCGATTTAATAAAGGCGATTTTACGCTGCCAAACGCGGAGAAGATGCCCTTCATTAGAACACTGCGTACCCAGCGCGTCCATACTTTAATCCAATTTAGTTTAGCATGATAAAGGGCATTACTGCCAGCCCTAATGCCCACCCACTCATGGCATGTGCACACAATGCCATGAAGGAAATATAGTGCACCCTAAGGGGTTCATGGGTAGATAATGCACAGACCCAGCACTCAGGGACAGGGCTACTAGTCACATACTCTGCAATAGTGAAACTACGTCACTTCTATTGACATTTAAATTTGCCATACCCTAGGCCATTGTCAGACCATTGTGTTAATGTGCATTAAAAGTCTATTCCCTAGTGCGAGTAGAAAGGAAGGTCAGATCTACAAAAGGAGCAAATGTCATCAAATTTTGTTTCCATTAACACACGTTTAAAACCAAATTTTATATGCAATGAAAATCATAAACCTTGACAACTGTTGACTAAAACTGAGCAAGACTTTATTTCAAAGCTGGAATTGCAGCCTGCTTTCTCATGTTAACCCACCACACAGTTCAGATACTTAATCACTAGACCAATCTTTAATGTACTTGTCAAGCTGTGAAATGCGGAGAGATTTCTAGAAAAGTGAGGAAGCTATTTCTGTGGTACTCCATTTAGATGAGCATTAGCTGCAGAGAGCTGTCATTGACTTTAAAGGATGCCAAAAGGGGGTTTGTTGTGTATGTGTCTCCATGTGTGTTAACAGTGACTCATTCTACATCACTCTTTAGAACACTGTCGCTCCCAGAAATGGCTTCATCCTCAAGTTCTTGAGTGCATGTACAAAATCGTGTGCGTCTATGTGTAAGTGTGTCAACATCCTTCTCTCTACATACAAAGGATGTGGAGATTTGAAACACTCCCACACCCGGGAACAAAGCGGGTGTCGAAACAAGTGACAGGCAGGCTGAATTGAGAAAAGCAATCCTTAAACAAGAGGACGTGAATTGATGTGCTTTCCACACTGCCGAGACAGGCAGGGCGAGCTATCATACTAGACTGAAGACCCCTGGAAACGCACCTAGTGTCTGTCTTAAAACTCCGACCTGACTATTACTGAGATAAAACTGGTCTTGTACGCAGCCATCATTAAGTTACATTTTCCTGTAATTAGACCAAGCATATCATTACACAGCATGCTTGATTCTCCAAACCTTTCTGTCTACTAACCAGTCTTTAAACCACATTTAATCCTTTGAGACCGGATAAAACAACCATTTTAGACCAAGTGCAACATCTGCATAGTGCACACCATGTGAACGTGATCTACAATTTCATCACCAAGACAATGGAATGTGCCATAATTCAATGAAATAGTATGAAATGTGTTGTTTCAGCACAGATGACTGATGATGTGAGTGACTACTGCATGCATTTTGCCTTTGTCCACATGTATTTGAACAAAATCACAATGCATTTAACTAGCCATGGGTCTAGAAAAAAAATGCTTATGTCTCATCAAATCTAAAGAGAGACTAATGCAAATATTGCATCTCATCATAAAGACATGTGATGCATTACTTCTTAAGGCTTACATACATATCAGATCAAACCTGACATTTGGTAGCAGTGAAAAATATATATATCCAAAAGTTTTGTACACGCAATGCTAATTTTTATACATTTCGGATTGCCTGTTGAAATGGACGAAAGATCTGCAAATATGAAAGACTGCAGTGTCATGGAATATTGAAAATGTGAAGCTGTACATGCCGTGCCTGTGTGTATTTTTATGTGAGTGTAGTGAGATCTCAAGAGAGAGTTTCTGTCTGTCACAAGGAATGGTTTTGAAAGCTGCTGTACAACCTTCTACGCTTTTTCTCCATAATCAAGTAGTGTAAAACCTGATGTAAAAAAAAAAAGACACTCTGCTCTATGAAACATTCAGTAAGGATTAATCACCCATTTATTTTTGGGGATTTGTTTGGCTTTTCTAAATTGGATTTATTAATGTATGATCAGCTATTTATATATTCTAGGTAGACATATAGTTCAAGGAATGTTTTACGGAGTGTCTTTGGCTTAAGAAGATACAGGATAGGAACAATATTTATGGGTTAATGGGTTAGAGAGTGTTCTCTTCTTTTGGGTATCACTTGCTCACTGCATGTAGAAAGCACTGCAATTCTGCTAATGAAAAAAAACTAATACAGCTATATCTATGGCAAACATTGTCCTTGCTGGATTTTAAACTTGAAATTTGACTGTTACAGGATAAACTGTAAAAGGGAAGCAGCTTAACTACATTACAGTCCCATTTTCTGCCCCCCTTGGTTTAACCTTGCATTACTGGCAGAGTACTGGCCCCGTTTCTGCTGACCACCTAGCCCTGTGCTTTTGCCACACCGGATGAAAAATATGGGTCTTCAGCTGCCTTGGCCACCTGGTCACCCCAGTTATCTGGGCAAATACACACTGAATGCCAAAATCACTACCGGTTGCCTTTACCAGTGGCACAGTGGATGAGGAAGCTAGGGCACAGGGATGCAGAGATGAAATGTGGCAGTCACAGGAGGTGTGTGTGGCTAGCTCTGTTTTTCCACTCTACTGGGGGTACAGTCAACCTGTTCCCATATCTATATATGGAAGTAAACAGGATGCCAACAGTGGGAAAGAGGTGAAATGCCATATGCAGCTTAATTATCCTGTTGTTTGTTCACAGAGTCAAGCATCAAGACTTCTCTGGGCTCAAGTGAACCAAAATCAGAGCTCAGTCATGTCCTCTGTATGAACTTTATAGAAACTAGAATGGCAACGCCTATAAGAATAGCAAATATAGCAATAAGTAGCAATCGCAGTGTGGGGTGTGTACTCACAGCAGGTACGAGGAGCTTCTTGACCTCCTCCACTGCTCTCCTCATCTTGATCTCGGCTCTGGCCTGCGTGTCTTCCACTGTGATCAGGACATGAAGGTCTTCGTTTAGGTGTTCCCAGTTTGGCTTCCCTCTGTTCTGTTCTTCCTGTACACAGAGAGCAGAAGACGGGCGAGAGAAGACAGACAGTGAGTGAATCTGACAGTGTGGGTGTGCTGGAGCACCAGTGCAGTAACACGGCAGAGGAAAGCAGAGGCAAGAGACAGGCGAACACACAGAGGACAATGGAGGCCCTGGTGAAGAGAAGCGGGATGACAGGAGCGGCCCTTTAGTCAGCTATTTAGCTTTCACTTTGAAAGGACACCTTTCTTTAATAGATCGCTCGCTTCACAAAGACAAAGACGACAGCTAGCCCTGCAGCAATTAATATCCGTAAAAGATGGATGGATGGAGGAATCACAGCAAAATGTGGAGGGATTTTTAAAGCACACCAACTAACCAGAACGACTGCAATTATAATGCATGGGTATGGTACAAAGCAGGATTGCTATACTTAAAAAAAAGACTAAAACCAACAGGGTAAAACATGACATAAGTTATTAAAATGAACAGCCCTGAAAACGACAGAGATACAGCAGTGGAGCTACATAAAAACTTAGGAGTCAGTAAGTATCTGTGAGAATCTTGAGTTATATTTAGTTTATGAAATAGACTAAAGTGAAATATGTCTTAACAGAAAAGAAAAAAAAAACTACAAAGAACAATAAAACACAAACTAGAAGTAGACTGAACTGCAGGTAAAAATCTACATTTGTTTTCTTACAGTGTTACTGAATCATAGTGTACAAGATGGGGCTGACTGAATACTACTGGACCTTTAATAAAGAGTGGTTTTGTAAATAATGTTCCATGTCATGCATTCCTTCAGCTAAAAAAATGCTCAAGTAACCCTGTCACAATTCAAACATTCAGCGTTATCATGAAGTGAAATGTAAATTTATGGGTGACACATAAAATATCACGCAACCCAATTCCTGAGGTTGAATTTTAAATCTTCTGATCAGCCCAAGACATGGCACATATTTATGTCCAACAAGTGACTGCATTACATTTGTGCCATTTTTAACTTGAGAGTAAAAAAAAAAAAAAAAAAAAAAAAAAAAGGAAACGCAAGCTTGACAGATGCACATATAAAAAAAGTCAAAGTACCCATTCATACATCCATCCATCATAGCTGTTTCTGACTGCTACACAATAGCGAGTGAGTTGCACAGTTGTGGACCTCCGTCTCTGACATGTGTCTGTGTGGACAGCACTGTGTTGGTAACAATAGCTCTGTGAGGGAGTCGTTTTCTGTTTGAAAAGGCAGTGCCAAGTCACTCACACACTGGCAAATTGTAGCACTAGCTGTACCTGAAAGGCAAAATAGACTGCATTCAAACCCAACCATCACTGCTCAATATCCTTTCAGCGCAGTTCAATAGGAAGTCATTTCAACACTTGAATTGGTGAAGCTAAGGTTCGGAGAAGGAGCAGTTCGTTTTAGATTTGGTGGGGACCTCCATAAAAAGCCCATGACTCTTTTGTGGCAAATGAAAATAGCTGAGCATATATAGAAGTATTTTTTAAGCATGATTCTCCGTTAACATAGGTAGCGCCTTCCCTCTTCTGGATGCCCCTCTGACAGTAAATGCAGCAAGTAGACACTAAGAGCGCTCTAAAAAGCTTTTTGAGGTTGTATCGGATGTCACTGTACAACCATGAAAGCCAGCGGTTTGAAAGCCGACTACTTCCCCTGAGGTGAGGTCTAGGTTATCTATAAAAGACGCAACCTCAGAGACATGTATCACCTCATCCAAACTGCTAGTCACAATAACAGTGGTATAAGTTTAGATTATAGATAGGGCTGTCTGTTTAACCAGTTAAATCAGTTACATATTCTGTCATTACTTAGTATAAATTAATGACATTTAGGGATGTCCTGATCCGATCTACAGATCTGTTGAGCTGCCAATCTGGCATTTTGTAGAAGATTGGATTTAGTCACGAGATCAGGCCAATCCGGACCTGATTTTGGGGCGAGGGGTAAACACACGTCCTGCTCCCTCAAATTAGCTATTTGAAGGTAGGGAAAAGGAAAATTAGCTGCACAACAGTGAGAGGCTTAGAGGAATTAGTAAAACATCTATAGGTTTCACTTTCACTTTAAGGTCCGGTAGTGATGCTGACATTCTTTTGACCCGCCCCATGGGTAACATGCTGATGTGCACATTACTAACGTACGTCGCAGAGCGCACCCCCATATAATCCCTGGACGGACATGTCTATAGACCAGCTACAGCAGCGGCAAACACCGAAGGTTCTAATTTGTCCCACAGTATGAATTTGGAAAGTGTAAAATTTACGCTAAAGTTACTGGGAGTCAAAGGTGTCCTAGTTGTTTTAGTTCAGGTTCCACATTCAGCTTACTTGTGATCTCAAGTAAAATAATAGCATAATAACCTATAAACAATAACTCCAAATTGAAATCAAAATTTTATTGTAAGAAGTCTGTATCAGATCTGTGTCAGATCGGTATCGGCAAAACTAATCCTAAAAAAAAAAAACAGATCGGAAGCAAAAAAAATCCAGATTGGGACATCACTAATGACATTCATATTAATATTTGCCTGAGAAGCATGCCCGCACTTGAAAACACTTGGCCTTCAGTCTACACCAATGATTTTGCACATACAGACGGATGACAAACTGATGACAATACCCCACGGCAAGGGCCGAGGGTAAAACTGCAGTTCATATAGATTTAAGAGATGTTTAATGTGTTCTACCACCAAAATGACATGCAATTTTGACAAGCTTCCTTTGAAGAAAGCTAAATATTACTAAAATCTTCCATTTGTGTCAAAACCAGCTAAACAAAACCAGAATGCATCCTTTCAAATGAGGTCAGAGTCTGAAATAGTCCTCTCCATCCCACTTTTCCAGCCTCCCGCTGCCGGTAAAGGTTTGCACAGACTGTTGATGAACGCAGTCTCTTTTACCCCCTCCCATACAAACCACCTCAACTTCAGATCACTGCTCATTTGTTGTGCATTGAGCCACTGTGAGGGTGTCTAATTACAAACAATGCATTGCGATACTCTGCGGGAGGTCCACCTGACATGATTTCAATACACTCAACAAGCGCGCGTGCACGCATGCACGCGCACACACACACACACACACATAAGAGCTTAGAGCTTGAGCCTAGTGCCACCCACCTGCTTTCTACTCCACAGAGAGCTGTTGCCATGGCACTGCTCTTTACAACACACATACATACGTGCACACGTATACACACACGCCAAGTGAAGTGAGTTCAATATTCCGCTCTCGTTTTCCCCTTTTCCACACAGGGGGGAGGGCCTAGTTTCAGCAGTCAGGCCATTATTTCACCATGGCTGTTTGCTTATGGCCTATTAGGGGACACAGGGACTAGAAGGTGACTCAGCGTTTTGTAACAGGGACACAGAAAGACAGGCCACAAGAGCTGCCTCTGTGGAGACGCACATGGCAGGTACATCAGGACCAGACAATTTGGTCTCAAGTGTTATCATAAACAGTCAGTATAGATAAATGTTTGATAAATGTCAAATCATGGTTTGTTTTGCATTTGAAGGCCTGTTTTTTTAGTGAAAATTGAAAAATTCTACAATGTTAAAAATTATTTGCTATCATATAGTTGCATCTTTACAATGTGAAAAAATGATAAAAAAGCTAAATGAGAAGAAAATGAGCACATTCTGATTTCCACATCAACAACATGTAAAAGTACTTGCAGTTTTAAAGTATTCTTCATGGTCAAAATAGGAAGCTGAACATTTCAGAAATCTCAAGAATAAACAATGATAGTAAGAGTTTTAGCTAAAATGTAAACAAAAATGTAAAGACTACATAAAGTGTTATATTGTGATTGTATCATCATTGTTTTATTGCTCTACATCACTATGCATATAGTAACAGATTTTAGTATTATTTCTGCCACTTCCTGAGTCTGAAATGTGAGTGAAAGGCATAACAACCCAATCCTCAGATTCAGATTTAGAATCATAGTCAAAGCATTGTGGGAGAATGAAATGAGCGTGCACACACTACACACCTAACACCAGCATGACCGCCTGAAAACAAGGTCAGGGTGTGCCCTCTGAGGAAAAGTGACAGCATGACAAACCAGAGGGAGGCAGAGAGAAGAGGGGAGACGCAGGATGGAAGGAGGAGTGTGAGAACAGAGATGGGAGCGCTGAAGGGAACGCTGGGAAGGCCTTTGAAGACAATGTCCATGCCGGCTGACATCAAATGCCGTGGCAATAACTACACGCCGGAGGGTAATCGGTTTTGGCAAAAATATGTAGCATGAATAAACAGCGTGGGCACTGCATCTACAAGCAGTGTCTAAGATCAGGATTTGAAAGGAGGAAAGAATGCCTGTCGGTTGTTCAGGTGTCTGTATGCCACCTGTTTTCTGAACCTCATAAACGTCATGGCTTTAGTTCTCAACAGTTACAGAAGTATGCAGAGAAGATTGTTGCTGTCTCCCTCCCCTCCATATTGCAGGTGATCCCAAAGCTTCTTCAGTCTGCTGCCATCAGGGAGGAGACTGTGGAGTTTCCGGGCCAGGACCAGCAGACTGAAGGACAGCTTCATCTACCAGGCTGTCAGGAAGCTCAACCCCTCACACACTCAAACCCTGGACTCTGATCTGAATATGTCGCTTTATATCAATAACTTCTATTATCAATATGTCATCTGTTTAACTTCACTTTTATTATCTATTTATTGTCTCCTCAATCCTCTGCTGTTTGTAGTTCAATTCTATGTTATAGTTATATTCTGTTTATAGTTATTTTATTCTAATTTTTATACTTTTCTACTATGTTAGAGTTTTGTAATTTCAGTTTTCTGTATACAATGTACACTTATCAAAACTGGCAATAAAGCTGACTTTACTTTAATACTCTCACCCTCTCTACTGTTTTTCCATCAAAACACAAGTAGAGCTTTGCAACATGACAACAGTCACTTTTCCATTGACTCTCAAATTGCGCAAATACAACTTGCGCATAAAAATTTACCTAATGGAAAAATGACAATTTCACCAAAACACTCTTTTCTATTAGAAGTTTTTGCGCTGGCAAGAGATGGTTTTTAGGGCGTAGCACAAATGGTATATCACACAAAACTGGAATGGAAAGACCTTTTACCACAACTAGAGACACGTGAATAAAAAAAACAAACAAATGTTAACGGACATTACAACAAGTGAAGAAGAGTTTTAAAAGAAATATAGCGCGGTATGTGTGGACACACCAGGAAACTAATAATTTTTTAATTTAATACGATAGAGGGGTAATACATAATAATAATGAATATGTCTGCAAATCAACAGAATATTTACATTCAGCACCATATTAATGGAATGACTTCTTATGTCATCTCGCAATAATAAATAAATCTTCATATTTGTGATTTAATGGAAAAACTGACATTACACACTTCTGTTTTTTCGACATTTAGAAAATATTGGTAAAGTTTTGCGCATATGCCAGTGGAAAAGTGACTAATGACACCAATGACCCAACCAAACTGCTTAGATACTTATTAATGATATATTAACAGACAACTCCAACTTAAATAAATAAGTTTTTTTTCTAATACTAAAAAACTGCTTTAAGTGGAAAACTGTCAGGGTGCTAAAAGATAAAACTCAACAGTTCAAACAGACAATTTACATTCAAGTAAAAACACTTTTGATTGAAACCATCCTATCTTGAACTTTAATGTTGCGAAGCTTGCATGTCACTCACTAGGAACAAACACTAGGTATCTGAGACGCCTGAAATGACAATAAATCGTGGTTTTTCCACACAGACTTCTTCTTGTAGATTAATTGGAAAATGACAAAAAGAGGAGTTTGTACCCAAAAGAGTGGTTACTACTTTTGACAGTAGTTTTTGTGTAAAACTGTCAGAGCACAGAAAATAATACTTTTCCAGTTATATACAGTACATTCATGCCTTTTGTTTGCTTACATGGTTGGTTGAAATTTGAGAGAAATAATAAAATAAAAGAAATTACCTTTTTATTGTGGAACATATAATCAACATTTTAAAAATGGGATTGGTTTCCTTTTAGAATCTATTTACATAATCAATATATAAAATGTAATATGTCATGATATGATTATCTGTATATGAAATCACAAATATATTAACAGATTTTGGTCATATCTCGCAGCCTTTGCCATGTGCATGCATAATCTTGTCGCTCACATGTAACTTTATTGGCAGTCTACCTCTTCTGTAGCTTAGACTCAAGTGTCAAGACCACTGCCGGTACATGGAGGGATTTAATGCATTGCTCTAGGACAGGGTATGCGTTTGTAGACACAAAGAATTCCAGCCTCGACGTTGTGGGTAAAGGTCAGTCCTACTTAAAACCCACTGCCTCTGCAGGATTTTGGACTATGTGGTGTTAAAATTTTGTTGCAATTTAAAATCCATATATTAAAGTTATTACACCGATCCAATTCTCATCACTGAACAGCCCTCTCTGCTTTGATCTGCAGTGTGCTTCTAACTCAGGGTCAATGCCACTGAGGAGATATGCCAACATGGCAAACAGGTGCAGTTGAAGGCTGTGGGGGCACGGAAGGACAAGTAAGGGAAGGCCAGTTGTAGGCCAAGAAGAACTAAAAAAGTAGTTTAAAAGGAATGTGAAATGTAATCTGAAATATTAATAAATAAAACTACAAGTTTCTCAAGTCTTTTTAGGAAGACTTGACTTTCGAGGTAGGATTGGATGTCCTGAAAAAGAAGGAAAAAAATACACTAAAATATGTCTGTCAGCTGTGGAACTGAAGTAACACTTGTTATAGATGATCACTGCTTCTAGCAAAGAATGATATAAATTATAGCTCCAGCTAATTGCCATCTTTCTGTCCTAAACCATCTGCTTTGTCTGTTCACTGTTTGGAAGATTTCAAGCCAATTTCCCTCGAGGTACTCAAAATAATATCTGGACAATACTCTGCTTTTCTCATTAACATAATACCTGTTTTATAAAACAGTTAAAACAACAAATTTGTCTGCTGCACTGGGTTGAATTATGAGAAACAGAGGACGAGAGAGAACACCAAGTAAAACAAATGGGGAACTGGTAGCATAAGCCAATCAAGTTCAGCATATTGACTGACAAAGTCAAACATTAGTTCTTAAGCAATAAAACCGAGGGGCTGGCAGAAGTTAGAGATTCAAGCCTGAGGCCTGCAGTTGTTCTGCCAGAGACCATGCTGATACCACGATTTTAGATATTAAAGGTTGGGACTATCAGCAAAAAAAATAAATCAAAGAAAATTAATTTACTATGCAGGACACTTGGTGCAGCTCAAACTAAAACAGCTGTCTGTAGTGCTTACTTCAGTGTCATACCAACTGGCAACGATAATATCATTAGTTCCATTTACAAAAGTGTGGAAAACCCTGTTTCCTACTTGTGCACTGGTCGATACAATGTATTTGTAATTTAATTACTATTCCTCCTGCTGTTGTTTTGCATCTAGCATTAATGCAGAAGCAAAACCAGAGAGACTTGAGCTGCCACATTCAATGAAAGTTTGATAGAAAAGAGACTCTGGGAGCAGTCCCTTCTCCCCACATTTAGACAATAATTACAAAAAAAGATGCAGCGTGCCGTCTTTGTGCATTTATTCCTGTGAGCAGCATCGAAAGATAACAATATAAGAAAAAAAATGAAGCTAATACAAAAACCCCATAGAAGGGCTGCTCGGTGCATCCACACATGCCTTAAAAGAGTTATTCTCTGTGGAATTAGTGGGAAGTCTGTCGAGCCTCAACCAAATGAGTAAATGCACACAGACAACTTACAGGAATATGTGAGCACTACTTAAGTCACTGTGACAAACCTTATATGTGGTCTTGTCTGATCCAAGTGTAAAACGCAGTCTGGGGACAGGTGCTCTTAGTCTTTCCTGTCCCCTCCTATTAAAGCTCAACATCAATATCAGCTCCCACACACACACTAGTGGGGTGTGTTTGCCATTTTTAATGTGATTAAGACTGCCAAAAGCAACTGCTAAATGGATGTCAGATACCATATTTGAGGTAGACTACCACCTCATAATTACTTTTATTTGGCAACTAATTAGCCTAAAATCTATAAACCTAATGAAACAAGACTTAACATTATTTTATTAACAATTAACATCCATGTTTGTGTAAAACTGATGAGATTAAGAAAATGGCAAATATATTCATTTTTAGGGCTGTCATAATGAAATTTCATTTGACAGTGAATTGCGTAAATTATGTATGTGTTCATTTTATGCCAATATAATACAAGTTTATCAATTTTTCATTAAATTCATACAATACTAATAAAAAGCCATTTATTACTATTTCTTAATAAAATAACTGATAAGGTTCTTGGAGCACAAACCTCCACCAAGGCCAACAGTCTGATGTTCTTCTTACATCAAATCACAAACTGTCTATGTTTACAGTTTATGTATTTGTTGACTGTCACCATATTAAGCTAGTCTGGGGCACTCTGGAAATAAAGAAATAGAAAAACAATATCAAATGTGATAGGGGAATAATTTCATCTGGTGCCAACAGAGGTCAGGAGTCTCAAGATGATGGGAGTCCAAAAAGATTGTCATTACAAAAGGGAAAATCTGAATCAGTGGAAACAGTGATATGACAATTTTGTGATTTTCATCCACCTGTTTTAAAGAAGTGATTGGAAATATTTACCATAATTATGCAGAAGAATAGCAGTTGTATCAAATATTTGCCATAAAATAATTTTGTCTAGTCATTTGAATGACTGAATACATGGTATGGATATGTGAGCAAAAATATGTAACTCTTTATTGGTACATCCCCAAAAAGGGTATTGATTAGGAATGAAAGTGAAGCCTGATTTGGCCATCTCTTATTATGAGTATTACCATATTTCCTCCTGTACCTCTTTATTTTCTCCATGATCAGCTTTTTTGCCATTGTTCCCTGTTTTACTCTTCTTCTACCCTCCACCCCCCTCTTTCTCTCTCGACTCTCTCCCACTGCGTAGCTCCAGTGAGCCGGCTCCCCGTCAGGCAGTGCGGCCCAGGAGGGAGCAACCAGCTGAATTATTGAGAGCATAAAAACGCTGCCGCTAATGGATCCTGAATAAACACACTGGCTAAGCTGCTGCTGCGGCTTCCCCTGCTGCCACAGGGCATCAAGCTGAAAATACTGAGGTTGAGGATGCAGCAACTGGAGGCTAACGCTGTGGCTTTGTCTGGAGGTGAGCCTGTGCAAGACTGGGCAAAGGTGTAACAAACAAATTTGTTATAAAAACACAATTTCACAGTATTCTCCCAAGCACAGTACAGGCTTGGTATGAAGTGTAAACCACACATTAACCCATTAAGAACAGAAGCAGCAGACATCTTGTTTTTCCTGTAAGGCTGGATGTGTTGTTTTCATGCTTCTGTTTGAAGTGACATTTGCATGGTTTTCTACTACATGATCAATTACATGCATTATAATATGTAGAAATGTACGTGGGGAAGGCTCAATGCATTGTAAGATTTTTTTTCTTCAGCTTTAATAGTATGCAACAAGTTCCTAAAGCTGGCCTCAGCAAGTGCAGTGACACAGATGAAGAGTACAGCTGCTATTTACCATTAAAACATGGCATGTGGAAGAGTTTGTACATTTCAATATGGCCGATTAAGTGCCCGCTCACCTACAAGTTGAAGCTTGCGTGCTAATGAAGCTACACAGATGAACACATCTGTCTTATTTGAGTTAAAGGTCAACCGGTAAATAGCCAGAAAAAACATTCAGACAATCTACATCTGGATTCATTCATTACATTCATTTGCTATAGTTCGGTTTTGTTGTTTATTGTAAAGCTACATGTTTTTACGGTGAATATGAAGATATGTGTGTGAGGAGTGTCACTGAAGCTTATTCATATTCTCAAGAATAAAAAAAATCAGTCCAGACAAAAAGCACTGCTACTATAGCTACAGAGGCAAAATGCAAAAACTGCTGTGACAGGTATAAATAAAAAAACATTTCCATCACTGTCAGACATACTTAAAAGTTATTTCCTAGGCTATAAAATATTATTCTTCTAAGATAGACCCTGAACATTAGGGCAAGGACAATTTAAAACTAGAAAGGACTAACAGAACTCCACCACGGCAGCTAACTCACGGTGGCTTCACATAGATAATTATTTGCAACAACTTTCTATTATACTCTGTCCCCATATGCAACATTAACCCTAACTCTAAACACTCTCACCTACCTGTTCTGATTATGCAAATGGGGCGAATTCCTTCAATTTGTTTTGTTAATGTGTTAAGAAATGAGATCACCCTACCACCCCCATTTTTGACCTTTCATCTACAGTGGCTAAAATTGAATCCTGTTCTTACACACAAATAAAATAAAATAAAATAAAATAAAATAAAATAAAATAAAATAAAATAAAATAAAATAAAATAAAATAAAATATCAGGGTGATGCGTCCAAAATTGTGGATGCTGAACAACAAACAGACAAAAATGCAAAATATAACCTCCATGGAAATAAAACCTTAAACTTCCAAACTCTGTTCTTATTTCATGACTATCAGCTTCAGAGGGTCAAAAAAAGTTTTAGTGGATGTTAAGAATTTCAAAGGCAAAAAAATTTCAGGAGACTATTTTGTAAAGATTCTTGGTTTTTACAAAGTCTTTTAAGAGGCTGCCTCAGGTCAAGTTAAAACAAAAAAATATGATATACAGTAAATTCACAAGTCTTTGGTCTTTGAGTTACAACAATCTATTAGTCAAATTTGTAAGTCTGTATAAATATGCACGGATTCATTTTTAGTTGCGGTATTTGTTCTTGTAATGTAGCTAATGAGTAGTCATAAATTAATGTAATGCATTGATTGGAGCTTCTACATCTGTGTATTGATGTAGTTTTGCACATGCATGAGCGTGTTCACACCTATATGCCTACTATTTCCATAGAAAGTACCATAACAAAGTGTAGCATCATGAACGACAGAAATTAAACCACGGCAAAGGTATAAAAAAAAAAAAAAAATGTAAAAAGCACAACAGAAGAATGAGGAAAGCAAAGGTTGGCCCTTGAGCACACAGGAGCTTGTACGACTATGACTCAGCAGAAAATCTGTGTACATCTGTGTGCATGAACACTGTTGGTGCTACAATGCAGCATGCAGCACTGTGAAGTGGGTTTGTTTGTGCGAATCAGTGTAGGAGAGACAGAGAGAATGTAGAAGGTGTTCCCCCATACCAACAGGGATGCAAAACATTTCTAAGTTATGTAAATGCATTGCACAGCACCACAGCCTGACGAGTCAGGAATGAGAAATAAAAAGAAGAGATAAAAGTCAAAAGGGAACTATTGTCATTCAATTACACTGTATGTATAAAAAAAACACCTATATGTTTGTTGCATGTCCAACTGAAAAATCATAAATGAATTTGCTGCAGTAGCACTCATGTCAGTGTGAGCTGTGCATCTTTAACCTTAAAGGGAGTTAATCAATATATAGCTCAATTAATTCATGAAGTGTTAAGGCACTGTCGCTATGCCAACTCATGAATGTTATTGTGCCTCACTGACATAGTTGAACATTTTTAATTTGTATTATATAGAGGTGCTCTCATGTCATGATTTTATACTCATGCTGGCTTGTGTTCCATGAAACCTCACATGACTTTCCACCTGTTTAGACCCTAATCAAAAACATAAAGCGCTGTAAGACAAGATAGAAAATAAACAAGTTGACAATTAATAAGCATAAGAGTAAGGTTAACCACTATGAGCAAAATATGTCCAGAAGTTTGATTTTTTCTTTCTCTTTTTTATGTCCTCATGGGGAGTTCAAAGAAGCCTGATCTATGTTTTTTTTCACCTGACCAGTTTTAGATGAAGGTTTGAGGGAGTAAAATTCACTATGAAGGCAGCTGAAACAGACCACTACTCCTCCCACTCACTGGTTGACCTGATAATAGCGCCATAAAGGAAAATCAAAGATGTTTCACCATCAGCACGCACTTGGTCCGAAATATCGCCTGAAAACACAGATCTGCAAATGCAGAATGTGCAGTTAAAATAACACTCACACCTGTGATCTTAGAATATGTCCGTATACAGCATTAGCCTTTTTTGTCTTGAACTTCAGCTCCAGAAATAGAGAGTGCCCCCGGCCATGGGTGTCTGCTTTACTACTGACTTCTGTACTTTCCACTGCACAGCGTTTTGCAAACAGCCATATCGGATGTCAGAATGTAGCCACTGGGCATCAACTGAGCGCATGTCTGCCTCATGTTTCTACAGGGCTACTGGGATGTTTTTTTGTGACAGCAGTCTCTGCAGGTTTCACATTTTTGTGTAATATCCCAAGATACAAGGTCAATTTTTGTGGACAAACAACTGGATGAAAGGGGAAGCTAAACATGCTGGTTTGGTTTTTAAAAAATGATGATTACTTAACAGTAACAGTTTATTTTTAGAGTGGCGTGTTTGCCAATAGATTAAGGACATAACACTCACAGGGCCACAACATAGCAGGGATTAGCTTACCTTCTTTTTGTCCCTCATGGAACTCTTGCCTCGCACCATGATTTTGCATCCTGTTTCTGCTTCCAACTGTTTGGCTGTGAGTCCCCGAGGGCCAAGAATTCTCCCGACAAAGTTATACTGCGCATAAAGAGACAGAGAGAAAGGTGAGAATAAAGGTTAATAAAGACTGAGGAAGACATTTAACATTTCCTTATAGAACTGAATATAAGGGATAACGTACAGCAAGCAGGTTATTAGAGCGAAATAAATCCCAACAGGGTGATGCGGGACGAGTTCCTGAACATCCTCCAGGGATTTAATTCCTTATAATGACCAGTTCACTGTACGTTATCAATTTTATTACAGATTTTTGCACAAGAAATCATTACTTTGGCATCAAGTACTGGGAAAATGACTTGACTGATTTACAAGTGATCTCCAAAGTCTTTAATTAGAACAGAAAGAAGAGACAAAAAAATGCCCTTTTGACTTTTCAGAATAGAGTATTCACCAAAGCCATGTAATAAATAGTCTATATTATTATAGTAGTCACTGGTGCTAGGTGGGACGGGCAAAAATGTTATGATGCTATTTTTGTTTGTTCTGGACATAACAGAGCTTTAACAGAGCACAGAACCAGTTTGACAGACTAAACCCTCAAATTGTTTTTTACTACAATAGCCTATCACTAATAAAAGCCAAGTGTGTACGCAATGACACTGATGAGATTCTCCCCTTAGGTACTGACTTTGGCATCAAACAAGACATTTTTTTACACTTGTGTGCATAATCATGATAATATAAGGTTTGCATGATCGCAAAAAAAAAAAAAAAATTAAAGAATCAGTATGAGTGAAGCAATTGCCCCAAAGCATCATCTAGCACCACAGTACATCTCTGACATGTTGGTCCCATATGAACCATCTCAGACCCTGAGAACCTCAAGGACAGGCCTTCTGCTGGTGCCCAGAGTCAGGACTAAACACGGTGAAGCTGCGTTTGAGTTCCATGCAGCTAAACTCCGGAACAGTCTTCCTGATGACGTGAGACAGACCTCTACTTTGACAATATTTAAGTCCAGGCTCAAAACGGCTCTGTTCAACTGTGCATAGAACAACTGAAAGGGTTCTATCTGCACTCTTCCCTTTTCTTTACTTTATTTGATGATTATTTCTGTTTTATTGATTATGTTTTAATTGTGTTTTTAACTGGTCTCTTTTCCATTTCTGTACAGCACTGTGAATTGCCCTGTGTATGAATTGTGCTATACAAATAAATTTGCCTTGCAGAATGTGTTTTTTTTTTTTTTGCAAACTGCAGCACAGTAACAACTTTAACACTGCTTCCTTTTGACTGTAGTGCGATCATGTCCTTGCAGAGGTGGATTGTTACGTTTTTAATGTCATGAAGTTGTGGGTAATTAATTGTTGTGTGATAAAGTCCCAACTGTTAATAAGCAGAGAACACACCATTAATGTGCTGCTATGAACTCTGTAGCACTTCCAGCAGAAAACATTATTGCCGTCTACTGAAGTATTACAGCTGCTTTCTTCAGATATTTCAAGTGTATGGAGGTATATGAAACACACACACACACACACACACACACACACACACACAGTATGGGATATTAAAGCCAGTATTCCAGTACATCCAGGACATATCAGCCAACAGGTGAAATAAGATCACACTGGAACAAATGACCAGATAACAAGGATTGGATGTCCTGTACTAAATTCATGGCTGCTTTTGAATACATGGCAACATTGTGTTTCCACACACAGACACAGACAGTTTCCATTTTCCGTGAGGTCCGACAGAGCATGACATCACTTTTGCTGGAGAGAGTCGCTGCTGCCACGACTGCACATACACACACTCCACACCGAATCACAAGACATCTGTCACTTTATATCTGTTCACTATATCTCATTTCACACAAGTAATCTGCCACAACGCCACATGAGTCACTATTTCTTCCCTCCATGTGTTGAAATAATGCTGTCAGAACAGCACTAACTTTAAAATCAGTGAAGAGGAGAGACTGGAACATGTTCAGATAATTGTAATTTGTTTTACTTGTTTATTTATTTAACATACTTGGCTGTCAGATATTATTTGCTGGGCTTAACTGAGAACCACTGACCACACTGGAGAGTCGTCTTTTTTTGCTTCATTGCTTTCACGAGATGTTAAAATAATCTTTCCTGCGTAAATGAGAATTAAACTAGAGGGAATTACACTGAGTGGGAATAGTGGGAAGGAAATAATGTAGGAAATGGAGTGGGGAAGGTGTTGCGGGGGAGGCGGGTTGAGAGGTGAGGTAGTGAGCTTGACACAATTTTCTTATCAAGGCTTCCTTTCACTGGTGAGTGGCTTTGCAGCTTTGTACCGAAAGGAAACGTATTTACCGAAGTAATCCTCTCCACTTGAAACTGGCTTCCAACGGGATAAAGGGAAAATGTGTTGAAATAATCCAACACAATTTTCAGCCAAAATAAAAACAGAAGGAAAGGAGGAGAGCTGGGAAGAGGGGGGAGCACAGTGACATAAAGAGGTAAAAAAAAAATAATAATAATATTAAAGAAAAAGCAGGCATGTTTAAAATGAGCAGTCACTGCTCAAGGACTCAAGAGAAATTCAACTGAGGTGGAGTACTTTTGTCCGTGTGAAATTTACAGATCTGAAATAATCAAGGCTGGTGTTATTTGCATGTGTCCATAGCCAACGATGCTATTTGCACCCAGATGTTGTATAGGCCTAGTTTTACATAACACTAGCACTCGAGTGCAAAGTCTTCAGACAGAAAGCCTTTCTAAAAACTTAAATACCATGGTGAAAGGGTCCATTTTAACATGATCTACATATGAATGCTCCTGAGCAACATGTGGCTCTTTATCTCCTCTCCAGTGATATGTTGTAGGCATTCTACTTCTGTGGACCAAAAAAGTCAGGGAATTGAGTTGTATGTTGATCAGCATTCTAACGCAGGAGCATATAAATTAAACTTCATCCTGCTCCTTTTTGAATGTGTTTTTTGTTTGTTTTTCCTTGTTTTGATTTTAAATGTTGATATTTGAAATACAAACAAAACACTCTCAAAACAGTAGTGGCTTAGGAAGAATTTTTCCTTGACAGTCTATATATTGGCTGCAGACAGTTATTTTTTAATGTTTATGTATAACCAAAAATTGCTCTTTAGACTGTAAAGGGTAAACCAGTTTTGTTTTTTTCACATTTTTCCTTTTTTTGCCCTAAAACTAACCATATCCTTATGTTGCCTTAACCTATCCAAACACTGCAAATAATATCCAAAAATCATCAAAAAGACACACCCAACAATAAAACAAATGGAATGGAAAATTTAGAACCTCACTGGGGAATTAAACCTCGCCATTCCTGGTGAATTTCTGGGGGTTGATCCATTCACCCACCACATTCTTGTAGTAATAATGACTTGCATTACACGTAATATAACACATTTCTTGTTTCTCTGTCTTGCGTCTTCTAAGTGTAAATCGCCAAATAGCTGCCATGTGGCAATTTGCACCAGGGAGCAGATAGACTCTCCAAATAATCAAATACTCGCTGGCGAAATGAAAAGCTTTCACTGACAATCAAGAACACAACTGTTCATCTCTTGAGCAGTTGTGAGCGGTGACAATTCGGCATTAAATTCTAAAAACAGTCACATCTGCTTATGCACTCCAATGCACCGATGCCTCTACAAAATCCAAAAGACCATCTGAGTAGTCACATTTAATTATGGAAGGAGTGCAAATTTAACGTGATGTTGGTGTATTTCCCTAAACAATATCAACAGACAGTACTGAGGACGGTCACAAACTTGAGGCTGTTGTTTTCCTCGTGCCTGTCACTTGGCTTTCCTGTGTTTGTTGTAGAATAAAGACACACCCTGTGGCTGGAGAGATGCTGGAGTCCCTCCGGATGATCAGAGCTTTGTGGCTGCACAGGTTTCATGTGTGTTTTTCTGTCTGTTTGGTTAACTCTAATCAAAAGAACCGGTGCAGGGGGGCTGTTTGTGAGAGCGTGTGCCGACCCGAGGATGAGAGGGCACCTGTCCTAGGAGGTCAGCCACCAACAATATACACACACAAGCTGGTTTTGACTCGTGAACCCACATACACACACTCTTACACATCCAGCCTCAAGGAACACAGGAGAGAGCTGTCTGTCTGCATCACAGTACCCGCTGCAGATGAGGGTGAACCCCGAGCTCTGGGCTCTGAGATGGCGCTGTGGTACAACACACCACAAACAAACACACTCTGACCCATAACCTATCTAGCTCGAGCTACCGTGACAATTTCTAGGCTGTGATATAGCCTACCCTGCTGCCGACTGCAGAAGCACATTTGGAAAAATCTTAGTATGTTTCTTAGGTTTGTGGTTGCTTGAATAATTTTGGACTTATTACAATATTTCGTGAGTAAGTCAAAGAAATGCAAAATAAATAAGCTCACTGATGAAGTCGACGTTTAATAGAGAAATGCCAGTTTTAAAAGCTCTCTTCAGGCTGATGTTGCTTTGTTATTCTCTTGAGTGAAAAAGAAGTCTCAGTATGTTTCTGTTTCTCCAGTTTAGGTGCTGCATCTAAGTCTACCGCAGGGAAAAACGCTGTTGGTGACACAAAATGCACATGGGTACACCTAGTTTAAAAGGTTTACATATTTATATCCAAGATATAGATTATTTTTTTCATGCTGTTCAGTGTCTGGAGAGAATTTCTTTTAATGGACGAATTAAATAGTCACATTTAATTAACAGCCTGTGTTCCAAATGCAAATAGTCTACACTTGGGTTGGGGAAATAATCCTAACTTCAGATCAGTCTGACTATTTAATGAACAGAATCAACTGAGCAAACCCAGTAGTATTTTCTATCCAGCTGAAATACTATAAAGCCATGCTCAGGTGTATTTTTCTGTTTATCTTGTCAAACACCTGAACAAGTGTGAAATAGTCATTCAATTGCAGCATATATGCGACTACACCAGCAGCCAAGTTGCCAAGCAATGGTGATAAAAATTGTTGGGTTTTTTTTTTGTTATTGTTAAATAACTGCAACATTGTCTGACAAAATACACGTGTTAATAGCTGCAGCTATGTGGGGATTTCAGCTTTGCTGGAATTCACAACATCATAAGGACAGACCTAATAGGAAGTTCTTAATTTTCCCTCTCATACACCTAGTAAGTACTAAAAACAGTGAAAATACTGGAAATGTTAAAATGACGTGGAGTTTAGTCCAAACATGAAATCATAGATGGCAACACACACAAAATATTAACTGACTGACGCACTAAAACTCTGGCTGTGTGTATGTGAATGTGTAACTGGCTGAGGCTGTGATATTTCCTTGCTCTGCTCTACTGTTTAGCAGCTACACAGTGAAAATAAGTTCATAACAAAATAAAGATGTGTGTGTGAAAGTGTGTTTTTTTGTTTATTTGCTCTGTGGGTAACTTTTATTCTCACACAACTGGGGATATGCATGTTGATTTAATAAGGTGGACACAAAAACCAGGTAAATTTACCAACAATTTAATGTATGTGCCCCAATTATAACATGCTTTCACTTTTGCAACTGATGAATGTCAAATGTTTGCACATTTAATGTAATGAGAGATGTTTTATAAATTTTACCAGGCAAAAAATATATAATAATAATAATAACACACATTTTGGTTATATAATGTAAATACTGTCGAATGAGTTTATTCTAATTTGGTATAGATTTATTTTGTTCATTGTTCTGGCTTGAAGTCAAAGTCAAAGTATGTTAAGTTATTTGATGATGAGAATGGGGGTGAGATTAAATAAGTTTTTCTTTGTCCCACTCCTTTTCGAGTGTAGATGAATGATTTTGGAATTTTGAATTTGCATGTATATTCTGTAAATGCTCGAAATAAACAAACAAATGAAAATGAATGAATGAAATTAAATGAACGAAATAATAAAAATAATGAGGTAACCCTGGCACCGTATGTTAAAGGTTTGTGGGTGGAGAGGACACTGAGGAAAATAATAATTCCCATCAATCCAAGAGGCTACAAGAGCTACACAAACTGTCGGAGGAGTCTGTGCCCCATCAGATTTACCCAACATGAGCATATCAGATGCTATCAATTAATTACTAAGCAAGCGCTACATGTCAAAAACACGAAAGGAAAATCCCTATCTGATTCACAATCGGAGGCGCACACTACTTCTTAAAATGAGTCAAACCACAATTAATATATTATCCTCAACCCTTTTCTCACTTTGTTACCCTTCTCCTTTTTACAGAGAGATTATGAATGTGTTGATGACAAATGCATCGTGGTCTGACAGATGAGGGAAAAGATTAGAGGGATAATAAAAGATCAGAGGGGAAAAAGCCGCGGTCGCCTTGTTTTTCCAGTTGAGAGGCAGGTATTATGAGCAAGAACAGTCAACCACAATCTAGATTTAGATGAACTTACTACCTAACGCTATCTGAGAGGACACTTGGGGACACAAGGTTAGAGCAGACAGCAGGCGGTTATACTGTGCCAGACTGAGTGTGTGTGTGGATCAGGTTTTATGGCCAAGCATCCCGAGGAGAGGGGCTTGTGGGTGTGAGCTGGGGGCTGCCGGTGTCAGATGGTTTTTAATGATGGGGTGGGAATGCACAAACACATCCACGGTGAGAGGAGACGCGCACCAGAGTATGTATCATGTCTGACCAAGCAGTTACTGTAAACACACGTCACTTCAGAAAATTGCAACAGAGTTGATTCGCCAGTAAATAAAACTGTAGACTCGATTATCTCTGTGACATAATAAGACTCAGTGTTTTAACTGTTGGGGAGCACTCTCTCTCAGTGCTTCTACTCATGCTTTGACATTCTTCTTGTGGATGTCGATATGCTGTTCAAGAAGGCGACCTCCATTTTAAGCCACTGGAATGCAGAGACAATGGTGAGCCAAGCGGGTGAGTTATCAGAAGGGTGCAGGGCCAATGAGCCTGCCAGGAACTCCATTCCGAACAGCCAGAGGAGTAGGATGGATACAGTGCCACCACTCCCCCCATGCCAAAAAACACTGTCCTCTGCTCACCTCTTTTCGCTTAACCGTGGAGCCTCCTCCGCACCTACTAAAAAAGGCCAGGTTCCATCTTTTATCTTTACTGCTGCTGGCTCTCCAGACTAAGGTCTTTAAAGAGGTGATGTCTGGGAACCACCACAAGCTTTTTGGGATTACACCCTCGAGGCAACAAGCGTTTTAGCAATTAATTATAAATAGAATTACAAAAGGTGTCCATGAAAATTGTAATCAATAGTGACAATTTCCCAGCCACTGCCTGAGGTCCTTATGACTACACTGACAAAGTGCGATACTTCATTCTGGACTGAACAAAAGAAGAAAAAACAGGCCCATTTACATGCAGTTCATCAAGTACACAGGTGTCATTTACACTGGGGCCACGTCCCTAATACTTTTAAAAAGGACATTTTGCGCCCTCATCACCTCTTAACAAAATACCTCAACAAATTAGAACATTTGGAGAATTTGAAATGATCTATTTTGTTTTACTGTTCAATTTGTTAAGGAATGATGGAAATGGATGGAAGTAGTAATAAATAATTCCCTTCAAATGCATTAAAACTAAACTAACATACCCGCTATAGATGAATGGATCGATATTATCCAGGAAATTTACATGATGGAACAGCTGTCGTATTCCCTTAGAGTCCAGAAAGAGAAATTTTACAAAATCTGGAGTAAATGGACTGAGTATGTCAAACCTATAAGACCAGACTTCTTTTGAATTTTTGGAAAAGGATCAGGAAACAGTGTCTTATTGATCTAGACATTTTTATTTTTTCTCTCTTTTGCCTATGACCTTTAACCTGAACCATTTTTATTTCATTATACTGCTACACAGGAATTTTGTCTTTGAAAAACCTTCCATTGTAAAAGCTTCCAATGTTCTTGTTGAAAATTGTTCTAACCAATATTTACCTAAAGGTATAAAAAAAAAAACATCTGAAAGAGCTACATCGAGAAATACTCAGATGATCTGTGACTGCTCATATGTAAATGTTATGGTATAAATATATGTATATATATATTTATATATATATATATGTATGAGAAAGAATGTAACAGATTGTGGCATAGCCATTTGTAAATGCTCTTTATAAATAAAAAATTAAAAAAAAAAAATAAAAAAAAAACTAAACTAACAGGCTTATTATGAACAGAGTACAGATATTTGTGATAAAATATAAAATTCATGGAGTAAAAGTAGAAGTAGTTGTCAGGAAAATTAAATGTGCAGATGGTGTGAAAATTCTACTTGTCAAACAACCTGTACTTGTCCATTGTTCAGCATTTTTATGTTACACATTTTCTTACTGTTAAGACTTTTTTTTTTTCATTTTCCCTCTGTGCACTAATGTCCACAGAACTTTTCCACAGAGGGTGCTTTTCATGTGACATTCTTTTCCATTTCTTTTCTGTATTTTTACTATGCACGACAGAAGCCCTTACAATGTGCATACTGTTCCATGTGGTATGTAAACTACTCTGACATAAGATTACACCTTGACCTTTGAGTCACCTACCGCCACTTACTGGAATGTAACAGCATCATACAAGGATTTTGGGTGGGAGTAGCTAGAAAAACACGATGGCTTGCGAACTGTAAAATACGGCTAGATGTAGAAGGACATCCTAGTTTGAGACTGCAGTTAACGCACCACGTATTGGCATGTCTTTGGCATACTAAATGGTAATATGTAATATGGGTATTGCCCTCCTGTTGCCATCCATTTAGTGAACAAAATTTATGCAAAAAACTATGACTTCTGCTGACATGAAACTCCTTGTAGTTTCCATTTCCCTTTGTATCATTGCCTCGCTTTCATGTAAAGCATTAAAAGATTAGAGTCTCTGGGACCTTTGGTGGACAGATGCTCCCCCCGCTCTGTTTCAGTCTCATTTTATCTCAGTTTCTCCAAGTTTTTCAAACAAACACACAGAAACACGTACAATATGTATACAAACAAACTGCGCAAACACAGAAAGACAGACACACACTCGCACATTTACACAAAGCCCCCTTCAGGACAAGGGCTTACTCTGACATTAAAGGGCCTTTGTTTAGCCCCAGTTATCACTACTCCACAGGCGGGTTATGTTGTGTGCATATCGGCGACACTGTGTGTCTATGAAACCACAATGTATGGAGTGAACTCCTGTAGACACCCAAGGCACGCCGAGCTAAATATCGCACGGTTTGTGTGTGCACGTGCGTTTGTGGTTTGTTTTTGTGTGAACAGCAGCAGTTTCAGCGACAATGCACAGAGACACAGAACAATTGTGCCTTTGTTGGTATTTGTTTGAGGCAGTGGGGAGACAGGAAATGAGATCATGCTGAGGGCTCTGGCTGTGTGCGCGCGGGGCTTATCGAAGAGCAGGGCCCGGGGCAGGAGGAGAATACCAATCACTTATTAGCCAGCCTCGCCGGGTTTATGGAAATGAGGAACAGTTCATCCAGTGCAATGTATTAAAGCTAGGTGGAATCTCTGGTTACGCCGAGCGCAGTCATCTCTCGCCATCTTTTCACTCCTCACTTGATTCAGAACCTCCCCTTGTGTTACAAAGACTCATTGTGAAACGACTCATACCAAAGTATTGGCCAACCATTTATCACACAAAACTCCCTTTTTCCTCATACCTCACATGCCTTCCAACTTATTTCACATCAAGTTGGAGTTCACAGGGGATACAGAGTTGAACAGCCAAAACTACCTCTTATCTACAATCACATGCTTCAGTCATAACTAATGATACAAATGAGCAGCTCTTTTTGTTGTAGTACACAGAATTCTGCCTTTCTGCATCTGCACATTTGTCACCTTTGCATTGTGCGCAGGGCTATAGTACAAATCAAGGCCGCTTGTCTTTTCATCAGTCTTTTAGATTTTGGTGGAAATCCAATATTCAATTAATCCATCTTATTTGCGTTCACTTTGTGGCCTTCATCCCCCCACACAGCACTCCAAAGTACTTCTACCATTGAACCGTATGATATATTTTGCAGTAGTCTGAGTGCTGGTCTGCTGGAGGGACAGAAGAGGTAGCACTGGGGCAACAGAGAACTTTCAACTAGACTTAGACTCCAGTGGTGACATTTTCACCTCAAAGCCCAATACACTTCAAAGCTCTCTGTTCAGCATATCCAGCATTTAGCACCTAATCCATAGCTTCTTTGAAAATTCCCTTTGGGTTTATTTTGGGGTTGCAGGCAGGGGGTAAACACAAAGAGAGGGAAAGACCAGATGAGCGATGGGAAGCGTGAAGACTGATGGGGACTGGAACTTTAGAGGATGTGAGTAAAGGATGCATAGAGGAAAAGTTTGTGGACTTTTAGAAAAGTGAGCAGTAAAAAATACAACTTGACTGAATGTAAAATCACATTCAGTCTGTTCATCTGTACATTATTTAGCCATTGTAAGACAGAGGACTGTCCTGCCCTGTGACAAAATGGTACAAAATTAGAGAAGAATGCATGCAATGTTGTGCTACCGTAACCACAAATAGATCAGGGGAAGGGAAATACCTTAATCAGATTGGTCAGGCTGATTATAGTTTTCCCTGATAGAAACTGAATTCATGAATGACCTGTAATTTTCAGCTGTTTTTCTAAGTCCTGTACTAATGTAAGCCCTCCTCTGAAAAAGCATAACACTAAAAATCTGTTCTCTCACTCGTGTCTCTCATTAGATCATATGACGGCTGACTGACTTGGATAATTCAGAATATTGTCTTAAGGACCAAAACATTTCATAACAAACTCAAATTATTGGAGAAAGACCATTTCTGTTCATCAGCAAGATCTACCATCCCCATGCACACACATACATAGAAATGTCTCAAATCTTAAACAGCACAGAACAGAGGGAGACAGAAACCCACTAAACATTATTAATTCTTTCCATTCAAATGGCTGTGTACAATATGCAGCCATCACGGGCATTAGCGCAGTTATTAAGAGACGTTTAACAGCTTTTCCCGTTTCCCTTTGTCATGTTAACTGACAACAACAAATAAAGCCCTCTGTTTAAATAATTGTAATAACGCGCTTTATCAAATAGCTAACTAGAAAACCATCCATTCATCAAATTATCATCATCATGCACGGCTGGCTAACTCCAGATATCAGAATCCTCCACGCCGCCACTGTATGGCTGGGATAAGCTGAGGTGTTGGACAGTACATTTCTGGAGGCTGTAATGACTTAAGGGGGTCAGAAGGATATCAGGAGCTGGCATGATAAGTGATGACACCCTCATGGGAACAAGCTTAATGACTTTCCCTTTGCAGGGGACCGGCTGCCTTTACCGGGCAATTTTACTGCAGTGAAACAGAAAAGGTTCAGGACATTGAGTCAGCTTAAACTGCATGAGCCTATTTTTCAGTCATCTTGAATCTTCACGCTGTTCAGTAGAAGAAAATTATCATTTATATAGCTAATCCATTCATATTATTTAATGGGTGTTTTATTTCCTGTTTAATTAGCTCCTTTTACTTTATTTTCTACCTCAGGGAAAGTACATTTAATGTGTAAAAGACAGGTCAAAGTTAAGGACTACGACAATCTCCAGTCTTTGAAAAAAGAAGCCTAGAAGTTTAGTTTGGAACGTTTGGTTTCAAAACATGAACTAAGAGCCAAAAAATGTAGACTACATGTGCAAGAATACTCAACTTACAGCCTGTAGGCCAAATAGGGCTCATGATAGGGTGTCAACTGGCCTGCTGGTGCTTTTCTAATTCACAATGAAAATAAATTCACAGTTCACACAGATTTTTCTTTCTTTCCTGCTTTGTTTTCCTTTAAATAGCTGCAAAATTAAAGGTAATGACGACATTGGCCTATGCAATTATATGATTGTAAAAAGCTGCAATGTAATTAAATAAAAAATGTGAATTTGGGGCGGTGACAGCTTGTGTTCTCTGTGTGCATTAGCTACAACTATAATAAAGAATTGACCAATCAGGACCAGTTCAGACAATGAAGGTCCCATGACAGCCCAGTGTGTAGACCAGGTGAAATGGTATCACAAGCAGGAAAACACTGAACTATTGTCCAAAAACAGAAACAACTTCTCTTATCTAGATGGTTTCACTGATAATAATATACACAATATTGTCCACAAAAATCCCAACATAACTATTTTGCCACACCGTGCAATCTGGGTTGCCACCCTAAGATATACTTAAAGAAATAACTGGTGAGCCTTGTTTTGCCCTCCAGGTGGGTGTTCATATAAACACATGACAACACGATGAAAACTATGAACAGGGGATAAGACATCTGCCACTTTGATGATCCCCCTTTTGATGACAAAGGGTGGATTTAAGGGATTCCATTACATGACCATGATAACATACAAGAGTAACACTATCATCCCAAAAAGAGACCACACATGTAACAAACCTGCTGCTTTTACAAACTTATCTGTGCAAGCAGTCATTCTGTTGTGGCAGACCTCTAAAGGTGGCAAAAGGACTTCAGACAGCCCTGTTCACCAGTTGCTCAACAGCTTACGTCTAAGCGGGGGTCTCATTTCAGAGAGTCAGCACAACAAAGGTGGTGTCCGTGAGTGCATGTGCATGTGTTTTCAGACACTTGCATTTCTTTCCACCCCGTGACCTGCCCGCAACCCAGCTGGGCATTTAACGGTTTCACACAGGGGGATAATGTGGAGACAGAGCCACACTTAAAAGACATGTCACACATCCTATCAGATGCCTCAAGGTCAACGGAAATGACATGCTGAGCTGTCAGTCAGCTGCCTATCAATGTGTGTGTGCGTGCATGTGCTCGGGAGAAAAAGCGGAGGCACAGATAGCATTTAATTGAAGGTTGAAGTTATCAGATAGCCTGCGACTCAGCTGTCAGTCAAGATGCAGTCACTGTGGTGACGCTTCGCAGTGCTCTGCACCACTGACGACATCAGGAAATGGCTGACTTTGAAGAATAGTGAGGGGAGTGGGCAGACAGAATGATAGAGACACAGCTCTGGACGGACACAAACACATTTACAGACAGATGTGGGACACACAGGCAGGTACACACAGGCCAGAGGAGGAACACACTTAAGGGAATTAGAGGAGAAACATGCTGGCAAGGCAAGTTATTTTGGTAGAGATTACATGCCACAGTGCATCCACGCAGGCACCAGGACAATCTAATTATCTGCTGTTAACGCCAGAGCAGAGAAGGTGACACAGAAAGTACCATCATGTGTGTAAGGAAGGTAAGTGGGAGTTGTAATTTAAATTGATGTAAACACTGAGAGCAAACTAAGTATATTCCAGGTATGAAAATGACAAGACTGTCTGGAAAGCAGGATAAGATGAGGAAATCATATAAACAGCAACAAATCTTTCACGAGTTGATGCCAAGAACACAAAACAGACACTTGGAGCATCATTCCCAGCTTTCTTGGGAGAACCTAGAATTGCGTCAGCTAAACTCACTCACACACCCACACACACACAGATGCCTTTTCGATGCGGGGAATCTAGGAAATTAGACGGAAATGTGAGAGGGGGGAAAATATTCCCCTGTCTAATAATCATCATTACAGTTTCCTCTCCTTTTAGCACTGGGCAGATGGGGATAGGAAGTGACATTTTTCTTCCCGTCTTTCATCATTTCTTTCCTCTCTCAGTCTAATCCTTCAGCATCTTCTCTTACCAAGACTTTGAATTATTCCACTTTTTAAACATAAATAAACATAAAGTGTGCTTTAAGCATGCAAAGTAGACCTAGACATGTAGCTCACTAAGTGCTAACATGTTATCGAAACGCAGAGCACCAAGACAAGCACAGTCCTCAGTGGAAATCAGTTTAACATGTTGTAATGCTTTCTTATCTTTCACTGCTGACTGCTCTATTATAAAAATGCCAAGTTTCATTTAGTGTAACAGCAATACCGTTTTCAACTGAAAACATCAGCAGTTCACTATAAGCACTTATAGTAGAGCAAAACTGGACATTATATACAAACCACCACCTCCAAGAGAATAAGACTTTATGGATGTACTTTAACAATGTTTGCTCACAATATTCTGCTTTAAACATATATTTTAACAAAGAACAAAAGCTAGGGATATAAAAAATACACATTTAGACTTGCAGCTGATTTCCCCTGGTCCTCCAGCTTCTGTATAAATAGCAAAGCTATTTGGCATTTTCCTCTTTTACTTCAAATGTAATGACCACACTCGTTCAAAGGGGCATTTGTGTGTACGAAAATAGAGTGAGAAATGTGTGGCATTTTTACATCACTGTGTTTCTGTATCTGTCTGCTTGCGTGTGTGTGTCTCTGCATTTTCCTGTTCTAAGGTCATCAGTGAGTCATCTTGGCCACCAGGGGGAAGCCTAATTAATTTAGTAGCATTCTGTGCAGCTCGTAAACACAATACTGAGTTACAGCCCTGCTCTGAACACAGCAGCATAGCACATGGTGCAAAGGAACCACAAGGGTCATCTTGAGTATACCACACTTTTAATAGTGTTTGTGTATCAGTTATAGAAGCCTCTAAAGCCACAGGTGGCACCTACTGTTTCACACATTCTCAGACTCCTTCAGCTCTGTCCTGATATATGACATGCCTTTGCATAAGCATTCTGCACTGACCCCACTCTGACACACACACATGCATGAAGAGACATGGTAAAAAATAGTTATGAGTACAATGTGATTTCTAAAACCAAAGACAAATAAGGGATTTTGTGTGATCTACTCCATAGGGCTAACATAAAAAATCGATTTTCTGATTCAAATTGAACCAAATAAAATTGTGAGTTTATTTTTTAGTATCCTTTATATGCGGATAAGAAAAGTTTGAGCTTTAACCGTGATTGTTACTTCTGCATATTCAATAAAAAGTACAGTGATGTAACCGCTTTGGGGTCAGTTCTTACTGGAAATATGTTGTTTTTTTTTAAAATAGGCATGAGGTTAGAAGGATCCTCGTACAAATTACAGAATTAGTTCCCTCAGAGTCTCTCTTACATCCAAGTACTGATTAGCATTGTAACTGAATTATCTGTCTAACTGACATACAGATGAAGTAACTATCTATCTGAATGCACACTGAATTGAATCTCCCTGGGAAACTTGTGACAGTACCCAGCACTGGTCCTCTTCTACCAGCTGAAAATATTATATTCCTGCGTCAGGGTTTATCTGACAAGTCTTTCAAATTAAAAATAAAGCCATCACAACAAAAAAAACTTGTCTCAAAGCTGATTACAGGACAGTTCAAGGACCTGAGGATGGGGTACTACAGATAAAAAGTGAAAGGCCAGACAAGGATGCTTTACTTAGGCAGCGGATGGGTCTGGTTTGGGGTTCAGCTAGAACTAAGCTGATCCCAGCGAGGCCCTGGTGCCCTTTATCAATTCTGTCAGGGGGAAAATGCAATCCACGCCTGACTGGCCCCCTGCTCTGCTCTATGGTGTGTCTTATCCTTCGTCACCTCCCTCCATTCATTTCCTCACTGCAAGCTGGAGGGATTACCAAGAGAAAGTTGCTCTTCAAGACGTGACAGTCATTCATGTGTGTGACGAAGATTACCATGAAGACTGGGCGGTGCCTGACTGTAGTTAAAATCTAAAACTTACGACCACAGTTCGACAAAACAGTAATGATGATGTCATGGCTGTGAATTTCCAAAAGTTAGATGGTAAAAAGATATACAAAACAGGACACAAGTGGTGACAAAATATTGCCTTGGGTACACTGAACACAAAACATATGCACAACACTCATTTAGTGGATGTACTGCAGAATCACAGTAAGAGGAAAAACAAGTTAGAGAGCTTTTGCTCTGGGATTGTATTACATTTCAGGTTTTTGGACACACCACAGCACTGTGAAACTTCACATTTTTCACTGAGTTTGTGTAATATTGTGAAGTTGGAATCTACAAAGGTAAGCTATGAAAGGGGTGAAGTTATTCAACAACAGCAAGACTTTACTGCAAAATAAATGCTAAAGAGTGATCAGAGGGAGCTAATGTTAAGTCAATCTCGAGCTCTGATCACTCATTTTCTCATTTTTTATTTACTTTTATTATTCTCTTGTCAGAACGGTATTTCAATCTCTTTCTCATCAGGTGTTATCAAAAGGACGCAGGTGACTGGAAAGAATAAATAACTCAAAAACAAACTGCCAATCAGCTCAAGTCATTATCGGTACACAGGTAGAAGAATTAAAATTAAAGCTGCAAACAGCAACGATTGGGCCTCCACACTCATCCTGATGGGCTGTGGTCAGGGGGGGTTTAATGCCTGTGTAGCATGGAATATGGACCCCCTGGAATATGGACCCGGGGTCCTGATTCCGCAGCGGAATATGGACCCCCCCTATGGAAAATGGACCCCCTCCAAATTTAGGGAATGAATTATTTTTTTTTAAGTTTTGAATTATAAACACATAAATAGAAACAAAACAACA
This sequence comes from Sphaeramia orbicularis, assembly GCF_902148855.1. Taxonomy (NCBI): domain Eukaryota; kingdom Metazoa; phylum Chordata; class Actinopteri; order Kurtiformes; family Apogonidae; genus Sphaeramia; species Sphaeramia orbicularis. The sequence goes on from NC_043978.1 coordinate 27,232,742, forward strand.
TTTTGCAAACAAAATTTCTTTATTGTGTTCTGTTATTGTGTTCTGTTATTGTGTGATCTGTCTGAGGGAAGAGAGAGTACAAGAACATGTATCAAACGACCGTTGCCGCCACAGTGACGTCACAATGGGAGGCCAGGCTGTACGGGGAGGTAAGCTCATGCTGCAAGGCTTCACTACAGGGCCTACAGTTTATAATTCAAAACTTAAAAAAAAATAATTCATTCCCTAAATTTGGAGGGGGGTCCATTTTCCATAGGGGGGGTCCATATTCCGCTGCGGAATCAGGACCCCGGGTCCATATTCCAGGGGGTCCATTTACAATCTCACACCGGTATGGAGACATATCCAGGCCTGGCCAAAAATAGTGCATTTATTTCGAGTGTAGGGCATGGATATTTAAATGTTCCCATTTTGGCCGCTGTGGTGGAAAATTTACATTTCCACAACACCGCTAAAATAGAACATTTTTGCTGGCCAATTTTACATTTGCAGCACACCTAGCTCCACGGCACATATGCATCACTTACATGCTACTGTCATATCAGGTGTGGCCATAATTTCAGATTACACCAAAAGTGTAGTTTTGTAGCAATTGGCTGGAAAACATCAACATGCATGTGTTCAGAGTAGCTAAGGGGTCAAGAGGGAATGAGCAAGGGAAGCTCTAAGAAGAGTAGAAGAAGGTCTGACAAATAATGCAAATTGGTTGCTGGCACTGGGCTATAATTGTCTCGGTATGAAATAGGGTACTCACATCTGGGTACTCTTTAACAGGCACAAACAGCTTTTCCTGCTGGTGGACGATGGGTCCGACTGGCTCAGGCAGCTCCAGTGGGTGTTTGTCCACAAGGCCATTCACTGTGTCGCTGTACATGTCTTTACGCACTCTGTTGATCTCTGTAAAAAACACAAATATGTACAAAGTGGTGAGCTAGTGAGTATTGACCACAAAAATCATACACATTTTTATTTTGTATTTGATATATCACTGTCATATTGATTTTGACTTCTGGGCAAAGGTTTAATGTAGCATATAAATCCTTGCTTGAAAAGAATAAAGAGAAGAAAAACAACAAATCTGTCAATTGCCTTGAGTATTGTTTGTCTTTCATAGACAAATAGTGCAACTTTGTAGAGCGGTGAGGGTTGGAACACTAACCAAAAAGATGATCATAGCCTGCAAGTGTAAAAATGCACGACAGCTGAGCACTGATGCTTTGTAATACCTGCAGGAAATGCAGTTCTTCAGAATTAACAGCTCTGACAAGAAAACGGCGAGGTTTTCTTTGGGTTGTTCTACATTAGGGGACAAATGTTAAGCACTGCATTGTTGGTAGGTTAAAGCCACAGTCTTTGTTTTCTCCCCAGTGGCTGTTCTCTAATAGAGCAGCCTGAATGAGCGGCTGGGCAGGTGGAGACAACACGCAGTGAATCGCTCAGGCATATGCCTTCAGATCTGATCCCTCTGTCAGATAAAACTAATGGAGCTCGCTCTCTCTCTCGCTCAAACTCATATAATGCAGACAGAGACTTCCGCTCTGCCGTGCACCCACACATGCCGGCCTTTAAATCAAACGCACCCCTCTCTGACATCTACACATTGCCAGACCAGAAGACTGTTGTGTTATATAGGCTGGTGGAGAAAAGCATTCATCCTGACTGTTCTGTGTATGCATTTATGTCAATGTGTCACAGTTGGATGAGGACCGACGGCTGCAGTTGTAACACCCATTGGTCACACTTTCTTACTTCCCACATCTGCGATCATTATACTGACAGTGAGAAGTAGAGTAGAAGAAACCACAATCAAACACTGCATCTGAATCCACTGCCATGCATTTTTATACTTCCCAAAAATTATTTCCCCCCAATATATTACCATGGGAGTAAAAATGTTCATATTTACGAAGCTGAAATAAAAACTATAATTCTGGGAGTGGGGCTGAGTATAAAGGTAGTAAAGCATTTCCAAATGTTATCTAAAGCCATTCAAGAAGGGTTACATTCACATAATAAGGCTGTTGTATATTTCTCAAATTGGTTTTAAAAAATCCTCGAAAAAACAACCGAAAGAGTGTGCATAAGAGTCAGACATGGAATCAGTTTGTGGGGATTTTCTGTTGAGCTCCGAATGTTTTCTCTGGATACCATCGATGACAGACTGACAAATGTTTGATTGATGTGCAAACCGACACTGTCAAGTAAACACACAAGCATCTGGCCTGCAGCTGTGTGGACAACACCTGCGGGACACATCTGATCCGTACAAACCAGGCAGAAGGCTCGGCCCGGAGCGAGTTCCTTTCAAACCTCATGACCTCAGCATAGATACTCCCACTCCTCCCTCAAGACGGATTCTTCCTCACAGTATTTATCAGAGGACAGATTACATCGCTCACAACCAACCCCGGCGGCTTCAGGCCACATCTAGTCTTTCTGTGTGAACAAGCGCTAGCCAGCGTCCCACCAAACATGAAGTGGATCCACATAAAAAGGCCATAAAGTTGTCGGAATATCAGAAAACAAGACGGTAAATTACAACTGAACCAAGTACTATGTCAACAGAACATGAATATGCTGCTTTGGAATTACAGCAGGCTTGTATCTGCCATTGTATGATTTAAGCGCTATACCTGAATTGAAGAAACAGATGATTCTAGTGCTAGCATGTATTATGTAAAATTAGAAGCTTCAACTACCTTTTTTAGAGCCTTTTACCCTTTTCTCATTACTTTTTTAAACTATTTAAGCTACCTAAAAATATTCTCTAAATATTGTTTTTTTGCTCTGCCAAGTTATCAGTTCTGAAGTTATTTTTCACCGTGTGAGAAAACAAACAAGAGGTGGAAGAGATGGACCTTCTGCTTCACAATGCTATGAGAAACTGAGCAAAATTAGAGTAAGCATATACCACTTACTGTCGCTGTCAAGCAGGCAGTGACTGGTGGCTTCGAACGTGGGACAGATTTCTCTGTTGTCGTTTTAAAAGATGATGCTACCCAAATTGTTTTGCGAGCCATTGAGGAGCACATGCGACCCCAGTGCTGACTAGCGGCGCCTAGTATGAGGCTTGCTCATACTCCAGATTTCCACTCGTATTTCAAGACAAAAATACACACGATCCATGCTTGTAAAGCAAATAACTTATACAATGGTGCACTCATACTGCGAGGTTCTGCTGTATATTGAAAGACTGAGAAACATTGAGCCTTTTGTCAAATAATAAACCCCTGCAAACCGTAAGCCTTCCATTCACTAAAGGAAAACTGCACTTATGGGGCCTGTATTGTAATCGTGCTGTCATCAGTTTTGGTTATTGAAGACAAAAGCGCAAGGTGATCCTGTGAGATAAAGACTTCGGGCTTCTTTTGTCTTCAAGCTAGCATGAACAAACACAGACAAGCTATTTTACAGATCACTAGTGGGCTAAGCATGTGTGTAGGAGTCATCAATGACGAGTTAAGAGTCAATGTTTTGTTGGTTAGAAAATCAGCTCTCAGCTCCCACCTTACTGGAGAAGCAAACCCAATATGTACAATTTATGGTGTCTGCGGCACCTAGAAATAAATATCTTTCCTTCAGTTAAGAAAATAAAATAAAAACTGCACAAATGACAATGCTAGCCAACAACCAGCTCCAGCACAGATCCTCACCCTAATTCTATTTCCTCTCGCTGAAATGCCACATTAACATAAGGCGGGCGTGCTGGGCCATCAGTGGAGACGTGCGCCATTTGACAACCTCTAATTTCAATGCAGCAAGCCTTTTCTGAAGCGCTGCGCTCACCTAAAAATTACCCCCTGCCTTGCTCAAGCAACAAAATCATTTGTCTAGCTGTCCACCCCGGCAGAGCAGGATGATTCTTTTTCAAGGAAGAGAAAAAAGAAGGGAGATAGGGGATCACAAGATTGGAAAGAACCAAAGCCTGAGGAAAAATACGAAACCCAGACTGAATAAGTAGGCTAGACCACCAAACAGGAACTTTGGCATTTGGTGGCAGAAAGTAGGATGCCTATGTGTTCTGCAGGAGGAGCTGTCTGGACAGTTTTTCCCCTTCAGCCATCTCTCAGCTCAGTGCCAGTGTGTCATCTACAGGCTGACTCAGCAAACCACACATACACCATCCTCCTGTCAGAGCTGGAGATTTACCTGTTGGGGGTGGCTGTACACATACACACACTACGTCAAACACATAGACACGGAAAGAAATTATAATATCTCGGGTTTGTTTAGCTTTTTTTTTTTTAACCTCAACATCTGTCAGAAAGAATGAAAAATTGACCTTGAGAGCAGTTGGAGGGCAGAGTGGAACAAGGTTTGATGAGACAAAGATGAAAGACTAAGAATTACAACCACACTGCTGAGCAAGCACAGTGGAGTGTATTCCTCTTGACTCGCACTGCTCATACCACTTCGATTCCAGTTAAAACACTTTTTATTATACTCATTTCATTTTTTTCCCCTCCTCAATTTCTTGCCTTTTCTTCTTACATCTACACAAAAGAGAAAATGTCACAGTCTGTAACTGCAGATAGAGTATATGTGGTCTTTGTAGGCCCAGGGATCGACTGTGATACTGCAATCTAGAGAAGCAATTACCAAAAAGTAATATAATTAGTGCTTGTGCTGAATGCCTGCCATGGCCTGCTTCAACTAAGTCTTTATGGGGCTGTGTGACACAACGATGTGCTTCGTGTGGTAACAGAAAAATGTTGTTTCATTGATTGGGTTATTTGTTTCACTGTCTTGCAAATCACACTTTTTTTTTTTTTTTTACTTGGACGTTGTTTTGTATTCTTCCACATCACAAAAATGCAGGCAGGAAATTTGCATGAAGCCAACACAAACAAACATGGAAGACTGTGTGAACAAATTAATTCTGAATAGGAAAACTCAGACCAGCAAAATCAAAAGGAGGCTCTTATACGTAAAAGAGGTGCTACTTCTGTTACATGGATGTGGTTTGGGTATGAAACATCTGACAAGACCAAAATGAAAAACAATTTTGTCAATTATGCCAGACTGTTGCGTACAACAGCCTCAAACACCACTAATCTTCTACCACCTACACTTGAAACAATCAGAGTTTAGGCCTAAGTTTATCGAATGCAACTCTGTAAAAAGTGTTGAGTATTTACCCTTTTTATATTTCATACACTCATATATTACTCGTGTATTTAAACAAGTTCACTCCTCAAACCTAGAAATCTATACCTGAAAGGTTGTGAAACATGTTGTAAATATATATACCTATCTCTGTCAGTCATTGTTCTTTCACCCCATCATCTTTAATTATCAGAGACTAAATTAACAATATGCCATTAATTTCTAGATCTGCAGATTTAAAAAATGTATTATACAAAAACAATAAAGAAATTAATATGTCTTTAGCACACTCTGCAATATGTATGATAGATCCCCCAGTAAGAAATCATGGTGTTTATGGTAGCATTTTTTCAAAACTTCAATCCTGAAGTCTCTTTTTCTCTAATTTTCTCTTCCAGTCCCCTTGGTTGGTGAGACAAAAACTTAATGTGAGACATTAGGTCAGACACTGAGAATTAAATACCCTTCATTTGTAGAGTCTGTCACTCAGGGATCAGGCATTTCCTTTTGGTCATTCAGTATAAATGGTCAATGACATTTTGGTCACAGACTTTTTTTTTTTGGTCACAGACTTGTGTCAAAATCAAGAGAATAACAGGTAGAAAACAACTCAAGAGTCAAAAAGTTACTGGAAGAACAATAAACAAACATCTTAAGAGAAAGATCAGAAGGAACAGGAACAAGAAAAATGTGTTAAATGTAAATTGCAGAGCAAATTAATCTTTTTAATTTCTTTAGTAAACATAAACATTATCACGTAGAAACAGCAAACGGCTAGGAGATAAAACACTAAAAAAATGATGTAGGTGTTTTTTTTCTTATGCTGCGGCCTCTGTGATCCAGCATCAGGTAATATATGTAAAATGAAAACCTTTGTGTTTGGAACAGAGGGGGCGAGAGATCAAAAACAAACTGGGGTGAGAGGCAGCAAAAGGGAGCAAAACCAAATTAAAAACAATGGAAAAGTCCAGAAGAAGATAATTTAATCAGGTGTAAGACTGGTGAGGATCATTCAGTTAGACCTGCTTCAGTAGAGAATGAGAACAGGTCCATTAAGAACCCAAAAATAGACGAGCTCCAGAACTGCTTCGCCCTCCCAGTGAAATGTCCTCTGACCAGCACAGCTGTCCATACAAGCTTTATGACTGAGTGAATGTGTGAGAAACAGAGAGCATAAAAAATGTAATGGGTGACTAATCGGTGTGATCAGCTCTGCCTGAGAAAAGCAGATTTAGATGCCTTGTGATGTCTGGTATTAGGCTGATAATATCTGGCACCTGAAACAGATTGAGTCTAACACCAATTAATCTTAAAGCCAAAGTGATCAAATGTTCAACTCTGCAGAGAGACTGAATGAGTCCGCCCTGTTTAGGTTAATTTAAGATCAAAAACCAGTAGTGTTCAAAATCTATTCATCTTTCCCGGCCTCCACATGCATGTATGCATGCACAATTAATGATTTAAACAGGTGCAAAAATATCTCAGAAAGCTGGGGTAAATTATAGACATGAAAAAAATGCGATGTTAGTCAGGAAAGACTACAGCTATCTCAGATACACCTTAATGCGCCAGTGCCAAGTGAAACAAGTCTCAGGCGAGGAACAAGCCTTTTCACTTTAAAGCTGTGCACTTTACCAATCACAAAGCCGGGGTAACCGTTGCAAGCGAAAGGATTTGGGCGTTTAATGCATTCCTGCCCTTTATTCACGGCGCAGATGACTTTATCCAAGACGACACTTCACTTCAACAGTTTAGGGGTTTGGCAGGCCAAGCATATGAAAGACGGAGGTTTCTTTTAAAGCAGAGAGTATAGTGCGTATTGGTGGGGGTGACTGAGCCATGAAAACGTATGCATTTCTGGCTCTTATCGTCAACTCACAGCTTGCCTCTCTCCCTTCCTCCCCCTTTATGAAGAGAAAAAGTTTCCCAATGCCTCTGTCTTATTTTTACTTCTTAATCTATGATTTAACAGTAGGCCTACACTGCACATTGCTTTGATGTTCATACACAAACTATCTCTGTGCTGTTAATGAGCGTGCTGTGCTATCAGCACAGTTAAAAACAGCATGTATTTCAGTTTCTTTACAAGGAAAATACCAGGTCTACTGTTGAATTCACATATGAGATTGTTTATACATATCCAGTGCTTAAGTTACATATTAGAACTGCATGGTATTGGAAAAACTCACACTGAATCATGGCTTACTCCTCCAAAACAAAAAAAAAAATTTTTTTTAACTGGAGGACTTGATTGGCTCTATTTGAAGTGAATGAATAATTCTGTAGTCAATGGGGGGCTTGGTAGTAGACTGCAGTTGCATGGAAAATAAAAAATTTACAACAAGCTGAAAGTTGACTTTTGGGTGTGAAATTTTAAAAGTTCTGGATTGGGCTTCAAGAGGAAAAAAAAACACAAAAGCAGACGAGCACTATTACTGCTCATAATAATTATATATGTAGTGATTTTTCACAAGTGTACATGTGGTTTTACAGAGAATGTTGCTTCATGGATTGTTTGTGGCATTAACCCATAAAGACCCAAACATTCATCACAGACGAAAACTATCTACTGATCTAAACTTGGGAAATGACATAAAAGTAGTGCTGGGTCTTTATGGGTTAAAATTGCTAATCCACACAGAACCTTCAAATACAGTCCACTGCAGACTCACCATATCCGGTGTAAACCTTCACAATATAAGTTATCATACACCTGACCAGCTTCAATAACATAGTAGGGTTCGATTCAGATTATGTTTCATCTAATGTTGAATGTTAATGTTAACTTAGTTCATGGCATAAGATAACCCTAACATATCAAAAAAAACACATTAGAATGCATTTAGATCTGAATTTGAATATGCCATCTCGTAAAACTTCAGTAAGTCGTCTGATTATTCAATGTTGTTTTTATTGTAGAAATGTCACATACAGAGCATTTAAGTCTGCTACAGCACCCCTCCATCTGTAGGGTTCGTCCACTCTAACTTGCAGGAGTTAATGCAAGATGCTTTGTTGACCACGTGGAAGTGTTGACGACTGTAATAAGTTCAAATCATCTCACTACAGTCCTGCATCTGTTACTTTAGTCTGCAGATGTCTGACTAATATAACCATACAGGAATCAGTTTTACACAGATGCTGTGCTGAAGCAACTGCCCAAAACAAAATTAGACTTATGTAATTATCAGAAATGTAAGAATGTCAATGGTTCTTTGTTGCGGGCCAATGTAATTTAAGCAAGGGGAAATATTCATGTCACTCATTAGCAAAAATACAAATACAGATAGATTTTGTTTTATATTAACTGAAATTAGTTATTTACCTCAAATGTTGTTGCATATCTGCCTTGATGAGAATGCTGCTGCGAAATATCATGCAATTCTATTACGCATTACCTGTCAGTGTCCAAGTAGTTGTGAAAAATCTATGTGAGCTCAGTGACTCATCCACACAGTTCCTGAACCCTGACATGATGTGGATGTAAGCGCTGGCCCCCACAGGCCAAGGGGCTCTAAACAGCTCTGGATAGAAATGACAGTGCAGTTTGGTGGCAGCCAGAGGGAGAGATTTATGTTGTGTGTCAGGGATTCTCCTAAGGCATACTGGGTAAAAAGCTCTAGCGTCAGGTCTTTAAGTAGATAGGCCACTAAATAAACGCCTGCCGTAACAAGGTTTCAAGATTCTCTCTTTCCTGAGCCAGTAATAAAATGTAATAAAACAGAGCAGCCACATACACGCCTCACCATTGTATATGTGTAACAAACTAACACATCCTCGTCTTTGTCCAACATACACGAGAAGTTTTGTTTATGGTGCATAAAATACACATGGCATATACAGTACATATGGGGTGGGAGTTTACACACACATGTTGGTATTCAAGCCAACTACATCCCCGAAAGCAATACATGCCATCTCTGATCATCAATAAAATAAGGCTGCAAAGACATGAAAACACACATGCACAGATAACAGCAAAGCACAGTAATGTGTAAGCCTAGATGCACGTATACAACATATAAAACAAACAACCAACTAACATTAAAAACACCCACACATGCACGAGCTAATGAGCTTTTGTGTGTTTGCAGGCGAGGCTCCCCTGAGACAGCGAACCCACAGAAATAACACTCCAAAAGGAAGGCGGAGGGAAACTGCCTTAGAGAAAAATCTGCTAAACAAATACAGGAGGAAACTAGCAGGAAACAGTGCTTCACCTCTTCTCAAGCTTGCGATGCTCGCCCCTGCCTCAGATCCAGCTTTAGTGACAAGGAGATGTTAGAAAAACAAAGAAAATAAAAACAGCCGTTTGCTCTTTATTACAGATAGATGCACCCATCTCCTTTGATTTATGTCGGTTGAATTATTTCAGCATTATGAATGACAGCTTAGGTAACTACTGCTGCAAAAGTGCAATCCCTGTTTGTTCTTTGAATAGATTTCATCTCAAATATTACAACTACATATGTACGGTAATAGTTAGCCTACTGAAATCGCATATTGGCTTGAACGCCTTTTCTACTTCAATCACAGATGTTCTAGTTAAACCGTTACTCAAACTTCTCTCTTAATCAATATACAATGTAAAGCCAAACACATGACTTCGCTTCTAATTGTGTCAGTAATAGAAAAAGTTGGGAGTCAAAGTTTAGCTCCTTTCATTGGTCGGGGAAGCCGCCGGGAATATGCTCAAAGCATTCTGTGTAGGTGTGGCAATGGCCAAGAACAGCAATCAGCAAAGCCATTAATCATAACTAGTGGCAAATGCAATGCTTTCTGGGGCTGTCACTGTGACTGCTGCATGCAGGAAAGGAGGGGACAAGTGCCAAGCTGAATGTGGCTTTTCTGTGAGTGCTGGCAGCAACATTGATGGTGTGCTATAGGAACGTGCCGTAGCGCATTAGGGCGGTAATTAAACAAAGCAAACAGACAGTGCACACAAGGAGCGAGAGAGAGAGCAGAGTAGAGGCAAGAAAGAAGGAGAGGTGTAGATGGATGAGGACAAAGGAGTCTGAAAATACCACTAAAGGGAAGAACAAATTCAAACTTTACCTTTTGAGATATTACTGATCACTGGGGCAGAGCCATAAAACCCTTGACAACACTACTGCATTTGGCTATACTGTTCCATTTATCTGCCAAAAACGCACATAAAATATTTGCTGGCACTGCTTTAATCCATGGCTTACCTTAAATGCCCTCTCCACTCAGAAATAAGTATTTTTTCCAGTATTCTGTCACTGTAATCTTTGCCTTTCACTGTACAGAGTGACATGCAGAGTTTGACACATAGGATTTTCTCACATTCATCTGTGGAAGGAAAACCTTTTTTCTGTGCTCTTCAAAACAGAGTTCAAGGGGTGGACCTACCAGCCAGATTTGTGACAAGCCAATCGTGATCTACTATGAAACTTTTCCTAATCTGATGTAGAAACCAGAAGCCATCAAACTGAAAGAGTATGTTAAGGAAAGCAGGAAACATTTTGTGTGGAGCAGATAGTCTTCAAAAATTACATTTGCCAATTCAGGATTTACACATTTTCATTGAGGGTGACAGAGAGGAAGTACATTCAACAATCTTTTAATTAGATTGTTTTATTTTATAACAGGAAAACTCAATTAAGCTCAAATAATCATTCCATCCAGAGTATTATTATGTCTTTTAAAAAGGCAGTTTTAAAAATCAAAAGCTCAATGGGTGCTGAAGCCTTTACAGTTTACCAGTATTTTCAGAACAATTAACTGACAGTGACAAAAAAAGGAAAAGTCAAATTATTTTTATTGATTTAAGTAAGAGATGCATTACAGTCCATCAGTCACATTTAGATTAACTACAGTCACAGCTTCCATCCCAAGCTTAACGTTGAAACAGTTAAGCTGAACAGTTTTAGACAGTATCTGCAGAGCTATTAAGACCTCAGACTAAAATTAGAACAAGAGATCATCACGTTTGATGATGTGGAACTGTTTTATGGGGCTCTGTGCTTGTGGGGGGGGCACGCTGGCAGCTCAATGAGCCATAGGAGTGCCAGTTTTGTGCACTCAGTGGGGTCTACCATGGAGCGAGGTGAAACTGGCAGGGAGGGCTGGCTCGATACTGAAACCATAATGGCTTACTCTTAATGGTTGCCGCGAGGGGCCAACGTTCATTACTCTCTGCGTGGGGGGACTTTCAACAGGAACCCGGGGTGAAAATTGCGAGCACACGCACACGGGCAGCACGCCGACATGAGGGAGGCACCCCAGGATGACAGGAGCGAGGTGGGAAGCGTACAGCAACGTGTTTTTTTCCTCCTTTAACTGAAGCACTGTGGATCAAAGGATGCTATTTACTCAAATCCCTTGTAACGATCCTCTTCATAACATTACTATTGTAGATATTATAGGTTATAACAGAACGTTTATCTTACAAGCTGCCTGATAGGGTGGAGGGGTATTACCAAAATGGGGTCTGTAGTACTTTCACAGATTAACGGTGATTCAAACTCATAAAACAGCAGTAGACGAGTATATAAAATGGGAATAACTGAGGGTTTGAGGTCACAAGCAATGCAGTAAATGTCCATACCAAAGCCTCACTATCATCATCACATCATTATTGTATGTGCTACTTATCGGTTGCAGCTCTATTTCATTGTCATCTCAATGTCAGCCACTCAAACAACTTTTCAACTGACTTCAGTGCAACAAATTTCCAGTATTAGAAGAAAATCATAAATCTTTAAAGATCATCTTTATTGTTTAGCGTGAGATTGTAATAGAAGTCAGTCTGAGCTGTCAGAGGTCCATCTTTTTACTAGCCTGGCCAGCTATCTGGTTTTCTCAATGTATTCAATACTGAGGAAACAGCCTGGAATTAGGCCAGTCACTGTGAAATATGCACGATCTATTCGTATACCGAACCAATCACAAGTCTGGGGGGCGGATGTTTCACAATTCCTCTGAGTCAAAGTCAGTTCCAGTTCACAAATCTCTTTACAACAGTTGTCGGTTGTTTACTTGATTCAAAAATAAGGACTGAATTACAGATTACACCCTCTATTCTTAAGTTTCTCTGACAAAAGTGTCACACCCGTCCTATCTGTGATTGGTTTGATCGATGCCTGTTTGTCCCACCTTTATATTTGGATTCAAGCTCTGCGATTCCAGACGGATTTCTCATTGAGAAAGACGGATGGCTGGCCAGGCTATCTTTTTACCCTCTTGACAAGCAAAATCAAATCTGTTTAGTATTACCACATATTTTCAGCCTCGGGTCACATAAAAATCCCTTGGTCAGCAACCAACAGTAGGCTTTCTCTAGCACCTAAAACCTAAAGATGTAGCCTCAAATCAAGTGTAAACACTCACGACACAAGAAAATGGGTTAGTTTTGTAATTAGTGTCCCTCCAAAACTCCCAGACCTTGAAAAACCTTGTAGTCCTTGATGAAATAATCTTGTCACTCTAATCTTAAGTCTTAACATTTTTGTTTTATTCTACATTTGTGCTCCATTTCAACCTGTACTCATATGCATTGAAGTCTCTGTACATGTTCTGCATTGCCATGTGGTTATAATAAGATACAAATCGTAAAAACCATTACTTCTTCCAAAGGAAATGCAAGAAAATCTAATAGAGCATAGCAGGGGCTTGAGTTCTGTGCTAATACTTCCTCTCTGTTCAGTCCATGGTATAAAGTAGTCCAATATCTTAGCTCAGCTGAAACAGCTAACCTAATGCACACAAATGCAGACTCAGGCTCCTTCTGAAATACCGAGCAAGGATATAGTCTATTTTACTGCTGCTTTTGCCGTCCAAAGAGAGAGCGATATGTAGCGTTAAATTGGAAGCCACAGCAATAGTCATTTAACAGGCCGGCATTCAGAGAGAAACCTCATAAGCTGGAAATGACTTCAAAAATTTAAGGAAATATACTTGGTCAGAAAAGGGAATTGACAAAACAACCAACAGGGCGGGCTTTTCATTTCAGTAAAATACAACCTGTGTCTGTTCATGTGGTTTTGTGAATCCTAAAGGGACTGCCAGGTTAGGACATGTGCACTCAAGACTGTTTGGTTAATTAATATGAACACAAACAGAAATTCAAAGCATGAGAGATGCACACAGCGCAATCAGCCAGGCAGATTGCTGGTTCGCCCACATCTCATGGGAACTCATTTCACAGACTTTACCTGCCAGTAAAATCAGGCAGACGGAAGATGAGCAAGACCTGCTGCGGGGTGCTGCGCTCTCTCACTCTGCTTTAACCTGTTTAACTCTTACTTTTGGTGTTTCTCTCAATGCACATACACACACTACATATGCTTGCTGATGCTATCAAGGCCTGAGGCATACTCTTACAAACATGCATCTGCACTTCCACAAACGCGCACATACCCTCCCAATAACAATGTAAAAAGAAGCACAGGATGCATGCTGTGAGCTCACCAAGATGTGAGAATATGAGATAAGGAATGGCAAGAATAACAGGATGAAGAGTCAGGATGCATGCTGATGGGCTGAGTTGTGTGTGTGTGTGTGTGTGTGTGTGTGTATGTGTGTGTGTGTTTGTGTGTCTGTGTGTCCTGGACCCATTTTGTTTTGACTGTTGCCCTGAAATCATGTCCTTTGGCTTCAAAGGTGTGTGTGGCAGCAAAAACTGTCTAGAGGCCCTAAAATGTTGACCATATTCATTTATAAAACACATTTTCAGCTCCTGCTTTTACAAACAGATACCCCCAATGTCATGCAACAATGGCAGGAAAGGTCCAGCTGTCAGAAGAGGAAACGGGGAGAGGAAGAGAGGGGAAGGAAATGCTCCGACTGACAATGTGAGTGGAGAAGATAACATACACTATGGTTCCTGTCCCTACCCCTGTAACCAAGGAGACCACAGTCCGCACAAATAATGGGCAGGACGTGTGTGTGTGTGGGGGGGTAATTTGTCACCAATAGTTCAGAAAAAAGATCCTCTGACTTGATGTCTTTGCGAGTGAATCTCAGACTTTATCCTTAGACTGAAAGGGCCCAATCACACAAGCATCCATATAACTGTATGACAAATACTATGAATCAATAGGATGACACAGTGCTGTCTAGGTGAAGGCCACTGACTGAAAAAAAAGAGTAGACAGCATCATGTAAGTAGGCCTGTCACAGTTACTATATAATCGCCTTATTGGAATTATTTGAGATGAGCACAATTATCTCACATAATCATGATGATCAATCCAGCTCTGTAAAAGCAGATGTGTCATATTTACATCAGTATGTACACTGTTTTGAAGTCTGATAGGCATTCCTATTACATCATCTCCCGGTATTCCACATCTACTAGTGCCTTTTACTATCAATAACTTCTTTCACTCTTAGGATTTATATATATAAGTCAAATCAGCCTTGTGTAATTATGGGTTACAACCCCAAAAAGGCAAACAGAATGGTCTTGTTGCATTACATAAGATTGGACTTTGTCTTGATGCCATTTTCCATCTCATTTTCGTATTCGGAGATTTATTTTAAAATTGGTAAAAACCCCAAATCTGGAGATTTCACCAAATTTCTATACATTTTTTGATATTCTTTGTTGACATTCACATATATCATAAAACATCCTGCCTCAAATTGAATGAACAACATGATTCATTTCTAGTTTGACATTTTTGGAGAGGTGGTGGCTGTCAGGTGAGATATCAGTCTTATCTAATAAAATGTGGGATTTCACCACGTTTTCTATGCATTTTTTGATTTCCTTTGTTGACATCCACATTTATCATAAAACATCCTACCTCAAATTGAATGAACAACACGATTAATTTCTAGTTTTTTTTATATTTTTGGAGAGGTGGTGGCTGTCAGGTGAGATATCAGTCTTATCTAATAAAATGTGGGATTTCACCACGTTTTCTATGCATTTTTTGATTTCCTTTGTTGACATCCACATTTATCATAAAACATCCTACCTCAAATTGAATGAACAACACGATTAATTTCTAGTTTTTTTTATATTTTTGGAGAGGTGGTAGCTGTCAGGTGAGATATCAGTCTTATCTAATAAAATGTGCCAACCTGAACCACACAGGCTTAATCTGTAACAACATTCGCATTTCAGCAACAGTATTTCATTCAGCAGATATAAGCTTTATTTATTTGTCACATATGTATGTACCGTTTGTTTTGGGGCGTTTGCCAACCATTTGCTTCCTAAGTACATGCCCAAGATTCCTATTCTATTTAACATACAGGGATTCAGCTACTGCAGAGCTGAGCTAATAGGACAGGTGATGACAAACTGTTGCTCCAATGTATATTTCGTCATGATAAATAATGATGACCGAACTTTGCCCATGGGGGTCAAAGTTTAGGGTCTCTTCATTACAAGAGTGTAAGTAAAAGATTTTTTAGGCCTATACTATTCTTGTAGCATAAAATGAACTGAAAATTATACGAAAATTGTTAAATGTAATGTCATAACAATTCAGTGCAGACTAAAATTTCACTATTGTGACAGCCCTGCTTCTGAGATGGTCATTTATATCACTGTCAAAGAGCAATAGACAGAAAGGCTAATACTCAATGAATTTTTAACTGCACAACCTTAGTAAGTTCCTGCATCAACAGTGACTCTAGTGATTTCTAGTGAAACAGATGGGCACAGCAGGAGCCTGCCACAAGTGCAGTATTGAGCACACCGACAAACACACTGGGAAAAAACATCTCCATTTAAAATGTGTTTGTTAGGTGGAGGAGTGACAGAATGAGGAACGATGACATTCCTTTCTCTCATTATTAGGGAATGAGGTCACTCGATTACAACGAGGAAGCACCGATGCCACACAACAGACAAAAGCGAACAACCGTCTACGAGTGCGTTTTGTTCACAATTAATCTTCAATTCTGCTTTCTGTCACAGTCTCATCGCTTGAAGAAAAAGTAACACCAAATATTGACCTACTGAGAGAGAAGCATGGATTTACCTGGAACATACAGAGACAAGGATGGCAGCTACAGTCACAGCTTATAGCTTGTAACATGGCATATATAAAAGGTGCATGACATGTCAACTTCCAGTCACTTAAACACTGTACCTAGCGGAAGCGTGTGAGGATTATACAAAGTTACTATTACAAGTATATTTATTTTGTTCTTCATCCTGCTTTTTAATGAATGGACTTTCTTTACAAACAACATAACAAAGAGAATCTCATTATGATGCAATCAAAAACAAGAGCCATGCAACACATCCTACTTTTATGAACCTTATCATATTCAGCTTTTGATGGGTGTCACTGAGACTGTTTCAACTCTACGATTGTTTTCCATGATATAATTTATGTTGGTGTTACACTGAGTTGCGTTTTCATAAAAAATAAAATAAAATAGAAGACTACAAAGATATGGTACGGTATGACCTTGTTGCCATCTTCCCGTTTTTGATATCTGATCACTAAAAATACCCGCTGACATATGCAGACATCAGCTTCCTGTTAACAGGTAGTCATTGTTTGGGCTACATTCTGCTGCAATGTAATGTAACATTATCCAACAACAAAATCGCACAGGTCGATAAAATACAACAAAGCAGACTTCTGGTAATTAACTTTAAACCTTCAGTGTGGGAACTCTGCTGTTTACCTGGCATTTACCTTGATAACTTTATGGAGCCATAAACTTCATACTCAACAGTGTTATAAAATGCTGCAGAGTGCGGGTTTTTATCACATAAAACCAATGAATCTCTTAATCAAACCAAACCTTAGAGGCTGTATTTCACCATCCCACCACGGTCCTGTTTTAGGTTGAATGTGAAGCTGTTTCCCTGGTTTGTGAAGGATTAGAAGCTGTGATTAAAGATACGCTGATACAATAACAATTGTGCCGATAGCTAGTGTGGACACCAATGTTATTGTCTGTGTGTTTAATTTGTTTCTATTGGAATTTGCCCCTCACCGCTTAGTCCCAGGGAAAACAAAGAAATCTTCATTACAAAAAGAAAGTTGACTAATTCAATCCTACAAGCTTATGAAACAACCTTTAATAGGACACAACACCAGCCACTGCCATTCAATGAAATCATTTGTAATTGTCAATACCTGATGCTAGTCAACAAGGTCAATATTGATGTTGGTCCAATATATCTGTGCATCCGTGACAGTGCTGGCTTCTTTATCATTATCTGACTAAAAATCTATGCATTTGCATTAGTTTGAAACTGTATTACAACACCATCACTTTTAAAAACAGTCACATCAAGGGCAATACAGTGCCTTTTCTCTCTCGAGTGGTTAAGAAAATCTCAGCAAGTTGTTTTTTTTTTGTTCTTTCAGCTTAGATGTTGTGAAAAAAAACAGTTATTAGGCCCTGCCCCAAGTCCTATATAATGGTAGAGACAATGTTGTATGCATTTTCTTCATTATAAAAAAAATTTACTTTTACTGGCCTTTGCAATCAAGATGGTGTATACCTTTGTTCAGTTTGCACCACACCAAATTAATTCTGCTGTTACAATTTGAGGCAGTGATTTGTTCATAGAAAACGTGAGTGACTGCATTGCTCAGTTTCAAATTTTGCAATCAAGTAAGAAAATACTGGGAATTACAAGACATACAAACACAAGCAAAACAAACAGGTTACATCACAATGTGTGTGTATTTGTGCCTGTGTGTGTCAGCTGATTCCATCCTGAGGCTCGGGGCCTGCTGGGGCTTGTAGCTACCATCTTAAATTCCAGTCAGTCGCTGTCCCTAAGTGTGTTAACACATACAACACAGCTGTTGTTGTGTCTTTTGTAACAGTTATTCATTGTCCTCTCAGCCTGACATACCATTTTTTTATGATCTGAATCGTACCACTTTAAACACCTACACTTGTACAATACAAATTAGTCAGACGAGAAATGTGTTAGGAATCTAGTTGGCATTGTTAAGATATTGAAAAACACTTAGATATTAACCCGGCTGTTCATGAGGGAGCGAGGATGGAGTAAAAAAGAGGAAAGAGCGTTTGTTTTTCTCTGACGTCAGTAGATCAGATAAACTGCTCAGTTGAGTGTTTGTTTGGTCTGGGAGATCAGCAGGTCCTGGAGATCCCCTGGTTGATGTACAATATTTTGTCTGCCAAGTCAAGGAATGTGCCACTTACAAAACAAAGATTTTGGCTGTAACAACTGGGTCACGATGCCATAAAAGAAAGGGAAGAAGGGAACAGAAGCCTTCTCCCTGCCTCAACTGTCTTTAACCAGGCTTCCGCTACTCTTAAGCCTTTAAACACTGATCTGCTTCAAAGTGTTTGGGTGTGAGAGCTTAACATATCTGTGAGTGCATATACATGTGTGCATGATTACAACCAGCCAGTGCAGACATGTTGGTCTCAAACAGCATTGGATCCTGGGAGTATATGTGTGAGCATAGACAGACAGTCAGAGCTGGGCTGATGCAAACCGACAGATCACGTTAGAGGCCTTTAATGTCACCGCTGGTCGTCACATGAAAGAGGCAATGTAGCCCTGAGGCTGAATTTGTGCTACACATAATCGCAAATACATAAGTAAAGCAGCAAAGGAAAAACTATTGAGGAGAGGTAAGGTGACACAGGCAAGTCAGGAAAAATTACAAGGGACTGCAACTGTATTTTATGTTATTTTCACTGTCAGATAATCGGTCCATTATTATATAAGTATATTATATCCTAGATGACATCTTTAGAAGCTGATTGGTACACACTCACGTAATTATCATAGCAGAGTAAAGGAACCCAAAAATAGGCTGGTAACAGAGATTTTTGACGTTTCCTTGATGCGATTAATTCAATAGTTGACATCACTGAAAAGGAACACAATCAGGTAAATATGGATGTATGCTGACGATGGATGCAGAGATACTGTGCTAAAAAAAAAATTGGTAAAATGACAAACCATAAAATAAATAAATTTAAAAATGAGTAATTCCCTTGGGAGAACAGATAGCGATTTTCTCTTTTGAAGTTCCTCACATTGAGCCAGTTTAAGTGACTGCTCCATTATGCAAAATGGAAGACAATATAACTTAAACAGATGAGAGGAAAGCATGTTCCTGTTTTAGAAATATGGAAATAACAGGGAGAGATAAGTAATCACAGAGTCTATGCTTGTGAGTGTGCGCATGTGGGCGGTAGGTGGGATTTTCTACATGCTGATGAGGGGGGAGGAGAGGAGGAATACAACAGAGAGCTGAGGTCTGGTTCATCAAAAGTGTCAGACGCTCAATAAAAATAAGGCTGCAGAAAGAGCTCCCATCACCGACAGCCTAACCTCATGTCAGACAAATACTCTCCACGAAAGCCAAAGAGGAGTGGAAGAAGGGGACATCAGGCCAAAGGAGAGAGGGATTAGAGGGGACACAGAGAGACAAGTCCATCTCCTGGCAGACTATTTCTCCACCCTAAGGTGTCAACAACAGCTGGCACCTCGGCCCCTTGCTCATGCCCACACCTGTCTCCGCTAACTCTGTCCATAAACAGTCCATCCCCAGATTCACACACATACATTCAAAAATAATGCCGCATATGAACAGAAATAGGATCATGATAAAAAAAAAAAAAATTAAAAATCATATCAGTAACTATCAATAATAATCATGGTAAATGTCAAATTATTCAAAGCTTAACAGATGATTTTTAATTCTAAATGAAAGATGAAGAGTGAAAGAGGAAAAACACCAACACAGTCTCTTTTACTACTGACCTTCATTAACATCGCATACACAGGAGCTGATTTAATCACCGCAGCATTCATATTTGTTTTATTTTTTCATAAGCTTTTATTTTTTAAAATCATTTTAAAGTAGAGAGATTAAGCTGTATAAATCCACAATTACCTTGGAAACTGTGCTAGCCAGTTATTTAGGTGATTGTATTCTTGAATATCTAATGTAATTTTAGAGGAAATGGTTGTAGTAGATTGGCTTTTTTTGTTTTTTGTTTTTTTTACATGTGAAACTTTTGGCCTCTGATAGGATGATGTGATGATTGAGGCAGCTAATATGTGGATGTTTAGATTGAGTTTTGTGTTCTTACCCACGTACCTGATGAAGGTCAGACACATAAAGCGGACAAATAACTTTAACAATAAGTGAGACAATTTCCTCACTATTTTGTAGTTTAGCCCTTCTTAAGTACACCTGTCACTCATTCACAGGTGTGGAGATGTTCTCCAGAGGTATTTGTTGAAAGGAAAATATTGTTAGTACAACCACTCATTCTATGACAATGAGCTTGTCCGGGCAGGTCCCATGTGCAGATATAATGTATAGGCAGACAGACAGGAGCTGCTGTAATCTTATCTACGTCAACAATAACCCAACACCTTGTTAAGTCTTTTATGGCCAACATTCCTCTGTAATGACACAGTGCAAAGATGAAAGCAATGAATGCCAAAGTTTACTGAAGGAGCATCTGCAAAAGCACAGTACAACAGTACCCATGCCAGATATTTTTTTTTTAATACATCTTAAACAGCATACTACTACTTGTGTAGCCAGTCAAACGAGGAATGAGGAATGTCTGAAGAACGCCAGATGACACTTTGCATTTAGTTTATTTATCACGTCTGTGGTATGCTGCTAAGCCTGTTGGCTTCAGTGGATCAGTCAATGATTTGACCTCAGGGGTCAGAGCAACAACCGGAAGTCAAGCTCCTATAATTAGGATCATGGCCAGGGTCAGACAACAAAAGATATGCAGTGTTTTCAGTGTGATCACCTCTTGTCAGACACATTAAGTAGAAACAAAGTCACCTGTAGCTCAGTTTATTTTTGAGTGGATTGGGACCATATCCAGCCTTTCTGATGTTTCATGTACGACCACAAATCACGTCCACTCCATTTGTCTTGTCTGCTAAGCTTGCCTAGAAAAAGGGCCATTTGTTTTGTAACTAACAAACAGGCTAGTTACAGAACAAACATAAACCTGCCTGTGCTGCAAGTGTGCATAGACAGAGGACGAAGTCTGAAAAAAGAAAACAAAACCAGTCTAGTAAAACTGGATGGGGTGTATTCTGAGGATGCTACAGTCAACACCTCTCATGCAGAACTTTTTCTGTTGCACACAACATGCATGTGTGTACATGCATCATGAATTCATATGTTGACGAATAAGTGCTTTGCATGATCACAAACATAATGGAACACAAAAAGGATGTCAACTTTGGGAGAAATTGATCAACATTTTTCAAACTTGTGACATAAATAATCCCTTCATTCATTGAAGATAATCATTAGCTACAGCCCTACTTATATAACAATCATGTAACATCCATTATAAGGAACCCAGCCATATATGCAGTGACTGAAACTGCGCTGCGATGTGGTGGGCTTGTTTGACAGACAGCACTTGTGTGCATACTTCCATGTGAACTAGTGCTTGGAATGACCCAGAGTGTGAGCGCTGCCCCATTGAAGCACAAAAAGCCATTGTGTATCATTAGCTGAGGGGGAGGAAAGCAGAGACAGAGGGGAGGCGTGTGGAATCGAGGGAGGGGTCAGTGACCTTCCTCATAACCAACCAGATGACCTCATTCACAGCACATAGGAATCCTCTGTCTCCCCCGCTGGTCCTTATCACATTCACTTTCCGCCCCTCGCTCTTACTTATCTTTTTTTTTCTCCTTTCGGCTAACGCAATCAATCAACCGAACACAGGCCGAGCTCATACTGGCTAACCCTTTCATATAGACGTCACATTCTCTCCTGCCAGTTATCTGTGGATTTTTATGCCTATGTTACACACAGTGCTAAAGAGGCGCTTTGTCTCATCAATTAAAGCCTAATCATACAAAACCAGCCATTGTTTCAGGTCTGTAATCTCCTCCCAACCATTGCACTGATAAAGACAGACACACTTAAGCCTCACCACAAACACACAAGCTGCAACAAAAATTCAGAACAAACAGTACAGACAACAGAACTGTCTCAATTACGGCTGTACAGCTCCCAACTTCATGTCCTGCTATTTTACTATAGGTTGGTCATGGTTGGTTATGTCATTGGTATAAATTGTGCCAAGTAAATCATGTTTCACATTGCAGCACAAGTTTCATCATCACATGTAGGGCGAACAATGATTACACTTTATCTTACAACCCATGAAATCTGACAATTTAAGAGATAGCAAATAATTAGAAGTCCACATGGAGTGAAAGGGATGATACAGGCTCACATGGTTGTGATAAAAATGCCATGGGATTGAAAACCTTTGTTGAGGTATGGACTATTTTCACAACATTTCCGAACAAGAGCTAAAAGAGTATTTTGATCATGATGACATTATGGCCACGTAGGCTACATAAACACAGCCTGACATGTGTCTGAAGATAGGAGGACTGGTCTGGTACTGACTAATAGCTGCATTTTTTATTCTGTTATTTTCTCTGTGTAACAATGTTATTGTACATTTGCACATATATATTTACATTACAAACATGGAACAAAAGGTGATTACAGAAATGAAAAATCATTTCAGACATTGGATTAGTGCTTTGACAATACTCTTTCCACTGCCATTCTGTGAAGATGTGATCATGTTCTCCTCTTTAACAGACAATATTGGTTCAAAGAGCCAAATCAACTGAAAGGGACTCAACTACTGCAATCATACGAAATTGTTTTTGTCAAAGCAAAAATATCACACTCTCTATTGTCAGATTCTCTTTTGTGGAGCGAGATGTTGAGTTTTGTCATCGAAATGAACAAACAATCACTTCGGCTTTTTTGAAAAATGACACCTATTTTCAGTCACATGGATAGTTAATGCAACATATAAAATCTAAGGTCAAAGATAAGTGTGCAAATTGTAGTAACATTTATTAGTCTGACAAATACTTTCTTTCAGAAAGGGCAATTCTGAGAAACAGTAAAACTGCAGTGGCAGTGGACCACACCATGTTTTCCTCAATATCAAGAAAGATGAAAAGAGCAACTGGACCAACAACATGGTACAACATTGAATTTGACATATAAGGAATGAGAAATCTGTTGCAGCTGTAGGGATTCAGAGAAGCAGCTGAGGGTGGTTACGGCTGGCGTTCCCAGCGCTCTGTATTGGATGACATAAGAATCTCAGCGCCTCTTGCCACCACGCCTTCTGTGGCCCTTAGGGAAGGTTATGGCAGCACCGCCTGCTCCTGCCAAGCCTCACAGAAACACCACGGGCTGCTGAGGGACAGGTAAATTATTCATCTGTGATTTATTGGTGGCCTGCAACTAGTGAGAAACCAAGGCAAGAGCTGTAAACCATACAAACATGATCCACTGGACTGTTTTCAAGGAGAGGGAAGAGTGAACCTCTCAGACAAAAGGCAATGGACTAGGCTAAAGGGTAGTCAGCAAGACAGAGGTGAGTGTATCACACTGTTTGAGAAAATATTTGTACCCTTTAGTAATTTCATTAAGGTGGAATGCAGCTTACTATCAACAGGTGCAAAGTAAAAAAGATCTAATAAACATTTCTACATATACAGAGCATATTAGATGCCAGGTCACACTATGTGGACGGCATTCGCAATAAGCTGGGCTTAAGCACACTGAGAGTGTGTGTGGAAAACAAACACCAGGCTGGAGGTTAAGTGCTCTGACTGTGCTCCTGGTAAAATTCCTGAGCTGGCTGCCAAAGCTCGCTTGCCATTCCTCGTCTGAAAGAAGAGAGAAAATGAATGCAGAGGGTGGGCGAGTGAGAGCGGAACAGAGTGAGCATTCAGCTCCTTTTTCACCTCTTTTCTGTGATAGAAAAAAGGGAAAGGAATGTGGAGATGGTGACAAATATCTCTGGTATGATTCTAATTGTTAGATTCTACATCTGTTACGACAGTTCATAGGATTAAAAATAAAAACATAAAGACAAACAGAGAGAATAAGAGAGTAACTATGAACGAGGGGGGTGAGGGATGTATTTAAAGCATTCAAAGAATGTAACAGGGTGGGGCCTTCCACAACCACTTCTTGCTGAAAAAAAAATTGCATGTGGGGGAAGTGCAGGATGAGAAATGATTCATGATGTAATCTAAATTAGTCAAAAGAAAGCTGAGAGACAGACCCACCTCTGTGGGAAAAGGGCAAAAGAGGAGCAGCCTTCTCTTGTCACCACAGCAAGAAAACAGCTCCCTCCTCCTCCTCCTGTGTCTGAGGGAAAAACAAACCACTGACTTGCCTTCTCCATAGCACTTTCCTGTCTGAAACGGGCGTTACTTCCCGTAGATGTTTTTGCCATGAGAGTCAAAAATGGAAAAGCAGACTTGCGCTGGGTCAGGATGAGCTGTGCTTTCACAAGAGGAATTTTAAAAACTACAGGTCAAACAGCAAGGAACTGTTGTGTCATCATTATTTCAACAGTCCTTAATACTATCTTCCTCTTTGACTTAGAGAACATGACACACTCAGAAACCACACAATAAAATGTCTTCACTGTGCATCTGGTTGCCATATTCACTGTAAATTCTGCTTTAAAACTTAAAGGATGAAAAACTGAACAGCCTCGAGCAATATGCTGTCTAACAGGCAGTAATAGAAGGGAAGCCACTTAGTTTTGGCGACAGCGACCCAGATAGTCAGGCAGGCAGTCAGGGTAGGGCACAGAGACAGGAGGCCAGGCAGAGGCAGCGGCGATAAGGAAGCCCCAGCACTCACGGGATTGAGGCCCAAGATAAGAGCTCGGAGCTGTCGTTGGATGACTTTATCATACAGCACCCGCTGGGGGTGGCATTGCTAGGGCTGGAGCCGGGCAACAGGAGGGGGTGAGATAGGTCCGAGCCAGAGTTAGAACAGGTACTGACACTTCACACAGACACTGTGGTGGGGCTACAGAACAGAGAGGCTGCCACACAGAAGAAGGAAGACAAGAAAGGCAACACCAGGTCCTACCACAAGCCTTTACACCTCACCCTGTCAAACCTATGCTACCAGCTAATTTATTACCAGGAAAGCAAGGAGGAGTGACCACATGGGGGCAAGAGAGAGGCAGGAAGATAAAGACAACACAGAGCCAACTCTGCTTTCTCACTGGTGACAGTGGCTCCGTAAACCAGCTTGCAGAATGGCTCTCAGTTAATTAAATTCCAGCTTATAAGTGGTGCTTTGGGAGTGGATGTGGGGAGCAGAGAAAGGATAGTGGGTGGGGGGTGGAGTTAGCCTGCAACAACAGGCCTGGTCTAACACCACCAAGTGTCTCCTCCCGTCAATCACTATCTATGCTCTTTCATGGCTCTAATCTGTATCTTACTTTGTAAGTGGTGCTCAATCTTGTTAGCTGCTAAATTGATTGCATGTCAGAGGTTAGTGCAGGTCTGGCTCTGGGGGCTGCAGAACGCTTAGGGTCAACTTACAGCGGGAGAGCAACAGCCAAACACCCACAGACAGAAGAACATTCTCTATGTTCACATGCACACTAATATTCAACTATATATCTAAATATGACGACATTTCAGCATTCTGAAAGTACAGTTGATATAAACACCACATATGTTCTGCTTAAGACATGTGGTATAATATTCCTCAGATTTTAAAAGCATACAGCATGTTTACATGGGGTTTTTACCCACAATTTTACAGTCAGCTCTGGGCATTGTGCACAAACAAATTAACCATTAATTTTTCAGGTTGGCATAGAGATGTGCAACTGCTTCTGGATGCACACATATCATTACATTTAGAAGAAGGTGGCTGAAGGGATGAAAGAGTTGTGATAGCACCATCCAACACATTCATCACATGTGGAAAACTGAGAAAATCATATTTTGACACAGAGGAAACGATTAGAAGCCTCTCTATCCCTTTACCATATTTTGACATGATAAATGACATGTCAGGGCATCACTAATCAGTGTAAAAGAATATAAGTGGAATATTCATTTTCATTAGACATGTCAACAGCTTAGTAGATATAGTGTCTATTTTAGACAAAAGGCAATAAGTAGAACATTCTGTGCAAGTAAACATAGGTAGTGTAGACAGACTGACAGCATTAAAGGACATCAGGTAGAAAACTAATGCCGACTCCCTCCATTCTTCCATTTGTCAAAATCCGCTTTCTTAACAGCTGTTCCCAAAGGGCCAGTTTCATACAATGGCTCCACAGTGGACAGCAGACAGTTTGTCCTCCAAACGCTGACAGCTCTCCCGGGAATGTCCTGTTAAATCACAGCACACTGAGACAAACAAGCACACACAGAAAGAACTGTATATGCAAAGAGGATGCTGCAGCCTGGAACAAGTGGTATGATGTGGCTCGATCACAATGCATGCAATGGTACAGTAGCGACCATTTAATCAATTATACAAACAAAGCTCCAAAATACATTTGAAGAGAGCAGTAAGTGGATCTGAGAATTCCCTTCCCTAAAGAAACATTCACTAGAGGTAACACTGCATGACAACAAAAACTCAAATCCTCCCTTTCTCCTATGCTCCGCTAACTTACAGCAGTGCTTGCACTTCACTACTGGGCTACATCTCTAGATGTTATATGGGCTGTCTCCTCCTGCCAAGAGAAAATATAGCAATTTGAAGCAGCTTGTTGGCTGGCAGATCGTAAAGAGAAATAGAAAAAAAACTCCACAGCGAGTGTCACCTCGGGGAGATGAACAACTGCAACGCAAGGGGATTTCAAAAGCGGCCTGTCAATTGGCCAAAGTGACCTTGAGGGACAACATGCATACTGGGAACGTACGAGACGTGTCCATGAACCCACGTCACTGAAGCAGGGTGGGAGCAGTCCGTCACACACACACACACACAAGGGTGGTGTCGGCTTTCTTCCACCATGGAAACAGCTGTGTAGACATGCACAAAATTGGGTGGGTGGGGGCGAGAGGTGCAGCTGTCGTACAACATACTCGTGAGGGATGGTCAGTTTGGGAAAGAGTTTAAAACTGGTTAGATTTTGGCACTAATTAGATCCTCTTAATTCCAAGCATTTGCAGAGCTTCGTCGCACTTTTTGAGTAAAACAATTCACCCATTTACAGCAGATTCACTGACAGTTTCCTGATAAATTTAACAACAAAGGTATGTCCCCTAAAGAAAGGACTCTTCACGGTTTGCTGAAGGAAGAGACTGCCCTGTAGTTCCTTTGTTTTTCATCTTTTTCTCTGTAGCTTTCTAGGCGGCATCTGGTCAATTCCTTGGCGGCTTGACAAGACTACTTCTTTTAATGAGACAAAAGTGACTAAAAGTCTCCTATACTGTGGCAGACTGATTGAGAAAATTGCCCACACTCCACAAAATAACTTCCAAGCTGAAAAGCATAATTTACACCACAATAGCACATGTTAAAGATCACCATATGTAGTATTCTGTGTCTCGAAATCACAACCACAGAATATATTCCATGATCATAAAAGCAAATCACAGCGATATAAACCAGCAATAAATAGAAATGCCTCAGACCAGACCTGTGAAGGTTTTACTCTGGGTGGGGTCAGTTTACACCAGTACACGATGAGACTGGGAGTTGGTCCTAAATAATCGCATCAGAGTTTCAGTCCCATCCAAATGGGTGAGCAAAATAAACAGAACGCTAACACGAACCAGACAGTGAGACGGGCCTGCTCCGCACTCAGGTGGCTTTCATCACATGCACACGCAATTTTTGGCGGTAGGGTAAAGTTTGGGCTGCTGCTGTGGAAACCTCTGTAAACGTTTGACTTACGAGACTACGGATGCATGAAACTGGAGCTGGAAAGTCACAAATAGCCAACCACTGATTTTTACTCAAAACTAATATTTTATCCTATTAGTAATTTTCAAGACTTGTATAAAAGTGTTACACTAGTTTAGTTTTAAAGGACAAATTTTGGACACGTGTCAAAGACTATACACCATTTAGTTCTTGGTGAAGCTTTTCTTTTTAAGAACTAATAAAAGAAATATTTGTAATTACAATTAAACATATTTTCACCTAAATTCATAAATTAATAAAACAAAGTGTCCATATTAAATTATATAAAAAACAATAATATTTTGAGTTTAAAATGTAAAAAGTTAAGCATCTATGCCACATTTCTATAGACTACAATGTCAGTCCTCTCCTACTCCTTCCTCTGGCTTTTCGGTAAATACTTGTTCAATCATAGAAAGTGCAGACCATGTGAAAAGAAGGAAGACACTAGGAAATAAAAATACATTCCAGGAAATTCTATCTTTTACTGTTCCCCAACACAAACTAGTCTCATCAGCGCTGTGCTGGTAATCTTTCTGATAGGAAAACACAACAGTTTTGTAAGAGAAAACCATACCACAGAAGTATATTCACGGAAAACTGGGATACATGTCAGACAAAAAAGAAAATCTCACTAAAACATGCTTTTGCTTTGAGTGAATTACTTCATAGAGTATACCAAAGGCTGCTGAGCTTTAAAGAGCGGGTACATAGACAGGCATGGTCTCATTTCTACTCTGTTCAGACAGCGGTCAGAAGTACAACTATGGGGGTTGGGAAACACTAAAGCGGAGTTGGGAATGAAAAAGAAAACATATCTGTTTCCTGACTCTCCTCTCAGTGAAAACAACAGCACACCCACCACCCGAGATGAACAAAAATAAATTAGTTGGCTTTACTTGGATGAAACAAATTTAGAATTCCTCTTTCATAAAGCAATTCTGACATTAAACAAAAAGTTTAATTGCAATTTGAGATTACCATGATGTCGGAAAGCTACAACCGTCACACCAGGAAATTGGATTTGTTCGTTTATTTTTGAAGGTAAATGATTTGTCCAGAACCACTTTTATTTCGACAAACCTTTAAATGATCACTAAAGCAGCAATTTCCCTAGGTAAAAAGCCCAATTATGCCAGGTCTGTGATATTTATTAGACTTTGGGTTAATTGCACCAAAATAGATGTGCTTCACTAGACTGAGCATAATTGGTATGGTATTATCCACATTTATTTTTGCTTTGTTGTTAGTTTTCAGGAGGTTTTACTCTAGACGAGCCTGGAGCAGCTTGTTTATCAACTATCAAGGAAGCAAGGAAATCTTTGCAGACCGGTTTAGCAACTACATAGTGGAGTGACTACTCATCCAGACTGGCAACCTAAACTTGAGGATCTACTACTCTTTACGCCCTGGTTTGGCTCTGAAATAAGCAGTTCATTTGTGCTTAGCAAGAACAGGGCTTCAGATTTGTACTCATCGGATTGTCATTGTGTTGTGTCCGATACAACACAGCATGGGGACAGTCTGCTAGGGGGGCTGTGGCGCTCTCTAGTGTCCCCTGCTCGGTTACATAAACCTTGGGTCCAACCTTCCGCTTAGACCAGCTTATGTTATTGATACTATCCACACTGACGCCAAATAAGTCGCCTTTATCAGCACCGTTGATTGTGGCTAAATCAGCTCTAAAGCATAAGTGACTGTTGGCAAATAAACCCAGTCTGGACGACGGCGTCGACTAAAAGGCGACGCAGTTTTGGTAGGGCAGCTCTAGACTGGCAAAAAAAAAAAAAAAAAAAAAAAAAAAAAAAAACATGACGACTGCTGCAGCAAGGGAAGGGAATTTATACAAGAGAGGCATACACTCCACGGTCGAAGGCGAACACTGTAATGCATAAGTGTGGAGATGTGATTGAAATGCTAAAGAAAAAGTTGTCGGGCTGGAATAATCTTACTGCACCCCCTCCCAGTAACAACTCACTGGCCATTGTTTGGGCAACAAGCAGACACATTCCATCGTGCTTTAAAGCTCGGCCGCTGGGTAACTAACACTACACGCTCAATGTAAAATAAAAAATAAAAGGAAAAAAAAACCTGATCGGAAGCCTGCCTTTGTAAAACGTCGTGACAGTCGTTTTTAATAACAATACTGAATATTGTGTCTGTTTTAACGCGTGGTTAAGTTCGGGTTTGCCTTTTGGTTCCTGTTGAGTTCAATGGAACGCGGACACCCAGACTCGCTAGCTTAAAATGTGGCTAACCCGAGCTAAACTGCTGTAGGAACATGTGGAATCAGGCCCCGTCTAAAATTGTCCACTTTAGTTTTTCTTCCGCCTCGGGTGTGTTCTTGAACTAGTCTGTGAGTGTTTTTTTCTGACTATCATAACACAAAAGGACAGTTAGGATTTACTAAGTGACCCGAAGAAAGTTTTCGACTAGTCGTCACAAAGTCAAGAGTGCAGTAACAAACTTCGAGTGGAGCCTAACGTTAGCAGCAGTACATAACGTCTGGGCTGTAAACAAACTCACTCCGGACACAGCGCAGCTTTTGTTTAGACTGTTTTTCTTTTCTTAGTGGAAGTTCTAAGTGCTACTATGTCTGCATGTCACGGTCAGCAATTTTGGGGAATCCGACGCTGCCGTTCGCCTGGTTCTCGCTAACGCTGTGCGGTACAAGAGACGGACGACTAGCGAAGCCGGACTGCGCCGTGGTCACGCTTCCCTCCTCCTCCTCCTCCACTACCTCCTCCTCCTGGGCTTCCACTGACTGCCACTTACCTTCATCGAGAAGCCTCTCAAGGTGTGTGAAGATGCCGCAGAGATTTGGCAGACTGGTCATAAGCTTCTTCTCGTTTAATAATTGCATCAAATAGTCGGGACTCGGCCTCGGTCGCTCCTTCACTTCGACCTCTCCGACCATCATCTTTGCGGCGCGAGCGGAGAACAAACCACCGTCAAAACACAGAATCCTCTTTTAGGAAAAGGAGAAAAAAAAACGTAAAAGAAAAAAAAAAACTTGCGGATCAAATCCCTCGCTTCCCTCCTCCTTGTGATTAGAAGACTCTGTAAACCCCCCTAAAAAAATTCTGTTTTGGTTTGTTCTTGTTGTTTAAGTGGAGAGGGGGCAAAAAAAGAAACCGTTATCTCCCTTCCAGAGACTCGTGCGCCGTACTCTCCTCTACGCCGTGTGCGCTCGGGGACGTTCGATTCCACCACTGTAGGCGCGAGAGCCTGTTCCACCGGAAAGGGTCCGTCCTCCTCTACGTCTATTGGCCAGGGCTCCTTTCATGGGGCTAATAGTATAACCAATCAACAGCCAGATCCCTGCCAGGAGAGGCAGGGCTAAACCGCTGCCTGAATGATGTACAGGGAAGAGAGCCAATGGTGGGCAGTGCGCAGGAATGTACATAAAGCCAAAGTGTTGTCAACACTGATTCGCACACATTTACTTATTTCTCCACTTCATATAATAACAAAAAATAAATAAAAAAAATAAATACAACAGCTATAACGACTCAAATTCAACTCATTTTCAGCTTTTGGAATTATTACTGGTCATAAACGTGATTTGTAAAGGCATCATAAACGTCACAGTACTTTTAATTCAAATGTGCAATAACTTGTTTGTTTCCTCTCAGGACTTTTATTATCATTACTATTACCTCTTTTTTTTATATAATACTCTATTTTTACAAATGTGTATCTGAGCTGTATCTGCAATAACTGTTTTCTTGTATGTTTTAGCGATGTTTTATGTTTTGTATCTGTCTGTTTTTTGTCATATCTTTACTTTTTGTTCAAGCTCCCTTTTCTGACTCAGGGAAACACACAAGAATTCCAATGCGCCTATACTGCTATGTATCTGTGCAAATGGCAAATAAATAAATATGAATAAAATTTGATTGATTGATTTGAGTGGTTTTCCCCTGTAAGTCACTTTGGAAAAAAACGTCTCCCAAATGCATAAATGTAAACGTCTATTCTATTCTATTCTATTCTATTCTATTCTATTCTATTCTATTCTATTCTATCAAGGTTTTCTTTACTTGGTATGTTTCCCTTAGAGGACCTGCATTTTTCCTCAGTTACTAGTTACATATACATTAAGAACATCTGATACTGAAAAACAATCTAGAAATAAAAATCAAATGCTTACACTGAAGACCTGTTATACTGGATTTATACAGAAAATCACTGGCTGCATAATAATTATTTCCAGAGCTATATTTGCTCATTTCCTTTGGTGAATTCAAGGCTCTTTTAACATATAAAATAATAAAAATGTGCACAAAACTGAAGGTGTATTATATTGTTGGCATTGTTTTGCCCAGTTATTTTTTATTATTGTTGTGCCACTTCAGCCTCTCGACAAGGTCTCCCCTGCAAAAGAGATCCGATCTCAAGGGTAAAGTAAAGGTTAAATAAATAAAATAAATGGGTCAACAACATCTACTTAGAATAAGCATATTAGAACCCAAACAGGAGAGGAGACACCCTCCTCTACAAGAGTCTGATAACATGAGGATATCACTAGAGTAGTTTAGAATTTAATTTTCTTTTTTTTTTTTCTTTTTTTTTTTCTTTTTTTGTTCAAACAAATGAGACTTATCTTCTATCTGCCACTGACTCTGACCTCTTACATTTTGGTATTAACGTAACATTCATTGGTATTTTTATTGTGTTCCTTTAGATGTTGGCATTCCAAGATTTGTATTATTATTATGGTTCAGTTGGATGGTTAATTGAACGACAACAAAGATATGAGTGAGACTGGAGAACTGTCAGGGTATATGTATAAAGAAATCCACCATTTTTTAAAAGCTTGTGAGACAGAACAATTGTACAATTTAGTCACAATAATAAAGGGATGACAAATATAGGCAACCTATTTTCTTTAAGTTAAATTAGTGATCTGTTGTTTGGTGGCATGACTGAAGTGTGTTCTCCATTTTTTATCTTCAATATGTCACCGATGACTAAGCCTTAAGTTCCGGTGTTTACGTCGATTGATCTTTTTAATGTGTTTATCACTGGGATTTGGTGTAGCTGGTTATATGTTGGGTTTAATACGCAAACTAATGATGATTTGCATGTGTAGGCTTCATGTAAAGATGCTAAAATATAAGAAAAAATATCAACCTGTGCAGTCCATATCTTACAAGATGCCCATTGTTACCCAAGGCCTGTACATCTTGTTAACTGTCTTGGGAACGATTGATCAACGCTCTAGTAATCAATAGCGCCTTTTTATTGTCCTGTCCTTGGGAGGACCTTTCTACATATCCTCCGAAGATTAACATCCCTGATCAATGGAACACACACACAAACCTGCTTCCAGACCTTCACATCCAGCTCAGTGTGAAAAGAAACCACAACTGGTCTGTTTTGACTTTAACAGCTGTTGGCTGAGAGGGGCCCCGGCTAAATCTGAGCTCTGACCTTGGCCCTCGTTCAATTTGTCCGCTTACCGCTCAACCCACTCATGTCTTTGTAAAAGTAGTCCCCACGCTGGGTGTATAAATGCTCAAACAGCTGCACTATAACCTTCGGGCTTCAGTTTGTCGCCACCGTATTCGTATGGAGGATGAAAAATTAAGTCCAAGCTAATGGAATTACAGCAGCATGTCCGTTAGATTGATCAACACTAACTAGAACTGGAGATGTCTATGGAGGAGTTTAATATGATTGAAACTGCACCTCTGCATTATTGATTTAATACACTCAGAACATACAACACTAGCCTGCTTACATACATGAAATAACACAAATCCTCCCTAAAAAATCCCAAAAATAGCCAAGAGGGGGAACAGAAGAAGAAAAGAACAACACATTTACTGTTTCCAGCCTCCACATCAGCCAACATACTTGTGCTGCAATTACTGGTGAAAGGGCTTCACAATGTGGCCAAAAATTACAATCTCAGTTATTTTCAGAGCTTGGGATGATTCATGATTTTAATCAACTGTATTCTCTCTACATAGACAGAACACAATTCACAGTTGTTATGTCAATTAAAACTATACACCTTATATGTGCAATATCAACAAATAATAATGGAAAATGGCACATATAGAGGCATTGTGTTAGATGTTTTGCTAATAAATAAATAAATAAACTGATTAAACCATCACTGTTAGTCAATAACTGGAGAAGCATAATAATATAATGAATACTATATAACAACGAGAACATGTAATCATATTGCATTTTCATGTTTTGTTGCAAGATGGGTCTGCACTTGATTTTGCAATATAGCCATTATTTCAAGATTTACACACTATTAATTGAATTTTTTCCTTGTGTTATCCAGTTATACTGTTGAACGTTACTTGCTAATGACATTAAATTAACTCAGGCTCTGTTTGGATTACATAAAATACTCTAAAATCAATTGTTTTGTAAGCTGCTGACTGACAAACCTGACAAACAGGTGCAGAAACACCATCACTGGGAC
The DNA here is from genome assembly GCF_902148855.1 of Sphaeramia orbicularis. NCBI lineage: Eukaryota > Metazoa > Chordata > Actinopteri > Kurtiformes > Apogonidae > Sphaeramia > Sphaeramia orbicularis. The sequence continues at coordinate 27,266,963 of NC_043978.1, forward strand.
CAAACCAACGATGCACATATTTACTTATTGACTGAACCAATGCTGGAATTAATTGGCTTTCTGTTTACGAAATCTGTGACTGATTGTCGATCACGTCTAAAACTTTTATGTGTTTGAACTGTGTTTTTTAATGGTGAGTGTTGTTCATATAAAAATATTTTCCTTCTTAGCATTTAACAAAGCGGCCACTGAAGTGTTATTTTTTCCATTTTTTAAAGGATGCAGTTGGTTCCCAGGGGAATTTTTTCCCCATGTTTTGTTTTTATGCTTTTTGGATGCTGATTTATTACCTTCTCTAGCTTTTACAATTGTTTATGCAGAGATATGGTAATAACAGCTTCAAAACGATGTGAAATTTGCATGTTTTATTTGAAAATACATCTAAATACCTCCACTCATGCCCCTAAATGTTCCCAAATTTAGAAAAAGAACCTAAACATTGATAAGTCCTCTGAAAACCAAAGGAAAACCCTGACCTGATCATCATCATTCCCACCAGTGACCTAAGACAAACACAGATTGTAGGATTTTTGCATGATGGCATGCCATTTACACGTAATACTGGGTTGTCCAGACGGTCTGTAATATCAGTGTGTTATCTTTGAGAAAAGATGATAAAACTTCCCTTGAAGTCAAACACTGATAAGTGATTTGTCTGATAAGACCAAGTAGATAGGCAGAGGGAATGAGATACCCCATTTTTCATGTGACTTGGAGATAGCTAAATTGTTCATGGTGTTGACTTTATGTTTTTCTTTTTTTCTGTTCCTTATTCTTTGAATTTAAGCGTTGGAAAAAGTCACACACTTTTTGCATCAAAAAGAATCTGGCATTTATTCTGAGCTTTGAAAATGGGTTTAGTTCTTATCTCTAACGCTGCGCATGGTAATTTGCACCTTGCCTAGCGCTCATTCGTCTGCAATGGGTCACATACAGGAGCGTGTGCTGATATGTGTGTAACATAAAAACACAGAGTTAGAGGAAGAGAAAGACACAGAGTTCACCTCAATGTATGTGTGTGTGTGTGTGTGTGTGTGTGTGTGTGTGTGTGTGTGAGTGTGTGTGTGTGAGTGTGTGTGTGTAGGTGTGTGTGTGTGTGTTCCTCCAGCCTCAGTGTAAACAGAAACCATATTAATCCCCCCTTTGCTCCCCCTGCCCTTGTGTTTTCGTCATTTTTAATAACACGGTTTCTATTCAACAATTAATCCAATTAACAAGGATCCAGATAATTAATGAACATGCGTTTAGCCCCTTTTGAAGAGAGGCTGTTAGCTCACTCACAATGAGCTTGGAGAGCGCCCTGGGTTTTCTTCTGAAAGTATACTCACAGAGACAATGGGGCCCTCGATAGGGGCCCTGTAGCTCCTTGCAGCTCGCCTCAGGGGCCACAGCCGCAGGAAAGTGAGTGGGAAGTGGTGACTGTGTCGAGGCTCGGCTGTCTGTGATAACGGCTGAGGCTCTGGAGGAGGAGAACAAAAGCCCACAGGCTCTGATAGCACATATACGTACAGTACATTCAACAAGAGCAACATCTTCTCCTTCTTCTTTTGACTTACTAGTTTGGGACTATGGGGAGAAAAGTGCTGGCAGAATCTGGGTCATTTACATTTTGAGGAAGGTGTTAGCACAGCTCAACAGAAATAAATGTCCTTCCAGCAACTGCAGCATATCCAGTGCATATACACAGAAATACACTGTAATGTGCCTATTAGTCATTGTAACTCGTATCATAAGCATGACATGACAAATGCCCTGTTCATGCATGTGTGCATGTGTTCATGCACTGCTGCATTCGCACTTGTTTTGTGTGCGTCCATATTAAACAGTGTGTGTGCATCTTTTATTGTCGCCGACTGAACATTAGTTTTTTCTCGACGTAAAAATCGCAGACAATAAGAACAGGGGGGAACGATGTTTAAGTGAAATCAATGGGAGGACACGTTGGGACAACTGGATAAAAAATCAACCACTTTCAGCCTATTTGCGTTAGTAACATCGTAAATGTAACTTAAAAATGCCAAGTGCATATTCTAATTCAGTAAAAAGAACCTCATGATGTATTACCTGCTCAGTTTGTTAAAAGTTAAAAGTCTAAATGCCACAGATACAATGTAAGTGATGCCATTTAACGTTATAATGTTTGGTCTGTCAAACATCCTTTGCTTTGTTAAAATTCAACCACTGAATCACAGTAACATTTATTAGCTGCCAAATCACTGTTAAATGCATCCACAATTGAATGATAATGCAAATGTAGTTTTAGTCACTATAGAATCCATATACAAGGTCATATACACAACAAAACAACATTTTTAATAAGTATTTAATCATGCAAGCATTCTATTTTTCTAAGATTTGTCTATTATACAGTGGAACTCTAGATAATACAAAATAAATACTAAATACTACTTGTTATTACGGTGAACTCAATATTTAGAATCTCATGTAGTATTTCCAAGTCACTGCTGAAACCTGCATCTGTTGTTTCTTGTTGAATTGAACCAGTTGTGATTGTTTTAGTGGAAATTTTAGACAATTTTGAGCAAATTTGAAGCAGCTTCGAAACAGGAAACTTGGGATCATGAATGAAAAAAAAAGAGAAAAAAAAGAAGTTTAACTGAACATTTTATTATATATTAAGCCATGTGGACAATAAAAGCCACCGTGATAGATTCTCAGCTTTAATTTTCATCAATAGAGCTGTTTCCTTCTGTTGAGCTGAGAACGGCCTGAAGCTACATTACAGCTGCATGATTTGATTAAAAAAAAACAAAAAAAGTGAATATTGTGATAAATATCAGAACTGCCATATCAGTTTGAGTCTCACTTAATAATCAGAGAAAATACACAAATTATTGCTTAACACCTAAAAAAGTACACACATTGAATTTCATTTTGCATGTTTTATAGAGAATCTCCAGTGGCTCCAGTGTCAGTAAATCCATAATATTATCAAATAACAGTTGCTGTGTTGGCATTTTTTCCATTTCTGCAATAAGATCAGCCTAAATCCTCTTAAATCTGGATGTTTTCACTAAAGCCTTTTATGATTATACAAAATGACTGAACAGGCTGATATTACAAACACAACTATGGTTAATTACATACAGTCTATTGCATCCCATTCTAGTATTTGTGGATATATGATCAAAGAATTTAAGAAAAAAAAAAAAAAAGACTTGCTTTTATGTGTTATTGGACTTTACTGAGGCCACAGCCAAACATTCTTAAAGGGGTCATACGTTGCTAAACCCACTTTTGTTAGTCTTTGGTACATTTATTTGTGTATTTGGGGACCCTAATAGTTTATAAAGTTTGAATTTGAACCCTCCAGGTGCTGCAAAACTATCTTTATATTGATTTTGGCAAGAATCGAGTGGATTTCTACAACCTGTTTTAATTCCTTCTTAATTTGTTATGTTCTATAACTAGCTATCTCACGACATTTGCACATATAAGGTCAAGACTTTCGATAAACATTTCTCTGAGTACGACATAATTGTTTTTCAGCAGCAGTGGTTGTAGTCCATACTGAAAATATGTCCAAACTTTGACCCAATTAACCTAAAATGTTCAGTTTTTGGTTGAACAGGACAGAGCAGCCCAACCAACAACCTGGAGGGGGTGGGGCATGAAGTGGCTCATAACATCATAATAACCTATAAATAATGACTCAAAAAATATTACATTATGCGTAGAAATAATGACACCTCCATTTTTTTTCTCTTTGTTTTAGTGCAAAAATAACATTAAACTATGAAAACATTTAAATTAATAAATTGAATTGACTTGAAAAATCTTTAATGTCTCCAAAAGGCAATTTGATTTACAACAGAAGTGTAAATATCTCACATATCACCAAAACAATCAATTTCACATAGTACAATAAATACAATTAAAAAGGGCCAGCACTCAAACAACCTTTCTGGTGTCATTACTCAGAAATAGGGTTGAAGATGGACCTGTGGAGTTGGATTAATGAAGAATTCAGACCCAAGTGTAGCATTTACAGTTTATGTAGACCACAAAGAAATGTTTAAAAATGCACAATTACATTTCAAAACTCCTTTAAATATAATTCTCAGGCGGCATTTATACATTTTGCTTGGAAAGATTTCTTGGGGGGAAAAAAAGAACTGGATCAAAAGCAAGTTGTACTTACTGCAACCAATGAAAACACAATTATCCAACAATATTTTCTTAGAATGAGACTGACTGAAAATCATACTCGACAAGGTAATTTTTCACTTCTAGGAGACAAGTCTTTTTTTTTTTTCTTTTAATTTTTGTAAATTTTTACAGGAACCCAAACCATGGCTGCCCTGGATTGCGTTGTTTTTCCAACTGAGGGGCTGTTCTAGTGTGGGTGTTGGCAGACCTCTCTCCATCATGTTATATTTGACACCTACCTGCTGACTGGATAACAGGGTTAAGAAAGGCCAAAACAGATACAAATGGATACTGAGGAGAACTGTGAGGAATGTTATTTTTCTGTCATATCCATCTGATTAAAGAAGGGAAAAGACGCTGTTGAAATCCTTTAACGTTTTAAAACTTTTCAAGGTATTTTTGTGGTGTCTTCCAATTGAATTTTTCTTGACATTTAACTAAGTGAATGATCACAATTTATTAAAATATCATAGTCTGTATTTTGCTTTTTTCAGGGCAAAGCAGATATTTTCTAATATTTAATTTGCTGTGCAGACGACGGTTAATTCAAAGGTTATTCTATGAAAACCAACTTTTTCAGCAAAATATCCTCTTTGAAACCCAGCAATGCATTTCACAGCTTTACTTAACCCAGAAAGACCCAGCGCTACTAACCCAGATATTGAAAGTTAAGTTGTTCCTGAAAATAAAGGTGCAAAAAAAATGGCAAAAAAGACATTTTCAGACACTTTTATTTATTTATTTATTTGCACATCATACAACAGCCAAAAACATTCAAACAAGTAACATCATTGTGCAGGAGAAGTTAGAAGCCAAAAAAGCCTTATATGAATACTTCCCCAGAAATGAACGATACACAAGAAAAAAAAAAGAAAAAAGAATTAAAAATACAATATAACTGAATTAATAAACTAAAGTAAAACAATAAAAATGCAAATCACATTACAAATCATCAAATACAAATCAAATGATATATGTCCTTACATTTTTTCATGAATTAAAGTCCCTTTCAGATACTTCTTAAACAGTGACAAAGAAGATATTGATTGAAGTTCAGGTCGTAAATTATTCCATAAATTTGATCCACGATATTTCAGAGAATACTGACAGACAGAAGTTCGGCAGTGCGGAAGATAAAATTTGCTTGAATATCGTGTAGGATAATTGTGACTAACAGAGGACAGCATAAAGAAATTCTGAAAAACTTTGGGAAGAAAATGAGGTGAGTGAACACATTTGTACATGAAGACACAAAGAAACATGAAGACACCAAGGCGGCCTGTTATAATGGCAGTCTTAAAAGGGTTAAAAAAGCAGGTGGACTGTTACAGTGTGGGGAAAATGAAGAAAAATCTATCAAAATTCAATGTGAAGCTGCCAGAATACAGCTCCTCTACGTTTCCTGTAACCCATTCTACCCTCTCTTCCAGCGCTATTCACCGTTCTCTATTTCGTTAAAGGTCACCTTGGGTGTTGTAGTGTGGATGCTCCAGTGGTTTTGGCAATCTGGTGATGGAACTGCCTGTTGGCCTGCCTGCTGTCGTCCCTTACAGAGAGGAGGACAGCTGGATCCACTGGTGATAGAAGCCTCCAGTGGGAGAACATCACCTCCGAAAAGTCGCACCTCAAAGTAAGCTAATCATCAATCAGCAGGAGGAAGCGACGCAATAAAAACCAGGCTTTTCTATGTTACGGTATGAGGTCAAGTAAACAGTCTGAGGATGGAGTCAAAAGAAGTTTCCCCCGCTCCTCCTTCCTCATTCTGCCCCTTGTGGAGAACCCACTAGTGTCGATACGGCTTAAAGAAGTCCAACCGATGTTACATCTGTCCCAGCCAATTGTTAACAGTGTGGATCCATCCCTGCTCCTACTGAAGATGCCTGTATTTGTTTACTTGCTCGTCCTGTTGTTTGTGTGCGCCTGCCAGCCCGTAGCAGGGAAAGAAATGAGTGTTTGTGAGTGATAAGACCTGTAGGAGAGGAAGAGGAGGATGAAGAGGAGGATGAAGAGGCAGAGCGGGAGGCTGAGTGAGAGAGGGGGAGAATCCTCATTGATCACATCTGTTCAGAGCGGGATTGATCCTGCGGTGTGTCCGCTCACACACACACACACGCACCGGCCGAAACGTCGACAATCGCGCACGCTCAGATAAGACAATCGCTCAAAAAGCTGAACACACAGGTGGAAGAACATCAGGAAGTGTGGTTTTAGTTATTACTATTTTAGGGGGGGGGGTGGGTTTATGGGGAGTGCTTACATTATTTTAGAGCTTTCAAATGAAGCCTGTGAATCCTGGCGTATGGAGAAGCAGACAGATAAATCTCCATTGTGCCGTCCTGTCTCGCACATGCTCAGTGGCTCCCTGGATGAGTGTGGACTTTGCTAGGCAGACGTGAACAAGACGAATCATTCCCAGGGGGACATTTATTTCTGTTGCACAGCACAAGCCCCCTCGTTGCCTGGTCCTAACAATCTTCCTTTTGAGACTCTGCTGTTGGAATAAGAGACGCAGCACAATAGAAGAAGGGACCGAAGCGAAAAGGGAAGGAAGTGACAAAGGGGAAGACAGATGAAGACTTGTTTGCTGACAAGAGACTTGCTGAATACCCAATAAATCCTCTGCTGTACATGACATTATGTTACAACACGCAAACTGAACTTTGATCAGTGCAGGATTTGTGCAGGTCTTTAAAAAGTGAAAGCTGGGCCTTTAAATGTAATCTAGCAAAACTGATAGTAGATGTTTTATTTGTTCTGTTAGATCAGACCTGGGCAAAGTAAGGCCTGCGGGCCACATGCGGCCTGATAGCTGACCCTGACCAGCCCGCATGAGGTCACTGGCAAATTAAAAGTCAATGCAAATATATACCATGGTAATAGATGCAACCAATGCAACGGCACAGCTTTTATTTTGTAGGATCTGCTAAATTAGCTTTTTTCGCACACACTTTCCGTACTCAGCATAAAGCTTATGGTTATAATAAAGCTTATTGGCTAGTTGGTCAGTTTCAGCCCATTAAGATGTCAGCTAATGTCCAAAAAAAGAAAGAAAGATTGATTAAGAGTGCTGAGATTATAACAAGACATGGACTTGTAAGTATTTCTTCACTGAAGTCAGAAAAGGAACTGGGATATGCAAACAAACAAAGCTGCATTTATGGTTTTTCATGTAAAGTTAACATGGAGCTGGTTTTGCACATTTTCGGAAATGTTTTTGTGAATATTCATTAAATAGTAGTATTCTGTGCTCCACATTTTCATTGTGTCATTGTACTGTTTCATTTACTGTTTTTGTAGAGATATACTGTATATTGAGCAGAGATGTAAGTGAATTGATTTGGCCCTTAATAATTGTCAAAGTTTGTGGCTCCATAAGAAACTTAATTGCCCACCCCGTGTTAGATTATATCTGGCCTTCCTCTTGTTCAGATTTCTCACCACTGATAAGATAAGATAAGATAAGATATGCCTTTATTTGTCCCACAAGGGGAAATTCCAGGTTTACAGCAGCAAAGCACAAGCACACAAGACCAAAGTAGTGCATAATCAAGATAAACACAATCAAGAAAGCTACATACACTATTTACAGCTGTGCACATGCTGATCATGCCACAGGTTTATTGCACGGTTTACTGTATTGCTTATTTTACAGTTATTGCACAGAATTTTTGGAGCAGTTCTTATTGTGGAGCCTGACAGCTCTGATGTTCCGATTATTCTAAATATAGATTCTTTTACTTCATACTCACATTAGCATTGCTATGTATTAGCAAATATTTTGGGTTAAAAAGTGCCTTCAATATGAATTTCTGCTGAAAAAGAGACCCTGACCCTGAAGAGTTTTCAGATAGGTAGAATGAAAGAAAAGGTTGAAACAGTAACTATGTAAAGGATATTAAAATAAAATGAAAAATAAACATAGAACAAATTCCATACATGTCTGAACCACTTAGTTCTCGTGATAGTTTCTAGGATGATGAAGTGTATTCTGGCCGCCAGTGGGTGAAGGTGGGGGAGTGTCACCAGGCCTGGACATATCGCTGACATGCAGACGAACATTCACTCTCAATAGGAAGTAGGAGAGAACCAGTACAGACACAGGGAGAACTCCACAGAAAGAGCCAGGATTGGAAGTGCTAACCACTGTACTGCCGCACTGCCGGTGTAAAATCTATCCTAAAAATGAATATTCTTATGGAGCTAATGCCACTTTCACCTCTATCTGAACTCACCCATATCTACACTCCAGCTCGACTCACCCTGAATCAGCACGGCTGTTTGGTGTTTCCACTATGTGACTAATATCACCTTCACAAAATTTCCTAGACTGATTGATCCAAAATTGTTGCTACATTATAATATCTGTCTGTCATCATATCAATACATGCTTGTGGGAAATGTCCAAAAATATCAGAGCTAATTTTGGTTCTATGTTAATAAATCAACCGCAGATTTGAGTCAAAAAAACAATATTCTCATCTGAAAAAGTCTGAATACAACATTTAGTTTTGTAGATTGTAAATTACAGTTTCATGTTTGTGCATCTGCTATTGTTGTTTGAGTCATAGCTGAAGATGACATCACAATAGTTTGCAATGTGTTGCTATGACAACCTACAATGCCAAAGTATACCTGCAGTGAAACACAGTGTAATGGAGCCAAAAGTCAAGGTCAGTTTAGTTGATACAATCAGTGGAAAAACACACAAATGCACATAAACGCACAAGGCCAGAACTCATCAACCAACCAAACAACCAAACAAAACAATTTTTATCTATATAGCGCCACATCATAATAAACATTATCTCATGACACTTTACATTTAGAGCTACATTTAAAGCAGACTCTTAGGCCAGTCAGAGGTAAAGTCAACATCCTGACATGTCAGTACTAACTGTCCATTGGGTGTTTAACAGTGAGGAGTTACCGTCATTACACCTTGGACCCCAAACAGTCGCTTGTCTTACCTGTTTTAAAAATTCCTCTCACCAAACTGCTCACGCTCTAGACTGAACTAGACCAAGACCTCTTATGGGTGACCTCGAAGATCCACACCTATTCCTCAACCCCAACCAAAGTTCCTAATAGGGGGTAGGACTTGTCAGATTTCCCAGAATTCTTGAGGGGCGGGGTTGTGTGCTGAAGAACACGCAAATGAGGATGTAGGATATTCAGCTGCTGTTTATGTCTTCATCGTGCTTCTGTGGCCTTAAACTTCTTCTTACCACCACCTACTGGACTGGAGGTGTAGTGCAGTTTCTTTTATTGCTCCTTTTCTGGAACTTTGAGGTGCGGTGGAAAAGCAAACCCCACAAAATACCAGGTATTCTTTTACTCTGGAAATAAAAGTTCCAGGAGATGTTATTCATGAAAGGCCAATGGTTCTTTATTCATATTTGGAGCACGACAAAAGTCTAACAAATACACCATGAAATAGATCACAGCCTCTCAAGCCCAGTAGCCCCCAGTACCTGAGATGGCCAAAGTTCCATCTGTGTTTCCATGGTAATGCTACATGACACTTGTAGTAATATACACCTTCTGTCCATTCATGTGACTGAACATCAGCTAAAAATGGTCTAAACCAAACCATCAGTCCAAGACCAGTATATGTCATTAATAATTCCATACAACAGCAGACTAATGACACAGACTTTACAGCTCTAAGCTAACACTAAGTAGCTCCAACAGTACAAGTATTATTTCTCTACTGCTAAAACTCACTGAATGAGACAAAGAAGAGCAAAAACAAAGGTCGCATTATGAAGCGATGATCATGACTTTGGTCTTACCTTTGCTATTTTCTGATCATAACTTGGTTTAAATCAATGAAGCCTCTGTTAGTGACTCATCCATTGTTTTGTATAACGTTGAAATGATTCCCACTGGAAACAAATGGTCCAGGGCTTAATAGGTTTTAACCTTTAGGGGTCCACAATCCCGGCCCCGTGACTGAATCACATGACATTTTCAACACGTCGTAGCATCAGAAGTTGGTCACGTAGACCACTGAGGACAATTGCATTCAAAAGTGCGGACTTGAAACACTTTCCCACTTATTATTTGATGATGACAGAGCAAATGTAACTGAAGATATGACATTTTGAACTTGGAGCAAAGAAATATGAATAAAAGTATGAAAATGAGGTGGTGGTGGTGGTTATATTTCTGACCACATCTTCATAATTTTTTGTTCTTTTTCAAAATGGAAAAAACTGGCCGAACCTGCAGATTCTAATCCACAGGCTATGGCTTATGCTTTTATGTAAAATATTTGAGTATAGTTTTAACTTATTACAATTTTAATTTTATATACCTGATATTTGGAACTAAAATTCACTTTTAAAGTCTTTGCAAAGGTGCGTTAAGCATCTTTGTGTTACTTATGCAATTAATTATATACATTTTTAAAATTGGATTTTTTACTTTTTTTTAAAATGTTTTTTGGCCTTTTATGTTGGTATAGTAGGTTAAAGTGAAAAAATAATAGGCAGATGATATAGATGAAGTTGTGCTGACAAAAAAAAGATATCAAACATAGTATAGTAGTAGTATAGCAAACATTTCTTTATATAGTATATAAAGGCTCAGACCCCTATGGGTTAAGCCATGGTCATAGTATCTTAAAAGTGTCTTAACTTGCTTGTTGAATTCTACAGAAACTGACCCTGATGGATGAATCATCTGACTTCCAACATGGGGACACATACACAGAGCGGGTCATTCACATTCAGTTTGTTTGTCCAGATAAGGAACAGAGGGGATGTTGTAAAGTGCCAGTTGTCGCCTCAGTTCTCTTGTTTTCTCCCAAGTCAAAGAAAAACAGATTAACAAGTAGTGGTGTCTTCCCCCACCTCCTCCTCTTCTTCTTCTTCAGTCTGTTATTCCTGACTGCTTCTAAATCTCAGGTCTGGCCGGTGCTAGACAGCTCTCTCTAGCAGGTGACACAACATCCCACTTCCCTCCATCCATCCATCTCGACTCAGCCCACACACTCTCTTCTCTCCGCTCTGGATTCATCTTGATAGTCTTGGGTGTGACACGTCTCCCTCCCTTTCAGCTGTTTTCTTTCTTAAACATTTTCATGCTACCTTTCCTCCTCTGTAATTGTTATTTTCCTCCATCCTCGGTTTTAACCTTTTTTCAACTTTTCTACATCTTCTCCCCCTCCCCCCTCCCTCCATCACCAGAACGCTACCGGGGTGTTTGTGTAGCTTTTGTTGCATGGCTCACTGCAATACAAAAGCCTTTGTTGGCCTGCCGACACTGTGATGTGGTGAGACGGAGATGCACAAGGACAAACTTGAGCTCCGTGGAGCCGGCTTTGAGAAAGTCACTGCTCATTCTGAGATAACAGCTCAACCTGAAGGCTGGAGTAGCTGGTGGGGTGTGAGCCAGACACACACGAAACACACACTTGTGTGTTCACTTGCATTGATCTCTGCGGTGACTGTGTATGAATTCTGTGCGTCTAAATCGTTTCATGTCGTTGCGATGCTCCATGTTTCCATCAGTGAAATTGCTTGCATGTGTTCCACAGTGGGAGCTATTGCTGGTTTCAGGGCAATGGCAGCTGTTGTGAAGGCTGAGCTAGCCAGGCTAATAATAACCCCCGGAGCTGAGAGAGTGCCCACGGGCCCCACATCGTCTAGGATTGACCCCTGGAGTCCAGTTGCAATGTAGAGCGTGGATTAGGCCAGGTCTAGGATTAGAGGACGCCGTTTCACCCTTGTAAGGACAAAGGCAGGTGTGCAGGAATGCTCCACACTCTGTGGTTGATGTGAGGGTCACAACCCACTAAATGTACACTTCTCTAATACTACGACATCAAATATAGGATACATGATATGTTTTTACCACTAATCTAATCAGTCAGTCCACAGTGGATGTCATAGTATAAGGAAAAGAAGCTGGACATACGGCTGAAGCTTTCTGAGAAGGGTCATATTTAAAGTCTGTCCTGTTGTAGTTTAGTCTTTGACAGAGAAGAACACACTTATGCTGCCACTTCGTGTAACCAGCTCGACTCGGCTCGGCTCGACTTGACTCGGGCACCAGGTCCTATTCCTGGAGACCGTTTCCATTATAGGCACCTACCGACTTTACAGTACCTGGACATCATAGTGATGCGGTGTGTTACTTCCATGTCGTCTGCTCAGAGAGTTGCTGATGAATTCGCTCGTTTCATCTTGTCTTGTCAAGCTCATGCTGAATTTTTACGTCTGAACCTCCTCGAAAAACCATAGTGTAGTTTTGTGGGCTGTCATCATGTGGATTAACCTACCGCTATATTTACTGTCAACTTCCGCATCGGTTTTTTGTAAAAGGGCGGGTCACAGAGACGACTCTCTGACTAATCAGTGCTCTGCAGTGTTTATACGTCACGTTTTAGTATCTGGTCCCCAGTCCTGGAACCTCAGCGAAGGTGATACCAAAAAAATAGTACCGGGTACCGGATTCCAGGCCCTTTTTCATAATGGAAACGCAAAAAGGCCGAGTCGAGTCGAGTTGAGCTGAGCCCATACCACGTAGTGGAAACTCGGCATTAATGGATCAGTCCCAGTTCACCCCTTGGCCCTCCCCCTTACCCCTACCACTCAATATTGTGCGGCCACGTGAAGGGGTAGGGGCAGGGGCGCCACTACCAATTATGGGCCCCATTAAAGCATAATTGTTGTTGACCCTACAAAAACTGACTATCTTCTCTATCTGTCGGACCGGGGTGGGGGGTGGGGGTGAGGTATGTACGTGGGGGTGTGCTCCATAAACAACTTCACTTATTATACCATGAAAACGAAAATTAACAGGCATTCATCGTTTGCCTCCCGACTTCTACACCTCTCTTCTACAGTGGATCTTACACAAAATTTTCACAACTTCTATATCCACTGGGCCCCCTCCACTGCTCTATGGGCCCCCCCACAAACACTGGGCCCCATGAATTTGTCATGTCCCCCACCCCCCTTATGGGCGCCCCAGGGTAGGGGTGTCACCAATTCTCGATGAGTCAGAGGGGAAGGGCAAAGAGGGAGGGCTGTTTGGCCCTCGAAACTTTTTAAGGGCCACACTAAAAACGGAGGGGTATGAGAAATCTCGGAATCATCGGCAAGATGGAGGTAAACCCAGCAAAAAAAAGTGCAGCAGTGTGATGAAAATGTGCGTATTTTCTTTGTAAAAAACAAAATCGTTTGATTGATCTTTTAATTCTGTTTCATTGTATTATAGACTGCATTTCTGCGGTTTATAGTTGATAGCTGCAAAAAGATACCCAAAGCCCATGCAACAGAGATGGTTACAGCTGTTGACGATATGGGGAATTCCTTCTGTAACAAAGTTGTCGCATCCATTTATAGCAGCATCGATGACTGCTAATGACGTATCAGGTCTCGAAGGGTTGTCTCATTTCATAGGGGAATGTTTCAGCCCCTACCCCTTGCAACTCTGTTCAAGGGGTAATGCCAAGTGCAAGGGCTAAGGGCTAGGGGTCAGGGGTAAGGGGGAGGGCCACGGGGTGAACTGGGACTGGGCCCTTATCTACACAATCTGCACAACACACTTAATGGCAGGTGTGTAAACAGCTGGACGTTCTCTAAGCAGACATCAGCATTCATTTTGATTCACAAAAGTGGATTCAGAAAACACTCAACAAACAGAAGATTGTTTTATCCATTTGACACATATGGATAAAGTACTGTTCATGAAGACCACCCCCTCCTTTACAAACACATGAAATTACTGACACTATATGTGTACATATGTAATGGCATAAAGTCAGACAATATTCATAATTAACCCTTAAGAACTGTTTTTGTGGTAACTTTCAAATGCATTTTTCACTACATTTAACCTTTCTTTAGCAATTCATCATCATTTTTTTTAAATATTATTCTCTGCATTTTGTATTTTCAGTAAAAAAAAGTTCTTTCCTATATTTAATTTACGAATGCAAATGTTTATAAAGGCTGTGTAAATGCAGAGGTTACTGTATCAAAACTAAAGAAAAATATATCATCATCTGAACATAAAAGCAAGTGTCTACATCCTCTGTCATGTGTATAACTATGTATGTATGTAATATATGGTGAACATCTAAATAGATCATATCTGGCGTTGCTAAAAAGCAGAGAAACCGCATTTACCTGAATTATTTACAGGTATTGATAGGACTAGTGGTTTGAAAGTTAATATACAGTTTAGATCAGTAGCTAATTTTTTCGGTAGATAGAACCTAGCATCAATACACCTTTATCTGGTATATTTAAATATTCCTCAATTGTACTGCGTCTTTGAAAGATTCCAGATTCCTTTTACTGTCATTGTATACACAGAGCATACACAATGAAATTCTGATGTGCTTGTAAAAAACAGTACTTGTTGAGTAAAAAAAGGAGATATACAACGCAATAAAATTTGAATAGTAAAAAGCAGTAAAAACAGTAAAAAAAAAAAAAAGACGCACATACTCCACCCCTCTCCTATTCTGTCAAGTCACACATTCTCACATTCATACATAGTTAAAATGCACAGGATAGTGAGATGTAAATACAGTAATTATTGCACATTTTAGATTTTCATTATTGCATATTGATTGTTACACATTGCCGATTGTGATTATTGCACGTTGCTGCTTATGGTTATTGTACATTATTGATTACAGTTGTCCCTCACTATAATGCGGTTCACCTTTCACGGCCTCGCTGTTTTGCAGATTTTTTTTGGGTGCAATTTTGCATGCTTTTTTTTTTTTTTTTTTTTTTACAGTGTATGAACACACATTGAGTTCTACGTCCTGATTGGCTAAGGGAGAACCCGCACATTGTGTTCTGTGTCCTGATTGGCTATGGGACTGTAGACCATTGTCAATCAATCTCCTCCATGCTGTGTCTCCTGTACAGTACAGAATGTGTTCGACTTGCCAAATTTACATAAATGTTCGATCGCTAGCAGTGTGACTCTGAAATGTTGTATGTTTGCAAGTTTTCCCCTGACAAAACCCACAATGTCGACGAAACATTCTGCACCGACAAAGGCACCTGGGGTCACACCCAAAAGACAGAGGAACATGCTAACCATTGCACAAAAAGTTGGACTTCTGGACGTGCTGAAGGAAGGTAGAAGCTACACGTCTGTAGGGCGCTGTTACGGAATAAATGAATCTTCAGTTCGTTACATAAAGAAGGAGGAAAATAACTTAAGGATGACAGCAGCGTAGGTTGATCATTAAAATTAAATTTGTTATTTCTAAAAGCTATCATATTTATTTATAGGAAAACATTTATATTTTTATTTCTCAAACAAATGTTTGGGCCTGAAAACAGGTTTTGATCTTTGGTTTCATTCTATAATACTGTACTTATTTTTTAAAATCTACGAAGGTTTGAACTTTGAGAGTGTTTAAACAAGAGAGAAATGTGAGAAAACTTTAATGCCTGTTTGAGAAAAGTGTATAAAGTGTGTGGTGAGGGCTTTTACAGCCTTAAAACATATATAATAATTGTAAAAAAATAAAGCTGACTACTTCGTGGATTTCGCCTATTGCGGGTTATTTTTAGAACGTAACCCCCGCGATAAACGAGGGACTACTGTATTGCATATGTTTAGTTATTGCAGTTTTTATTGCACTTTTCTCATTAGTTATTTGGGCGTTCATTCTTTTGCCAAAGATCAACTAGTTTTTCTTCAATTTCAGCTACTTTTACAAAACACCCTTCATTGCTTGCCATTTCTCCTCTTGTACTTATTCATTGTCGTTGGTATCAGTTGAATGACCGTAGTACCAGTTGGACATATTCACATTTTCATGAAACCAGAGAAAAACAAGACTTGAGACTAGAATCTTTTCACACCACATGGTATTTGCTGACCACACACTCAGTGGTTTGACAACTGCTGTTTTGGAACAAGTAGTCGGGGTCTGACCATGACCTTCCTGGCTTTTTGGAACTGGATGTGACATATGTGGACAAAAGGACAGCGCTGCAGGAGCACCAGGGGTCAAAGCCATCTGTCAGGGGTCATGGGTAAGCTAATGCTAAATGCTAGCTCACTGACAGCTAGTGTATGGTCATGGTTTAGGTAATGTATTTACAACATTCGAGGACTCTGTTAGGAAAAAAAAAGTTTCATTATAGAAAAAGACTTCTGTTTGACCTGAGATTTTATTAATGCAGTAATAACTTAAAGATGGAACAATTACAAGAGGGTCTAAATAAAACAGATGAGACTGGAGTGACTCATGGAAAAAAATTACAGGCTTAGTGTTTTTAGAGCGAAATCCAATATAAGTCTATGGGAGTCATGTTCGTTACTGGCTGGAAAGTTATAAAATGCTTTTGGATATGCAAAATGTAGAAACAGACCACCGATAAATGACTAAAATAAAATCAGTTAAAGCTACAAACAGTGGTGATCCTGCATGTTGGACTGTACTGGAATAATGGGTCTGGTCTGTTAACACATGTCACACAAAGGAGTTTAATAGTGTTGTTGTTTGTGACATTTTAGTTACATCTTACTATTTTGTGATGAAACATGACAATTTGCAGCAGCAACACAATGAAAGGTCACAATGTCACGATGTGGTGGTCTGCATCATGAAGGATGTTAAATCTCTGGGAGTAATTTGTTCAGATATAATGGCTGAAAATGGCAAAAATTACACAAATATACAATGGACTTCCTGTTATGTTAGGGTTTGCATAATGAGTCTGCGATCTGAGATTTTTCACCACTTCTCACGTATCTGCAAAGTTTTGTTAGTTTTCAGGGATGTTTAGCCCTTTAACCCTTTAAACTCTAAGCCTAAAATGGCCCGTGTGGATTTTTTTTTTTTTTTTTTTTCTTATTTTGACTATAAAAAGGTTAGAAAATATGCTGTGAGTGAGTCCTTTTCCCCATTTTTCCGGAGCACTTAGGACTTTCAAAATCTAGCAGTCATTTACAATTTCCTGCGTGTTATAATTCTGCTAAAATACCTTCTTCTTCTACATCTTCTCGGACAGATGTGAGTGAAATTACTGTAATTACCCAATAAAGCCTATAAAGCACAAAGTCTCAGGTTTCAGAAACCGTTGGGATTTTTCCAAATGCATAAACAGTGACAGTTACAGCCATGCAAACTGCATATGCACAGGGTGTGTCAGCGATGACGCGTCAGGTTTTAAAGAGTTAAAAAATGTAGGAAATTCAGACTAGTTCGAATTTGAACCCTCCAGGTGCTGCAAAGCTATCTTTATATTAATTTTTGGCAAAAATCAAGTTGATTTCTACAACCTGTTTTAATTCCTCCTTAATTTGTTGCATCTATAACTAGCTATGTCACAACATTTGCACATATAACGTTAAGACTTCCACCGAATATTTGTCCAAGTACGGAGAAACAGGACAGAGCAGCACCATCAACAACCTGGAGGGGGTGGGGTGTGAAGTGGCTCATTTGCATTTAAAGGGCCAGTGCTCAAAATTACCTTTTTTGTGCCATTACTCAGAAATACAGTCGCAGAAAAAATTATTAGACCATCAAAAGTCATCAAAAACAATGGTTATGCAATCAAGTCCTAACTCCTGTGTGTATCATGTGACTAAAACAGACAGAAAAGAAAACATGGAATGCCTAAAAGCACTGTTTTTGTCAGTACAATGCCATAGATATTGATGTAAGAACTGAAGGGATTTTGGTTATTATCAAGAAAACATGAAAAATGGGTAGATATCAGCTCTGAAATTGAACTCTTATGAGATTTTTTTTTGTTGTTATCATTATATTTGCCCAAACAAATGTACCGTTAATTGTACCAGACATTAAAATGAGCGAGAAATTGAAGAAAACAAGGGGAGGTCTAATAATTTTTTCCGGAAGATGGACCTGTGGAGTTGAATTAATGAACAATTCAGACTCAAGCATAAAATTTACAGTTTATGTAGACCACAGGGAAGTGTTTTAAAATGCAGAATTCCATTTAAAAAATCTAAATATGACCCCTTTAAATGCATTTACCTGTAACTTGGTCTCAGTGAATCCAGGATTGTCGCATGTAGCTTGTCACTGACAAAACCGAAATGGACATGTACGGAGACGCTTAAAAACAGCCGAATAACAGGTTAGATCAATATCACCTCCTGCACGTGCCGTCGGGAAGATGCTTCACAATAGATAAGGAATAAGAAAAAAAAAGGAAAAAAAAAAAACAAACTCAGAAATCCTCTCAACTGAAAATAATAATGTGCCTTTATCTGCGACAGATACTATCTGCTGCAGGGAAGTAGAGCATGATGTTATAACCTGTGCTCTATGACTGGAGGAAATGCACTGAATGGGAAGCAATTTATTTCCTGAGTGTACGTTAGGGCACCCACAGTCACAGTATGATCAATTGCTCATTATGACTAAGGGAAAAGGGTCACAATATTATGATTAGGACAATTTCGGCTTTGTACTAGCAGAAATTGTTCTTGTTTTGTGGTGTTTTTTTTCATGTCTGTGAACAGGGCGAGATAAGGGAGAAAATCAACTAATGTCATGCTTGGTCTTTCCGGCCTGTAGGTCCGGACCAGTCATGCGTTGATGCATTTGATAGGCCAAATAACCTCATTGGCTGCCTGCATTCTCACTCATTTCACAGTTCGTTCCATTATTTGCATGAACAATTACAGCTTGGTGTTGTTGTTTGGTATTGTTTTGTCGTTGCTGTGTGTGTACTGGGATACGCGTGTGTACGTTCCAGAGCGGTTTCCGATGCAGGGGGCCATGTTCTCCGATGTTCTTTCCAGACTGTCACCTTTCTTAATGAGCTTCAGTGGGTTCCCGAAGAGGTCGAAACGGACACCGTTTAGCATTTAATGCTCATTAGCGCCTGTGATGTGACCTAATTGAGCCAAAGCAATCAGACTACTGCCCGGCCCTTTAAAAGCAAAGAAAAAGGAGTCAACGCCAGGTCATTTCTGAGTATTATGGGATGCGTCACTATAATTCTATCTTGAAACGGAGACTAGGATGAACAAATCAGAAGCTGCAGGTGCATTTTTGCGAACTTCTGGGCCAGTTTCACTTAGATCTAAACAGCAATCAGAGGTCTAACAGATGGATGTTACACTAGGCTGTTTAGTTCTTGGCTGACTTAAGCAGAACCAATTTGCTTTGAATTCTGGGTAAATAAGACTTAAAGATCCTAAAACATGGCTGATGTTGTCACTACATTTTTTTTCCTCGTGGGTTATTTGCACAGCTTTTTTCTTGGTGTTGCAGTCAGTTTGGGTTATGTGAAACTGTGCAAAAATGTTAAATAAAATAGAAATGAATGCATTAAAAATGTACAAGGTAGATTTGAAAATGCAAGAATAAGAAAGTACAGGCATTTGTGTTAAAACGTAGGGAGTAAAAGTAAAATGTCAGTCAAACGTAAAGTAAATACAACTGAAAAATGTACTTAAGCTAAATAAAGATGTAACTGTAGTTTGTTAAATCAAACCTCTAGGACAGGGGTGTCAAACTCATTTTAGTTCAGGGGCCACATCCAGCCTAATATGATCTAAAGTGGGCCGGACCAGTAAAATAATGTAAACAATAGGATAAGAAGTTTTGAATGAAAAAAGGAAATTCCATAAAATAAAAAATACACTTAAATATGCTTAAATATCCTACAATACACGCAAAAATACACTTAATTATGCTCAAAAATCCTACAATACAAACAAAAATACACTTAAATATGCTTAAATACCCTATAGTACACATAAAAATACACTTAATTGTGCTCAAAAATCCTACAATATACACAAAAATACACTTAAATATGCTTAAATATCCTACAATAATCACAAAAATACACTTAATTCTGCTCAAAAATCCTACAATATACACAAAAATACACTTAAATATGCTTAATTATCCTACAATATATGCAAAAATACACTTAAAATTTCATAATTAAAATGTGTACATCTACGAATTGTACTTGAACATAACATGAACAAATATGAACCACCTGAAAATTCTTTAGTAAAATAAGTGCAATGTTAACAATATTAGGCCTCAGTTTATCATTTATACACGTGAATCCCAACTTACAGATCACAGTGGATCTACAAATACACCAAACATTAAATAACAGGCAGAATATGATTAAAATTCCACATACTTCTCTTAAGACATTTAAAACATTCACATTTTGTTGGTAAAAGACTAGTCTGTAAATGTAAACATTTTTGTGTAATTTTACATTTTTTACACTAAAACAAAGAGACAAATTTGCAGTTTTCATTATTTATAGTTTATTCTGATAGTATTTTACTGGTCTGATCCACTTTAGAATTAACTGACCTAAAATTATTTGAACATCCTTGATTGTTAATATTTTCAGTGTAATATTTGTGTTTCACAAATTCATCCTATGGGCCGGACTGGACCCTTTGGCGGGCCGGATTTGGCCCCCAGGCCGCATGTTTGACACCTGTGCTCTAGGGCGTTGATTCATGCAAACATCTACATGAGATGACTTTTTAAAATTATTTTACCACAAATGTTACAACGATACAAGGAAAAATGTTGTATTTTACTTCCCTACATTTCACTCAGATTCTGACAAATTAAGAACATGAAGACTTGATCAAATCCTGTGTGGTACTGCGTTGTAGAGTTCAGCCAATAGAATATTAATGATACACTATGTTGCTATTGTTTGTTGTTTTTCCAAATTTGAAGCATACTTTTGACCCCATAGATGTTGCATTTCTAGATTAAAAGAATAAAAACAATGAGTCCTACATTATCTCGTACTTATTTAATCCATAAAGACCCAAACAAACACCAGCAACCAAGACCATCTACTGATATAAAATGTTTAATACCTGTTGATCCACTAATCCTATCAATACATGTAAATAATTGGTGTAAAATACAGTTTGTCATCTTTTCATTGCCATCAGATATGACCCATTTGGATGTTCAGAGGCTTCGTAGTTACCGTGGAAACACCATCATCTTCTACAACTTTGATTCACCAGTAAAACCAATGGAGTTGGATCAATGACAGTGGATGGAGACACTTGTTTTATGTTCATTTAATGATATATTTTGATGAAAATGTCAGTTTTTCTACAGTTTTCCTCAATTTTAATTTGAGTTTTTATGAACATCTACGTGATCAGTACATAAAATATTGGAAAATACCCGATTTTTACAGGAAAAATGGAAAATAAAGAAGATTATTTTATGATAAATGGTGACAAATCACTGACGAAATGTTAAATATGGAGAAAAAAAATCATTTGAGACCTACCACAAAAGTAGCACTGGGTTTTAATGGGTTAATATTATTGTTGTTTATTTAATATTATATGGAAAGTTTCCAGTTCTGTTCAAATTCTGATAAATACATAATTTAGTCTGGCTTTTTGTGAAACAGACTTAACATAATAGAACAGTCTAAATCATCTCTCTGAAACTGACTGATGTTAATTACACATACATAGAAGCGAAATACAGCCAAAGTGTTAATAAAAAAATAGAAAAACAGACACAATTTAAGCAAGATGTACTTATTGTAAACAATTCAAAGCACTTATTTAGGACAGACTTAATTGTTTAAGTGGTTGCACTTTTACAAAATAAAGATTACATGCTTTTTCCGCTGCGGTAATATAAAGGAAAACATTGTTTTATCGAGGCGACTCTTAAAATGTAGTTGAATATTAGATGTTTTCTTATTAAGACAAAACTACATTTATCAAAATAAGAAAAACTAGCAATTAAAACCCAAAGATCTTTTCAGGGTCTGTGTTGTTGTGTATAAAGCTGTATTTTTTGTGGTCCTTATTGAACTCATCCTCTATATCCGGGCTCTTTGTCACTTGCTGACCAGCTGCTAGCCTGTGGCTCAGTAAAATTGGACAGGTGAAGCGAGACAGCAGGGCGTCACTGATACAGTTCGACAGAACCGCAGGCCACTCTGACTTCGATCCGCTCATCAACTTAGAACAGAGGGGAAATTGTACCCCCCCTTAGCGAAGTACTACATGTGTCTGAGCTTCTGCTGCACTTGTTTTGACAATGCACTGCAGTTATTAACCCATAAAGACCCAAACATCCATCGATCAGAAGTATCTACTGATGTAAACTGTTTAATACCTGTTGATCCACTAATCCTATCAACACATGTAAATAATATGTGTAAAATACAGTTTGTTAACTTTTCATGGTCAAAATAGCAGTTACAGTGTCACGCACAGTCAAAAAACTAAACCTGAACGCACATACAACACTCACTACGATCACATGGTCTTTACATTATTAAATATATTTTTTATGGAATGTCCTTTGCAGTGGACTTTTATAATTTTTTTTTTTTTAAACCCATAAATGCCCAAACATCCACCGGTGATCGGAAGTATCTACTGATGTAAACTGTTTAATACCTGTTGATCCACTAATCCTATCAATACATGTAAATAATTGGTGTAAAATACAGTTTGTCAACTTTTCATAGTCAAAATAACAGTTACGGTGTCATGCAGTCAAAAAACTAAACCTGAACGCACATAAAACACTCACTATGGTCTTTACATTATTAAATATATTTTTTATGGAATGTCCTTTGCAGTGGACTTTTATGATTTAAATTTTTTTTTAAACCCATCAAGACCCAAACACCAACTGGTGACCAAATTTATTTACTGATATAAAAGGTTAAATAATTGTTGATCCATTAATCCTATCAATACGTGTAAAAATTGGTGTAAAATACAGTTTGTCATCTTTTCACGGTCAAAATAGCAGTTACGGTGTCACGCACAGTCAAAAAACTAAAACTGAACACACATAAAACACTCACTGCAATCACATGGTCTTTACATTATTAAATATATTTTTATGGAATGGCTTTTGCTGTGGACTTTTATAATTTTTTAATTTTTTTTTTAACTCATAAAGACCCAAACACCAACTGGCGACCAAAATCATTTACTGATATAAAAGGTTAAATAACTGTTAATCCACTAATCCTATCAATACGTGTAAATAATTGGTGTAAAATGCAGTTTGTCATCTTTTCATGGTCATCAGATATGACCCATTTGAACATTCAGAGGATCCATAGTTGCCATGGAAACACTGTCATCTTCTATAACATTGATTCACCAGTAAAACCCATAGCGTTGGATCAATGACAATGGATGGAGACACTGGGTTTATGTTTAGTTAATGATAGATTTTGTTGAAAACATCACTTTTTCTTCAGTTTTCTCTGTTTTTGATATACTGTACTTTCCGGACTATAAGCCGCTACTTTTTTCTCGTTTTGAACCCTGCGGCTTATACAGCAATGCCGCTCGAGTATAGATTTATATGTGCTAACGGCCTCCAGGGGGCGCTCTAGCAGGAAGCACAAAAGTGAGACAGACAGGTGGAAGAGGTGATGAAGAGGAGAAGTTTTAATCTTAACTTTTAACAGTCATTTTGTGTGTCATGCACAAACCCTCATCATGAAAAACACACAAAGAAATGCATATTTTGCAGCTTTTAAGTTAAAACCGATCGATGTGTCTGTCCAAGAAGGAAATAGAGCTGCAGCACGGAAGTGCCATTGAGCAACAACGGAGGAGAGACATACAGTCTACTCTCGTTAAACCGCCCGCCGTTATACCGCCATTTTCGCTCACTGCCGACCAAAACCATTGCACAAAAATCCCCAATGCATTATTCCATTAGCTACCGCCATTTCCGCCTCTCGCCATCCGCCAGCCCAGTTCCATGCACAAACAACACTTATACCATTGATTTCCCGACCGTTATACCGCCAGCGTGATTGCCATCGAGTACACATAAATTTTAACAATGCACTGAAACAAACGCGCCAGACGCTGATCGAGACAAACTACGAGTAGGTCTACGGAACGGCCACCGTTCATTTATCGCAGAACACTCAGTAGGTCAGGATGTCGGGAAGAGGACGTGGGATTAAGCCAAAGCCTCAAGATGATGGGGTGTCATTTCCCGACACGGTATAATAATGCTTAAAATGTTTCCCCACTTTAAATGATCCCTTACAACATAACAGAATCAAGATTTATTTAGAAACGCAATTAGAACGGGTTAACGGAGGCAGCATAGACATCATATAGTAAAGACATGCACATTATGGACGCAACCCGTTGTAACGCCATTTTTGCTATACCACCAATCTGGCCGTGAACGGAAGTTGGCGGTATAACGAGAGTAGACTGTAGAAGGTGTGTGACGGAGCCTTTGAGGCTGTTCAACTCTGACACTGAAGAAGACGACTGCAGTGGTTTCAATGAGCAGAAGGAAGATGAAGATACAGATCAATGACTTTTCTGGGTTTTTGAACCAGCTGTGTTCCTGCCGTGTTACAGGCACTGTTTGGAAAAAAGCAGTTAAGGTATGGAAATAAATATTTAAATAATCTTTGTTTCCCATCTTTCTGTGTAAATATCTCATGTCGCAACATGGACACCTGCGGCTTATATTCTGGTGCGCCTCATAGCCCGGAAAGTACAGTAATAACCCTCAACTTGAATTTGAGCTTTTATGAACATCTACATGATCAGTGACTTAAATATAGGAAAATACATGATTTTTACTGAAGCAATGAAAAACACAGAGGGTAATATTAGAATAAATGGTTATCAATCCCTTCAGAAAAGTTAAATTTTGTGAAAAACACCATATGGGACTGACACAAAAGTAGCACTGGGTCTTTATGAGTTAAAGTGAAATATGTGCGTTTGGTGTTGAGAGGTGACGACTGTGCGTTTGTTTCCTGTTGGTCTTTCGCTGCACAGACCAGGCAGCTGCACTGTGCAACACCTATTCAATAACTTTCTTTTCAAGATGTGCTGAGGTTGAAATATGAGTATTATGAATCTGTCTTCCGATTGAGAATAGATTCCTCTGCAGGCCTGTAAAGTTGCTTTTGCCGGGGACATGAGTTACAACAAGAAACGGAGCAAGTGTCCTTGTGAGTGTCAGAAATCAATTACCCTGTGTCTCCCTGCGGGTCAGCGGGTTCGTATATGTACAGTATATGTATGCAAGTAGGAGTTGTGAGCGCTGTCTTAACTTCTATTTCCTGTGGAGATGTTTTCGCTGTGACTGTGGAGAGCTGAGGAGTAGAGCCGCTTCCATCTGCACAGTGAGTGACAAGCAGTGTTAGGAGTAATGTGTTACAAAAGTAATGCATTACAGTAACAGATTACTTCTTGCTGTAAGTGTAAGGCTGGGGCGCCGCTAGCAATTACGGTGCCCCCTGAAAGGTGAATGTTGTGGGCCCTTTATAAAGTAAAGTATCTGTAAATTTCTCATTGGAGCAGGGGGCGGGGGGGGTGTACATAGTGTAGGGGTGGGAGGTACGTGGGGGTGCGTTCCATAAGTGCTGTAATTGGCGTGAAACTGAAAGTGAAACTTAATTTTGGATGTCCGACTCTCTTTTACTCCGTAGCTTACAAGAAATTTTCACAACTTCTAACCGGTACCCACTGGCCCCCTGGGAATGTTGGGCCCCAAGAATTTGTCATGTCCCCCCGCCCCCCCTCCCCCCTTTACGGCGCCCCAAGTGTAAGGCATTACTAATCAATTTTCAGTAATATTTTACTCTGTACGTGTTTGATAGCCAGGGGCGCCGCTACCATGAAAGCATAATCGTTGTGGACCCTACATAAATTTACGTTACCCATCTTCTCCATCTGTCGGGGGGGGGGGGGCTATGTGTGGATGTGTTCTATTAATAATGTTACTAATGCTAACGTGAAAACGAAATCAAAACTTAAAATCCTTTCACCGTTTGACTCCCGACTTCTACGCCCCTCTTCTACAGCGGATCTTACACGAAATTTTAACAACTTCTATATCCACTGGCCCCCCTGCACTGCTCTATGGGCCCCCCACAAACACTGGGCCCCACGAATATGCCATGCCCCCCTCCCCCCGGTCGATAGCGCTTGCATTACAACACACTTTTCACCCACAATGCCCCTTTTCCACTCCATGGTACCGGCTCGACTCGACTCGGTTTGGTACAGTGTCGTCACTTTTCCACAACAACTGGTATCACCTCGGCATGAATGAGATGGGTGTGGTCAGAGTCAAAACTGTCCCGACGTCATTTTTAGGCGACATAAGTCTCACTCGGTGAACGGTAAACAGTAACGACAATAGATGACGTCGAGGTGATCTTGTGCTTGTTGCTCGGTCTGTGGCTTTTTGTCACAGAAAAGGTGAAATGAGAGCCAGAAACGGACACAAGCGGTGAGACAAAACACGCTTGAAAAGCAAAGGAGAGTTAAGACCAGCACGTGTGACGACACTCCCTCTGACCAATCAGTGGCCAGCAGTGAAATTTCAATGTTGACTCAGCCTGGATAGAACCTTACTGGAGGTGGTTTGAAAAAAAAGTATGGTTGCCAGATACAACCCCCAATGGAAAAGCAATAAAACTGTGTAGAGTTGAGTCGAGCTGAGTCATGCTGGAAAGGGGCAGTGGAAAAGGGACATAACTTAATTGCTCAAATGAAAAAAAAAAACAAAACAGCAATGTGCGAAGACCGCAGAAGACGGTCCACTGGCCACATGGACGTACGCTCATTACTAATATTAACCCTGCTTCACCGAAGCTAATTAGCAACAACAAGGTAAGCTAACGTTTCTATGACTAGTTAGAATTCTTTATCAATTGCGAATTTATGTACCGGCGTCCATGTAAAATGTTGAAAAAATGGAAATGTTCCTGCTGGGATTTTAGCATCATAGACCGTAGCGTTACTGACTGAACTATCCATGTACTTTGGGGCACAAATGTATGCATCCTAAGGCTCTCCTATCGGTTGGAGGGGGGGGGCATTTATGATGAGAGTCTGTATGTGACTCTAAAGTAATACAGGAGTCATTTAACACTTCACAATTCTGAAACAGTAATATTGTAAGGTAAGGAATTACTTTTAAATATCAGTAACACATAATCTGTAATATAACACTGGTCAACAACAAATTTATTGTTTAAATTTTTTGAGCTGATTTAGGATAATTTTGGTGCTGAATCCAAAAATCACATTAATTTTGCTCGATGAGGTCAACTTTCTGAACTATGCTACATATTGGCTTTTTAACATTTTTGCTTACATTTAAGGGCATTTTCACATCATTTGATACAAAATTCTTTTATATTTCTTGCAATAAACAAGTTCTGAAGATTTTACTTTTGCCAATTTATGATTAAAGTTTTTTTTTTAATATTACAGGTGAATGAAATGGCTTTGACTAGAAGATCTTGCAAAAATAAGCCTGACGTATTCTGCTACATCTGCGGTGAATACACCATTGTACCTAACAGAAATCCTGTTAGAAAATGATTTTTTTTCTCTTAAAACCTATTTTGGGTGAGAACTATATAAAAAAATCAACTGATAAAGTCACAAAAATGTAATCAATTTTGTAAGATCAAATTTTTCAAAATCAAATTAGCAAAAAAACCTGACCTGATTGAGAAAAACAGATGTCATTTTTGGATTTAGCGGTGCAAAATGGTCCTAATTCAGTTGAAAAAACCTAGACAACTTGCAAAACACATTTTTTGTAACCCCGTGTAATCGGTCCAGGTTGCTGTGGAGATAAAAGTTAAAATGTTTTAAAGTTTATGTGTTGAGAGGAAATGTTCAGCTTGCTGATGATAACAATGAATTGTAAACTTGTTTTTATTTATGTATGTATTTTGTAACTGTATCTGTATTGTAACGGACCCCATGAAGAGTAGTAACCATTATGGTGGAAGCTAATGGGGAGTCGTATAAACAATAAACATCTTTTTACCCTAACACATTACAATTCTGAAACAGTAATATTGTAAGGTAAGGAATTACTTTTAAATAACAGTAACAAGTAATCTGTAATGTATTACAGTTTGGAAGTAACTTGCACAACGCAGGTGACAAGAATAGCAGTTACAGTGTCACGCACAGTCAAAAAACTAAACCCAAACACACATAAAACACTCACTACGATTAGTGTGGAGTGTTTAGGTTCAGAGGATGTTAACCAAATGTGTGTGTGTGTGTGTGTGTTTGTCTAGAGGAATGCTGTCGGTCGTCATTCCTTTGCGTCTTTGCTGCGTGTTTAGACAGGCTCTGTCTCCAGCTGGGCCTGTGACAGAATGGGTACACCGGTACAATGCACTACAAAACAGCACAGCACCACACCACAGTCGTGAAAAGAGGCAAGACACAACACAGTGCCCACATTCAGCACTTCATGGACTGACAAAGCCAAGGCAGGACAGCATCACTGAAATCGCTGTTTTTTTTTACGCCTCTCCAAACCCATTAGCACCTTTTTAATCAGAGCTTTTCACTGCGGACAGAAAAGGTTTTTAGATGTTTACTGATAGTATTTAACTGTCTTTAAGTGTCGGTCTTTTAAATAACTAATGCCTCCAGGCTTTAGAGGTCACTGTAAAAGAATGTTGCAGCAGTGGTTCAACGAGTTTCTTAAGACTTTCTGATAAGTTTCCGATAAGCGCATCTTACTTTTCTCTGCGAGCGAGGAAACACAAACTTCCACTTAGTGTTTTATTACAAACAGACAGTGTTTTTTTCGTGTATATTTGATATGTCTCCTGCATTTTTCAACATTTTTACTATTGTTATCCTGCATCAGCCGACAAAATAATCACCTGCAGTTGTTAAAAAATAAGAATACATGAATAACAAGGGCTAGTCTACCGCATTCTATTAAAACATGAATAGAAAAACATTGAAAAATGCAAATTGCAGATCCATCTATTATCGAGTGAAACTCCAAACAATATCTGAGATCGCAGGTTTTAGTGAAATTAAATTATAGTTTTATTTATGTATAACCCACTGGTGTAAAGACCCAAAACTCCACCAGCGACCCAAAGCATCTACTGATCTAAACTGTTTAACACCTGCTGATCCATTAACTCTATCAATCCATGTAAATAATTGGTGTAAAATGCAGTTTGTCATCTTTTCATGGTCATCAGATATGACCCATTTGGACATTCAGAGGCTCTGTAGTTACCATGGAAACACTGTCATCTTCTTCAACATTGATTCACCAGTAAAAACCCATGGAGTTTGATCAATGACAGTGGATGGAGACACTTGGTTTATGTTCATTTTATAATAGATTTTGTCAGAAAATTCCAGTTTTCTTAATTTTCTCCCCTTCCTGATATAACAATCAACTTTAATCTGAGCTTTTGTGAACATCTACATGATCCGTTTATTAAATATGAGAAAATACCTGATTTTGGTTGAAAAAATGTTAAACACAGAGGATAATACTATAATAAACAGTAACTAGAAGCACTTGGAGAGCACAGACCTCCGCCAAGGCTGATCAGTGCCCCCCCCTGTGGGCCCCCCCCCACCCCTGATCACCACCAAAATTTAATCATTTCTTCCTTATCCCATTTCCAACAAACCCTGAAAATTTCATCCAAATCTGTCCATAACTTTTTGAGTTATGTTGCACACTAACGGACAGACAAACAAACAAACAAACAAACAAACAGACAAACAAACAAACCCTGGCAAAAACATAACCTCCTTGGCGGAGGTAATAAATCACTTAAAAAAGGTTAAATAGAGAGAACACTTCATTTGGAAACTGACATAAAAGTAGAACTTGGTCTTTACGGGTTAGATACTGTTTTGTGTTGGGAAAGATATTTGAAGGATCTTAGCTAACGTCTAAAATATGCATATATAAAGCCTTCTTATATTTATTTTTTATGTGAAAGCAGTTTGCATCAGTTCAGTTCATATATCAAACATCAGACATGAAAGTAAACAAGTACAAATACTTTTGTTACTGTGATAGTTTGATATTTGAAGTATCCGTGTCCATTTTAACAGAAATATCTGTGCATTCTCCTGTTTTCACAACAACCTAAATACTTTGTTAGTTTTAATGCATACAAAGGGGATTATTTATTACCCCGCCCCCCGAAGTGGAGGCAAGGGGTATTGTTTTTGGTTCGGTTTGTTTGTTTGTTTGTTTGTTAACACTCTAGCAGCAAAACTATTAGTTGAATTCAGAGCAAATTTAGTTTCTAGATTGCCAGTGACCCAGAATAGATGTGGTTATATTTTGGGAAAAGTAGGTCAAAGTTAAATTTTTTATGAATTTTTTTTAAATCTTTTTTTTTTTCCTCCCATTTACTTATAATGGGTGAAATTTCAAATGCCTATAAAACACCAGTTTTGTTTCAATTTACTTCAAACTTGGCACACATATAGAGGCTATTGATATGCTGACATCAGCACACGCATAGACATGAGAACATCAGCTGGAACGATGCAAATATAAGCTACAATACGTGTGAGGGGCGGGGTTTGTTGTGCCTGGTACCACTTGTTATTTTTATTTTATAGAACTGTATGCACGGTTACTTGAAGTTTTCAACCTAATTGTTTGATCCCCTTCATATCTCACACTACAAACACAGCAAGATGAAAATGACATAAAAGAGAAAACAATCAAAATTACCTGAATTTGTGGGTGTTTATTTATTTTGTTTATTGTGATTTTACATGGAAAACCAATTCAACAAAATGGCAAATATGTAAAGACTAAATATCGATATTGACAACTGATTTATTAGAATGACGATATTATTATATTCAGTATCTTTTTTAATATTTGATTACACGTCAGAGTGGTTTAATAGTCTTCACATTACATTAAAACCATGTGAGGTTCATTTAACTTTGCACAGAAAATAGAGAAGTTCTAAAAAAGCCTACTCTTTACTTGTACACTTAGTACATTTTCACTTTTACTGGAAATAAAGAATCACTACCGCTACACTAAGTTTTGATTCTTTTTGTTTACGCTAGTATCTGTTCTTCTACTGGAGTAAAGTATGTGCTTCACTAACACAATTAAACACAGGTTTAATCAGTCGTTGCATTAATGTGAACAGTTCTGAACACACTCAGGATGCATTCGAAGGTGGTTTGGTTCACATTTATCTACATTCTTCTGGTCGTCTGCACAGGTTTGTGTTCTTGGATGTATCAATACTCAAGCTCTGTCTAAGGGTGAAGACACACCAACCCGACTACTG
Source organism: Sphaeramia orbicularis (assembly GCF_902148855.1). Classification (NCBI taxonomy): domain Eukaryota; kingdom Metazoa; phylum Chordata; class Actinopteri; order Kurtiformes; family Apogonidae; genus Sphaeramia; species Sphaeramia orbicularis. Next base: position 27,298,231 of record NC_043978.1, read on the forward strand.
ATCGTCACCAGAAAAGGAAGCCCGACTGATCAGTCAGCTCCTGCCTCCATGACACGGTCAAAAAAATCGACTACTGACTTGAGTGTATGTTCTGCACTTGTGCGAGACGTAAAACTGGAAATGACGGAACATCTCTTTAGACCAAAACACAGAGCTTGCTGTCGTCAGTCATTGTTGTCAGCAGAGAGTGGTGAATAGTCATGAAGGGTTGTTGTTGTTGTACTTGTTGAATGGATGGCTAAGTAATAAGAAGATACTCCTGGTGTCAGCTCTGAGGCTTCTTCTTGTGGAAGAAGAAAGATGTCACAGCCGAAAACTAAAGAGAAATCACACTATGCTAACAATGCTAACAGTGTTCACTTCATGGAATGAATGAAGTCCATAGAAAACACTGACTGGCACTGATTCAGATACAATACAAGCAGTGAATGGTCTATTATAGAAGACAATAACAGTGTGAAGTACCTTGGTATAGTTGTATTCACATGGAAACTGCTCGTTCACCAATCAGATTGATCCGACTGAACAATGGGTAGTGGCCGATTACACATGTTGAATCGGCTGAAAAGACTGGCGACAGCATTATCGACAGCCGATCGCATGGAACACACCAAACAGACTCATGCCACGACCTCCCCAGACTGGCCGACGATGTCCGACTGTTGAAAATCGGGTTGGTGTGTCTTCGCCTTAACACACCATCAGTGTTAATTTTATATAGTTTAACGATGTAGATAACACCTAAATGATGCTCCACCTTCAGTACTTTGCTTGAACATCTACAGTGTTAAGAGCATGAAATTAGAATCCTTCCTGAAGGGTTTGTCATGGACAGAGAGCCAATAAAAACAAATAGAATGGCTGAAGTCATCCTTTTGACATTTAAGGTGATTGATTCAGTGTCATTTCATGAAGAATGTACCTCCACCTTTAAAGTTTCATGTAGCACTGTGAATTAAATTTTAAAAAATAATCTTTACAAAGTCTGTTCAAGTAAATGTAAAAACAAATGCTATGTTTTAGACCATAGATGATATTTGTTTTTTCAAACTGAGCAGGAGCTTCAGATCTGATCTTTCTAATACTAGGTTTGAGCAGACACACTTACAACTGGACGCTTCAATTGAGACATCTCTGGATAGGTGGTCCTCAGAGGTTCTGTATCAAAAAACTAAAGATTTCAGTAAGAAACGAGGACAAAATGAGCGACACGTTATGACTTGTTTTCATGTATTCAATGGAAGTTGATGAAAAGGCAGAAGGTGAACAGAGAGGACGCATTGGAGTGAAGATTAGGATGAGGACACAGATAAGAGAAGGTGTGTGATGGGGGCTTTGAGTCTGTTTTTGTGGCTTTTTTCCGGCCCGTCTATGCGATCATGCAGGAGTGATAGGTGGGTACGATGTATTTGATGTTTATGAAGGCGTTCTCTCCTCCGTAGCGCTCAAACACCTCCAGCGTCTCCTGGATGAGGTCTCCTATGTTTTCTCTCTTCTGCTGGCTGTAGTCGATGCCGTCCCCAGAGTTGACTAGAGGCAAAGAGAGAGAGAGAGAGAGAGAGAGAGAGAGAGAGAGAGAGAGAGAGAGAGAGAGAGAGAGAGAGAGAGAGAGAGAGAGAGTGAGACACACACATACACACACATAGACAGAATGAGACAAAAACAAACTGAATTTCAGCTCAGTCTGGGTCATCACAGACTGTGTCAGGGCTCACAAAGCTGCACCTGTGGCCACAACGCACTGCCTCGCCGCGGACAAACGAGTCGACAAACGCCATCCTTCCGACTGACTTCAAACCCAACAGACAGGCTGAATTTAATTTACTACCTCCGCTGCTTTGGCCAGTTGGGACTCAACGGTAGAGGAGTTTTAACTGTTCAGCTGAAAGTTTAATGAGGCGGCCTGTGGAGAAGAAAGCCGCCTAAAGGACATATGAGTTAGTGACAGTTGTGCTGTTGCTCAACGCCGCCTGGATGCACACATGATATGAGCGGCGACCTGGAGTCAGGCTCCACAGGTACAAATGTGTGCTGTTGGGTGTTCAGCTCCGTCTCCAGTCTACAAAATTTTTTTTTTAAAAAATCGAGCCGGAGCTACTAGTTGTACTTGTGTGTATGTCGGATAAATGGCAAATAAACTCATAGAACATAATACACTTGTGGCCAATCACTATAAGGGCAGGAAAGCTGCAGTTCTCCCCAGAGACACACACACATAGTGCAGTAAAACATACAAAATTGTACAACAGAGCTGGAGAGCGCTGGGGGAACTTGTTATCGGAAAAACATTCCTGAGGTGTCCAACCTCCACTTCTTCCTTCCTTTCTTTCTTTCTTTCTTTCTTTCTTTCTTTCACCAGCAGGCACATTTAAACACACACACGTACACACACACATGTACACACACACACACACACACACAACTCGTGACTTTATCAACGCACTGCAAACTGCCAATCTCATGCCACAGCACTAGGGGCCCAAAACACTTTTCAGAGGGAGGTAAATATAGAGAGGGATGAGGAATGTGCACACAAATAACATCTACACAAACTTGTGCGACTCTGTCCTTTTCACTCTAAAATATCCTGGAGAGAAACTGTGGATTTATTTCTTGAGGCAATAAAATAAAACAAAGACAAACACCAGTTTTTTGACTTGAGGCATTTGTTATATAAACCACATGAGTAAAACAGAAAAGAGTAAAGGAAATGGGAGAGGAGGAGAAACAAGAGGAGAGGAGGGTAGAGGAGGCAAGGAGAAAAAAGAGGAGACAAGGAGACAAGAGAGGAGAGGAGGGTAGAGGAGACAAGGAGAAAGGAGAGGAGACAAGGAGAAAAGAGAGGAGAGGAGAGGAGAGGAGAGGAGAGGAGAGGAGAGGAGAGGAGAGGAGAGGAGAGGAGAGGAGGAACAATCCATTTTCCATGATAAAATGTTACCATTGTATATTTGTGTAAACCATAGGTGTGTATCATACAGAGGTGAGTCCTGGCCTTTATGCCTCAGGTGACCTTCATAAAAAGTACAGGTATGATAAACTCAAATGTGAGTTATTCCATCATTTACACACATTATGTTTTTATTAGGGCTGTCAAAATTAACACATTAACGCAGATTAATCCATCATCGTGATTAATCTGATTAAAAATGTTAATGTAATTAACCCATCTGCAGCACAGAATGACTCTGAACGTCTCATGCAACGCATTAGGCTCAGTTTGTCCAAGTGGAGTTAGTGTTGTGCATGAACAAATGGGCAGTTGATCCGGTAGTGACGGGCAGCAGAACGTACCCATAAAGATGGAAGACACTAAACAGCACGTTGGACGGAAATATGAGGACAAAAAACAAGACAGAACAGTTGTTTCAAGTTGTTTTGTTGAAAATGTTGAAGGTTTTTAATAAACATGTTAAGTGCATGTATATTCCCTTCTTTCCTGAGTCTGTTTGCTCGTGCAAAATGAAACACGTTTAATATAGATTAAAAATGAATGATATTTAATCGTGATTAATCGAAATAAATCCACAGCAACCCTGACATTAATCTGAGTAAAAATTGTAATTGTTTGACAGCACTAGTTTTTAAAAATAAAGGGTCATTTTGTAAAAAAAAAAAACAAAAACAGGTTGTAAAGACCACAAAGTATCATTCAGTTGTCTTCACTCTCATTTAGTTGATACTGTATGTCATCAACACCAGGAAGAGCTGTCATACCTCATTCTTCAGAATGAGTGACAAAGTATAAAGACAGGTGAAATCCACGACAAGTGTGGTCATGTTGAGCTCTACACAGACATATACTACTGCAGCTCTGAGCGCATGTGGAGTAAAGGTAGGTTATGGGTGTGTAGTCTGTGTCATTATGTAGTTTCACAGTCTGATACTTTTTAGTTTTATAACAAACTGTGATTTTCTGGGTTTGAAAAATGACCTTAATTGAAAAAGATGTGTAACTGACTGCGTAGTTCAAAAGGATCAAAATATTATTTCTCATTCTCCACTGGCCACTAGCGCATATTTCATGTGAAGTACGGTGGAATGTGGAACATCCAGATGAGGCGGGACTTTGCTGATCTATTTAATTGGATAAAAGTGTGTGATTGACAGTTAGGATGACCAATCACTGTTACGATGCATCAGGATCTTCACGGAAACAACATGGTTAACCAGAGACACATGGCTCCTAAAGCAAAATCCCTGAAGAATTATGTAACTAAAAAAAGTGAAAATGAAAGCAATAGTAGAAGAAGAGAAGAGAACTAGAAATGTACAGCAGAACCTTAAGGTGGACCCTCCAGCCCTTCCTTCAGTCCTAATTGGACCTGCAGAGATGGGGACACGAAACATCTTTTCCATTTTTTTCCTATCCGTTCATCTTTTATCCTTTCTCCGTCTCTTCTAATCTCTCATTTTCTCTGACAGGCTCAACCTTCCCTCTTTCCTTCTCGCCTTTCCACCCATCCATGGCCTCCTCATTAAAACACAAAGAGAGCCAGTCCCATAAAGTGGGCTGTTAAGCAGTAACACGTCTATGATCTCAGTCTGCTGCACTTGCTTTCAGTTGGAGATCCACTCTTGTGTTTTACATGAAAGCGTTGGGGGAGAATTCTCCAGCCGTGCTTTGACCGCTGGTTAGCCTAGATGCAGTACAGTTTTAACAGCTCTGGCTTTATTTAGCAGCTATTTACAGCCTTCTTTTTAGAGAAACAACAATAATAACTACATACACTTAGGAATGTGGGCTTGAAGAAAAGCTCTTGTAAAAGTTGTGCATCTAAACTCGAGCTGTGTCTTATTCCTGAACAACCCACAACACAGACATCTGCATCCTACTAGTTAGCACAATCTTAAATAGCATCTAAAATTCAAGCATCTGAGCTTGGAGAGAAAAAAAAAGACTGGAAGCCAAAGCAATCAGCGAGGAATGAGGACGGCAGGGAGCTGTGATGTGTGGAAGTGGATGGTAGACTGGTGAAAAAGGAAAGAGTAAAGTGGCAGAGGTCAGCAGAGTTAGGCTACGTTCACACTGTAGGCAAATGTGGCCCAAATCGGATTTTTTGCCCGTATGTGACCTTTTATGGAGGACCGAACCTGCCATATTGAAAAATATAAATGCATTTTTTTTGTATCGTATTGGCACAGGAATTAATTTATCAAGCCATTTTTATATTTCTGTATATATGTTTCAGTATGGCAGGTTCGGTCCTCCATAACCTGTATCCAATCTGTTAAAGACAGTTTGAACAACACAAATCCGATTTTTCAAGTCTGGCCTTGGCCACTTTCAGTGGTGTAGTCCAGGGTATACAGCAGTATACGGAGTATACCTACTTATGTTTCAGTCAGTATTGTGTATACCCACTTCTAAATCCCCCTGATGCGCACCATTCAGTAGTATCTGAACCAAACTGCCCATGTTTTCCCCTAGGATAGTGAAGCCATGACCCGCCCTACTCTGCCTCTAATTGGCTAGTACTCTGTACCTTCACCGATTAGACTGGTTAAATTTAGGCATGAGGACTGATGAGCCAATCAGAGGCAGAGTAGGGCGGGTCATGCCAAGGAAAATAATGGTAACTAAGTGCCAGAGCCAGTGCTCTGGTTAGCGCTGTCCACCTCTGGAACCCGACTGGCCACCTCAGGTGCCAGTGCCACCCCAGTTGATTGACAGGTTACTGCACCTCTCATTGAAAGATGCACAGTTATTTGAAATGCAAAGAAGAAAGGCAGAATAAATGTCTTTCAAGTGAGTGACACATATTGAGAGAACCTACTTTGATGGAATACATAATTCTGAGGTAAGTTTTCAGGTGGTTTCCAAATGAGTCACTGTTTTAACTACTGACCATATGACTGCACATTTAGAGAAGACATTTTGTCGCCAATAGTTCAACTGTGTGAGTAGGCTATCGTTATCCTATGTTTGCCTCATGTTGAATACATTTACACTCATGCAGCTGCTTGTGTGACCATAAAACCCACAAACTGTTCCTGATCAAGTCATGATCATTTTATAACAGTGAGCAAATACTACTGCTGGATTTTTGGGGTAAACTAAATAGAGTAGTCTGACACGTCACTGTTTCTAAAATGGTGGTTTTCTGGACTACTTAAAAAAAAAAGGGCAAAAATTTAGAGTATACCCACTTCTTCAGGGACCACTACACCACTGGCCACTTTCATACGTGGTCCTATCTGATATTTTGCAATGCGACTTCAGTCTGAACAGCCAGGTCGCATTTATCCGACTTTTACATCATTGAAATGCGACAAATGTCACAATTATGTGTCCCGGGAGGAGGAGTGGCGGGAAAAATAACAACATGCCGACTGACAGAAATCACATTTAATGTGTAGTACGAATGAACACACAAAAAAAATGGATTTCACCCAAAAATTCAAATTGTGCATTAAGACCTGCTGTCTGAACGTAAGTCTTACAAACTGTTTTAGCTACATGTGTGTTTGTTTGTGTGTGTGTGTGTGTGTGTGTGTGTGTGTGAGTGTGTGTGTGTGCATGTTGGCAGAGGTTGAGAAGGCAGGCCCATGGAGAGCCACCCTCCTGTTAGTGTGGAAATGAGCAGCCAAAGCCGGCCCAGAGGGAGAGCTTGGCCTTCAGACAGAGAACATGGGGAGCCAGGGAAGAGGTGCGGCTTGGGAACCAGCAAAGCCCAGACCAAGTGGACTGGGGCCTGGAGGGGGAGCAAGGAGGTCCGGCAAGGGGGGAATTGTTGCTGGAGCATTTCGACGCTTCACACCACATTACTGTTGGTAAGCTGCTGGGAGGACAGCACCATGAGAAGGAGAGGCCGCAGGAATTTACAGCAATTCTCAATATTTAAAGAGGGAGAAGTGTGTTTAAGTCTAGATAGAGGCAGAAGAATGAAGGGGAGGTGGTGGTAGGGGGGGAGGTGGGGGTGGGAGGGGTGTTAAAAGCTGTTTCTGCAAGTGTCCTTCAGCAAAATAACTTCTGTTTCTCCTTCTTCTCCTCACCCCCACTCTGTCTTTTTATTGCTTTTGGCAATATCCTCAACCCAGGGCAGAGAGAAAGAGGGAGACAAGAAAAAAAAAATCTTTAAAAACAATCATAATAAAAACTCCCACCCTGTGAAAAAGAAGGAAGGGCCCTAGCAGGAGGCTGGTTGTCTGTTCCTCTGAGAAGGAGGTTAGGGTCGATACAAACGCAGACGGGGGAGGATTCTCTGTGCGGCGACATTTTGCTACACAGGAGGTTGAGGAAGAAAAGGAGGGTGGCACTGGAAAGGTGCTTTTGTTTCTGCCTTTCATGCTAAATCCCTGGGATTTTAGGAGTCTGTAGCACATGAACAAAGGAGGTCAAGAGGATAGAGGGAGTGGGTAAAAAACAAAGGAGACATATGATCTGTCTATCTGACCGACTAACTGACCTACCTCCCCACCTATCTATCTGACAACCAACCGACCTACCTATCTATCTGACCGACTGACTGACCAACCGACCTACCTATCTATCTGACTGACCGACCAACCTATCTGACCGACCAACCAACCTACCTATCTGTCTGACTGACCGACCTACCTACCTACCTACCTATCTATCTGACTGACCGACCTACCTACCTACCTATCTATCTGACTGACCGACCGACCAACCTACCTATCTATCTGACCAACCAACCAACCTACCCACCTATCTGACTGACCTACCTACCTATCTGACCGACCAACCAACCTACCTATCTGACTGACCAACCGACCTACCTACCTACCTATATGACTGATCGACCGACCGACCTAGCTGACTGACTAACCTACCTACCTTCTTATCTATCTATCTATCTATCTATCTATCTATCTATCTATCTATCTATCTATCTATCTATCTATCCATCCATCCATCCATCCATCCATCCATCCATCCATCCATCCATCCATCCATCCATCCATCCATCCATCCATCCATCCATCCATCCATCTGATTTACTGACTTAATTATGGTCTGCTGTGATTTCTGCCAAAGCACACTGGTCCAACACTAAACTACACAACGACAGCTGCAGCCGTCTTCCTCCTCCTCCTCTTCCACCCTGTTCGCTCGTTCTCCATCCCTCATTCCCCACGGTCCTAAACAACCTGTCTTCCCACATCAAGCTGAAGACAAGCAGTCACAGATGCAGGGCAGGGCTGGGTGTGTTTCCTCCAAACTAATCCCAAACAAACATATAATTTTAAGGTCACTGTTGGAAAATTGGTTTGGATGATTATCAAACCTCTTTTGTTATTTCATTCTTTGTCTGAAAGATACTTGAAAACCAACCATCCTTTTTTTTTTTTTTTTTAACTGAGTTTAGCGTGTGTTGTGTGAAGGTTTTTGAGTTTCTAATCCTCTCTCATGTGCTGTGACGGCTGCGACGAATCGGGTGACACACACTGCAACGGCTTCTGGAAATTTAGCTCAAAATTCCAGAGCCGATTTAACATAATATCAACCCACCTGCCATTGTTTCTAATCAACTTACCCCTGATTGTGGAAGTTACTTACCAAAGCTGCTTACAGAGGAGCCCCCCAACACAATAGCTCTTTGATCACAGCAGCCAGATGCAGAAGAGAATCAATGAATGTGACTTCTTTTTTTTTTTTTTTCCTGAGGAGGCTGGCTCGTTCAGGAAGGGGAAATAGAGGAATGCAGGTTATGAGTGCGATGGGACAGCTCAAGTTCCTGGAATATTTTGTGCAGAAGTTGTTTCTTATTCAGAGTCAGACTTGTGCAGGAACTCAAACAGGCAAACACCCCCATCTGGTTTTTGGTCAGACACGAGTGTACTCTGCAGTCATTTTAATGTTAACCACAGATTCGTACAATAAAATCAAATGTGAGCTGTGGAAAAAAAAAAAAAAGTGTGATGTGTGTGTTCGGTTGTGTATCTGGCAGTGTGGTTCGATTAAATTTCAGTGTGATCTAGAGTAAATACGTCTAGGATTGTGTGGATGTTGTTTGCGAATTAGGTCATAAGGACAACGGATGGGGGGGGTGAAGGCATGTGAGTAAAGGTGTGAGTACGTAGTGGGGTGTGGCCTCTAGAGGAAGCCTGTGCTTAACGGCAGGGCTGTAATTAAAAAGGCCTGACAGCTGGGTGCCAGGCAGGCTTACCATAAAGACACACACACACTTTGGTGGAGATGTGGGCGAGGCTAGAAGTGTGTGCGTGTGAAAGAGTGTGCTACATGTGTGTTCCTAACCACAGGTGTCTAGAAAGGAAACAACAGAGGAAAACTGAGTGAATATGTATCTTAAGAGTGTGTGAATCGTTACGGAGACAGAGCTGGCTGACCACAACCTGTTTTTTCAATGATTATTAAATACTGTGTCATTGTATTTGATCCCTCTCCTGATTCCAAATTTGGGATGTCACGATACCAAAAATTCAGAAATCGAAACAGATACCACTAATGCCGCGTTTCCACTATGTGGAACTCGGCTCGGCTCGACTCGGGTACCAGGTCCTACTCCTGGAGACTGTTTCCATTACAAGAGACTTTAGAATACCTGGACATCATAGCGATGTGGCGCGTGATTTCCATGTCGTCTGCTCAGAGAGTTGCTGATAAACCCGCTCATTGAGTGTTGTCTCATCAAGCTCATGCTGAATTTTTACGTCTGAACCTCCTCGACAAACCATGGTGTAGTTTTGCGGGCTGTCATCATGTGGATTAACCTACCGCTATATTTACTGTCAACCTCCGCATCTGTTTTTTGTAAAACAGCGGGTCACAGAGACAACTGTCTGACCAATCAGTGGTCTGCAGTGTTTACACGTCATGTTTTAGTATCTGGTCCCCAGTCCTGGAACCTCAGTGGAGGTGATACCAAAAAACTAGGACCGGGTACCAGATTCCAGGCCCTTTTTTGTAATGGAAACGCAAAAAGGCCGAGTTGAGTTGAGCCGATACCACGTAGTGGAAATATGGCATAAAAGTATATGATTCTTGATACTAAATCGATACCACGGTAAAAAAAAAAAGATGAAAAATCAGAAGAACCAATAAACTTAAACAAGAAATGCTTTAAGTATTTGCATATAAATTAATATTGCTATTGCCTCTAACTCCTCTGTTGCACTCAGTCACAGTTTACTGCTTTGAATGCACAGACATGATTGGTTGAGTGGTATCACGTGGGATGGTTCTAAATACATGCAATTGGTCTGTGCGTTTCCTCATCTACTCTACTGTAAGCTGTGTTAGTTAAAATAGAAGCGCTCCACCACCGCCTGTAAAAACTGTGTTGGATTATCGGACCAGTGTCGATGTGGAGCCCTGATGATATCGCATGTAAACTATTTAATTCTGAATAACCAAACTCACTTTGAATTCTTTAAACAGATCTGGGTGCCTGTCTCAAAGGTGCTTTGCTAGGTTCGTAGTATCCCCCCTTCGTTTGAATTCTGCTGTGGCGGCGTTTACACAGTGGCTTACGCGTGTCCATAACCATGTCATGGTCATCTACCTGAAATACTTCCACACATGAGTTTTGGTCCTTTTTTGTCCAATAGACGAGGCGGAGCTTTAGCTGCAGCTGTGTCCATTCTTTCATGAGTTGCTGTACCTGTTGCGTGTCAACTGTCAGTGCGTACTGCCCCCATCAGTTCAGGAAGAGTAGTAGCCTACCGATGGTATCGATTCTTATGCAGGCATTGTTTTTTCCATTTACTAAAAAAAATTAGTATTGACAGTTCTTTTTTCATCGTAGTATCGAATGGTATTGTGAGTATCGGTTCTCATGACATCCCTATTCCAAATGTCACATCATAACTCCAAATCAACATCAACAGCCCAACAGAGCTGTTATAACCTTCTGGAATGTCAAAGTTTGGGCTTTTTTACATTAAATAATGGCACCGACTGGAAATGACATGGCGCAACATTTTATTTAAGATACTTTTTTTTTTCATTGTCCTTTGCAATGGACAGAGTTTTTGTTTCTGTAAGTAAAGCTGTGACATTCCTTCCCTTACAGAGGACACCAATGCATTGCTGGGCCTCAGGAGGTTTAGGCTCTGCTGATCGGACAAATGTCTGTTTTTTTTCTCCAACTGGTTGTGACTCAGGAAAAGAAGGCAACTTTGGATGACTATTGTGCACAGAAAGCTTGTGGTTAGTAGATGTAGTTCCACAAAAACACCTGTTGTACTGATCAGTCTGTCATTTCATGCTGACTTCCCGTCCCTCACTGTGACACAGGTCCACTGTTTTCACACCTGTTTTCACTTTTTTTTTTTTTTAATCTTTTGTCTAGGGCAGAACAAAATCACAGTGTCCAACCCAGCTTTAACCAGTCTGCTCACCCTTTGCACAGAGAATAAAAATATCTATTCCACAAAACGGAAATATTTTGTAAAAAAAAAAAAAAAAATGTTGAATATGTGACTGCACCTCTTCCCCTGGCGTTGGTATTTCCCTCTGCCAGAGCCACCGGCCCCTGTTTCCCTAATGGATAAGGCAGAGGCTGAGGGACAGGACAGCTGTGGTTCACATACACAACTACACACATACATGGAGCTGGGCCATTCCCACTCTGTTGCTTTTCCATCTCAACCTTTGTGTGTAATCAATAACAGCATTTCAGCTTAACACAGCGAGCCCCAATGAGAGCTCCAGTTGCAGTTCCAAAACATTACACACACAAACACTCACACATACACAAGCAAGTACCCACACGAGGTTGCGAGCAGAGAAGTAAAACAATAGGTTTATGGGCAGCAGTAGTTTATTAAAGGCCCAACCCCTATACTAGCCATCATCTGACTGTTCATGCTTACTGAAGTCTAACCTTTGCTGTAGGTCAGTGATCTCATTTTCCATGTGTTCGTCCAGACCTGAACAGTCTATAGGCGAGCTGCAGTTCAGTGCCATTTCAGCCCAGTGAAAGTTGAACATCAGCAAAGCAGTGCGCCAGGTGGAAGAAAATGTGTCAAGGTCAGACAGCAAAGCAGAAAGAAAGAGCGGAGGAATGTAAAGACAAGGTTGATACACAGATGTAACCTGCTGAGGATGCTCCTGAGCTGCACAGGAGTTAAAGCTGTTAGATTCTTATCGATCCGGCTCCCACCGGCTTACTAGTCTACATCTGTACATAGGTATACAGGAATTGAATTCCAATTCCACACTTCCGCCACAATCGTGCCATGTCTTTGGCTAATCTTTCCTCAGAAATCCCAGACTGTGGAGGGATTCAAAGCCCCACTGAAGTGGAGTAGGAGAATCAGTCTACCACACTCCACAAAATCTCTCTCTTGCTCATTTCTTTTTCAATTAGTCAGCTAGACCTAGCCATGACCGAGAGCAATATCAGTTTGCACCATTTAGTCATGGTATTAATGCACAAAGAGCGCTCATCTTAGATGATGGATCAATGCTATTTTCCAAGCTGTTACCATGTCCATTATTGTTTCAATTACTACCACTCAGATAATGGTTATACCGGCCCCATCTCATCCAATTGAAGCCTGATACATGCATCTGTGAATCTGGTTCAATATGGCTGTCGCTGGTCAGAAGGGGGAGAGCCATCTACCGTTATGTCCACAGGTATATCATACTAATGACCAGGACAGACAGCTACTTTTTAATTATTTTCTAATTATATTTCACATTTTTCATTCTGTATGTGTTTTGATGACAAATGAGACCTGCGGATTTATGTCTCAATCAGAAAATACAGATCTACAGTGGTGTTCAGACCTGGCATTAACGAGTGTTTTTCATTTCACACAAATTGAGGATGTATTGAGATCCAGTGACTCAGACCATGAATGGATCCTGTGAAGGACTGAAGGGCCATGTTCTCAGATGACATTCACTGAATAAGGGAAAGTCACTAATGCCATCATATGAAGCCCAACCAAAAAGTCACACAGAACATTTTTTTGCATTTAATAATAATGGATTAGAATTATATCCTCACTGCAAGAAGGTCCTGGGTTCGATTCCAGCACCGGTTGATGGGGGTGGGACCTTTCTGTGTGGAGTTTGCATGTTCTCCCTGTGTCCGTGTGGGTTCTCTCCGGGTACTCCCACTTCCTCCCACCATCCAAAGACATGCACTGATAGGTTAACTGGTTAATCTAAATTGCCCATAGGTGTGAATGTGAGAGTGGTTGTTTGTCTCTATATGTTCAGCCCTGCGATGAACTGGTGACATGTCCAGGGTGTACCCCACCTTCGCCCCTATGTAGCTGGGATAGGCTCTAGTGACCCCTGTGACTCTAGTGAGGATAAAGTGGGTTCAGAAAATGAATGAATGAATAGATTTATATAGCGCTTGTATTAACGCATGCTCTCACATTCACACTCTGGTGGTGGTAAACTACATTTGTATCCACAGATGCCCTGGGACAGACTGACGGAAGCGTGGCTGCCAACAGCCCCTCTGACCACCAAGAAAAAACATGCAACACACATTCATACACCAGTGTGAGTAGCAGCACTGAAGACAAGGTGGGTGAAGTGTCTTGCCCAAGGACACAACAGCACATGACTAGGACAATAAACCTTCGGTCATTGGAGAAACTGTTCTACCTCCTGAGCCGCAGATACCTGATTTGGATTGTCATACTAAATGTCACAAAATGTATTTCCATCCAGAGGTGCAATAATATTTGGCCAAGATTTGGTATTGATGATGGATGTGTTGGACGACGAAAGTAAAATCTTCGCCATCACATCCCAAAGATTCTCGGTGGGGTTCTGGTCTGGACTCTGGTGGACAATCTATATGTGAAAATGATGTCTCATGCTCCCTAAACCAGTCTTTGACAATTTCAACCTGATCCATCCTGGTGTTGTTGTCTTGAAATATGCCAGTGTCATCAGCAAAGAGAAAACCTGGACTTCATTTTTTGGACTGGTAATGTTACTGAATCTAGACCCTGACCAACTGAATCAACCTCAGATCAAGGTTATTATTGTTAGCGAAAACTAACGAAATGACGAAAACTAGAATTGAGAAAATATTTTCGTTAACTGAAATAAATAAAAACTACAATTAAAAGAAAAAAAATTATAACTAACTGAAACTGTATTGTGTGCTTACAAAACTAACTAAAACATATAAAAATTATGGATAAAATTCCCTTCCTTTTCGTCTTTGTCAATGTCGGATTGATATAAAATCGATTTATTTTGCTTGAGCAATTTTAGTTGGTGGCACCATACGGCACTACACAGTCTGTCACTTCTCGTCACTTGTCGTTTAGAGTTAGCTTCTCGTCCCCACTCTACCTGGAAACATGGAGACTAAAGTTGGGAGAAAGTAGAGTCCTGTGTAGGATTTATTCAAATACGAGGGTGAGGAAGATAAAAGATATGAAAAAAACTAAAACTGATACTAAAACTAAACCAAAACTAAGCTTTTAGAAAAAAAACTAAAACTAATAAAAACTAGCAAACCTGCTCTAAAAACTAATTAAAACTAAATTAGAAAAAAAGTCAAAACTAAATAAAACTAAGCTATAATGAAAAGTCCAAAACGATCATAACCTTGCCCCAGATCATAACACTGCCCCCATAGGCTTGCACTGTAGGCACTAGGCATGATGGGTAATCACTTCACCTGCCTCTGTTTTCACCCTAATGCATCTATCACTCTGGAACAGGATCAATCTGGACTCAACAGACCACATGACCTTTTTCCATTGATCATTTACAAATTTGATGGGAGGTATCTGTTCAATTCTAATTTTTGTATCCAATCAAACATTTTCTCAAAATTTCATGTCCCCTGATTTTACTGGAAACATCAACGTGTAGAAGCTAATAGCAATATTCTAGCCATGCAATATATGAATTTAAAATATTACAAAAATGAACTAAAAGAATCTGATGAAATACCAAGGATGTCCCTGTGCTACGCTGTAAAGATACAATAAATATGAGTCATAGGTGTACGCAACACTCTGACACTTTATTCTTTTCTCTGTAAGGAAGTATTCACATTTCACATAATCCAGCTGAAATTCATCTGCATTTTTAAGCCCTTGAAGATCCAATCCTCTCTACAAGCCTAAGCCATGCAATAGAAGCAATAAAAACAAATGGAATGACATTTAAGGGATTTTGATTGATTCACGGCTTTGCCTCATGCAGTGAGAAACAGGCAAGAAAACATTCCACCTTAAAAGTTGCCCCAGGAGCCTTTCAGCTGCAAAGTGAATTAAATAACTTTCTCTACCTCGCTAAAGCTATTGCAAGTAAAGATAAAACACAATCTCATTCTCAAACACTCATTCATTCTATTTTTGTGGTGTATTTGTGGAGAAACATTACAAGACGGGCTGTTAAATTTGGACAGTGTGTGCTGGTCTGCAAGAAATGAAAGCTGGAGATATGTTTTTGGATATTAGGTGAGGGTTTCTATTTGTAAGATAGAATATAGAATTGAGATCTGAGTGACTGGTTACTCTGGATACATGGGAGATGCATTCTAACATCAGACATGAGTGGATGCATTTACGCTATGTTCAGGTTTTAATGCTCAATTCAGATTTTTTTGCCGAAATCTGATTTTTTTTTTTTTGCCGTAGTGTTGACATAATGTAAATGTGACAACCATCAGACTCATGTGTGAACAGTCTACGGTCCTGAAGTGACCCACATGTACTGAAGACGACATGACATGACATACAGCACACTGTGTTTACGGAAGTAAATATGGATTTTTCCAGATCCTGCCTCCTCCTGTGCAGACTTTTGATGTGTGTTGCATCTCAATGAAATGCGACGTGACTGTTCAGACTACAGTCACATTGCAAAATATCAAATATATATCTGATTTAGGACCACAAATAAAAGTGGTCTGGGTCTGATTTGAAAAAAAAAAAAAGGGATTTATGATGTTCAGTCATACAAAAATCAAATATGGGTCACATATGGGTAAAAAAAGTCAGATTTGAGTCACTCTGACCTGCAGTTTGAACGAAGCGCAAGATTTTACCAAAACCAAAAACACAGGTTAATACAGATCTGAATGGGGTCACTGTCTGGATGTTACCCATCAGCACCACAAACACTGCATTCAGCTTTACTCGGTGTTGGGAGTAATGTGTTACAAAAGTTATGCATTACAGTAACTGATTACTTTTTGCTGTAACGCAGTAGTGTAAGGCATTACTAATCAGTTTTCAGAATATTTCACTCTGTACATGTTCAATAGTACATGAGTTACAACTAGTGCTGGG
The DNA here is from genome assembly GCF_902148855.1 of Sphaeramia orbicularis. Lineage (NCBI taxonomy): Eukaryota > Metazoa > Chordata > Actinopteri > Kurtiformes > Apogonidae > Sphaeramia > Sphaeramia orbicularis. The sequence goes on from NC_043978.1 coordinate 27,314,446, forward strand.
CAGCGATTAAATTTTTTAAATCACAACTAATCATGCGGATTTCTGCGATTAATCATGATTAATCGCATAGTTATGGGGGGGGGTTGCCGGCATCAACAGCGTGTATTGCCTTTAAGTGATATTTCAGACTCGAAGTACTCCGGTGATGAAACATAATTCCACGTCAGTGCTTCCAAACAACTGTGTCCTTCTCAACCCCACCATCTGAAGACATTCAAAACTAGAAGCACTCGGAGAGCGCAGACCTCCGCCAAGGCTGATCAGTGGGCCCCCCCACCCCCGATCACCACCAAAATGTAATCATTTCTTCCTTATCCCATTTCCAACAAACCCTGAAAATTTCATCCAAATCTGTCCATAACTTTTTGAGTTATGTTGCACACTAACGGACAGACAAACAAACAGACAAACAAACAAACAAACAAACAAACAAACAAACAAACAAACCCTGGCAAAAACATAACCTCCTTGGCGGAGGTAATGAAAACATCCATGGAAAAGACCGGTACTTTTCTCCATGTTTTTGTCCCCACCAGTTTATTTCCGGTTGTGAGCAATTGACAGGAGTCTTAAGCCCACTAATAAGTACTAATACTAATAAGCCCAATAATATGTGATGTTCAGTTGTTAAAAGCAAGCAAAGGGGGCCCACTAGTGGTTGGAATAAGTGGCACTAACATATGTTTTGTCCTTGCGGTGTTACCGTAGACAGTTCAGACATAAGAAGGACCTAACAGACACGTTTCTTTCACTCTGTTTGTATGGCCCCAAAAATGTTTGCCTGTGAGTATTTTATGTTCAGTTGTTGTTAGAATGAATAGTATTAAATATCTCTGATGTGAACCTTTGTTGCTGGATAAGAAGACGTTGTAAATCTTAAATTAATCTGTAAATGCTCATCGTTAGCGTGTCTGTGGATTTTCCTATTCAAGTTAGCATCGAGCTAGCGATCTTTTTCGTATTCATTTAAATGTATAATGCCATGTAAATGTACTAAGGGAGTGAACAGAACTCAGACATGTTCTGTATGTATGTTGCAGTTTTACAGTGAGTCTCAAGTAAAAGATTTAGAGAGAAGTTTTGGGCGTCCGGCTTTTCTTGGGAAACCTGTTGTCTATCTGCCGAGCTAATCGCTACATACACACAAGCAGGGGCAGAAGAATAGGAGTTAGAATAAAACAGCATTAACAGGAGACAAAAAAAAAACCTGTCTGTGTTATTTAATTAATGCGTTAACGCGGTAATAATGTGTTAACTTGCCCAGCCCTAGTTACAACACACAAAAATGCGACAAGAAACTTCTATTTTTTGTTGGCGTTCAGCCAATGGGTGAAGACGGGAGGAGACAGTCCATTGGTCACATGGACGTATGTTCAGTACTAACCCTAACCCTGCTTTACAGAAGCTAGTTAGCATGACCCCTGTGATCAGCAATAACAAGGAAAGCTAATGTTTCTATTACTAGTTAGAATTCTTTATCCATTGCAGAATGAATCTACCAGGGCCCATTTCTACAGGTGGGGGTTGGGTTCTACTGTGCACACACCACTTAGGATGAGGGTCTGTATGTAACTCAAAAGTAATACAGGAGTCATGAAATGAATTACAATTCTGAGACAGTAATATTGTAAGGTAAGGAATTACATTTAATTAGGGCTGTCAAAATTAATGCATTAACACAGATTAACCCATCATCATGATTAATCTGATTAAAAATTTTAAAGCAATTAACTCATCTGCGGCACAGAATGACTCTGAACATCTCTGCCAACGCATTTGAGGCAGTTTGTCCAAGTAAAGTTACTGATAATGCACAAATGGGCAGTTGATCTGGTAGTGACAGGCAGCAGAACCAACCCATAAAGATGGAAGACACTAACCAGCACGCTGGCCCTCTGGATGGAAATATGAGGGAAAAAAACCCAAGATGGAACAGTTGACCGACATAAAGTATTATCCACACTCTGCAGGAAGGAGTTTTCTTTTCACTGAAGCATTTCCAGCTTAAAATACCACATTAACATGAAGCATACGTTAGTCGGGGATTCTGCTAGCACTTTGGCTAATGTGTCGCCCAGCTTACGACAAACATGTTAAGTGCAGATATATTCCCTTCTTTCTTGAGTCTGTTCATGCAAAATGAAACACAATTAATATAGATTAAAAATGAATGATATTTAATCATGATTAATTGAAATTAATCCACAGCAACCCTGTGATTAATCTGATTTTTTTTTAAAAAGTATCGTTTGACAGCACTACCTTTAAATAACAGTAACAAGTACTGCCCCACCCGCCACCTCACATCAGCCAACACCTACCTCTTCACTCCCATCACTAGGACAAAGCACTGGACCATGGAGGACTGAGCCTTCGCTGCAGCCGCCCCCACCCTATGGAACTCACTCCCACAAAACATCAGGAACTCGGACTCAATACCAAACTTCAAATCACTACTCAAAACTCACCTGTTCAAACTTGTATTTTCTTGAGCCCTTTTGTTCTTCTGTTTTGTTTGTTTGTGAAGCATCTTTGAGTGTCCAAAAAAGTGCTATAAAAGTGTGATTTATTATTATTATTATTACAAGTAATCTGTAATGTATTACAGTTTAGAAATAACTTGCACAATGCTGGCTTTACTGCATACAAACACTGAGATTCACTCAGAAATATTACTCATACACTAAACATATTAATACCAGCGGGAATGGGAGATTCAGAGATGGGATGGATTATGTGCCAACACAAGACGACTGCAATGATGGGAAAATTTGCACATTTCAAAAGAGTAAGAACTGCAGTAAGTCATCTTTAATCGCTGTGAATCGCTCTCAGACATCACCACACAAAAGCCTGCGACACAGTAAATATAAAGAGTATTCATAGAATCTAAAAGGGAAATAAAGAGGAAAACAATGAAGGCTTGGAACAGGTCATCCTTCCACAGAGGACCTAGCCTTTCCCACTCTGTCTGTCTGTGTCTCCCTGGCTGGAAGCAGAGTGTCAGTGCTGTCAGGTGTGAGTCAATGCCGTCAGATGCGATCTCATTACGCCAGCTTACCTCAAGGTTAGCAGTGGGCTGCTGGCTAGGCACAAAATCGATCTGCACCAGGGACAGGCGTTAAAGGCCACTGTGGTCTGCTGTGCGCACACCCGGACACAAGCCAAACAAGCAGCGCGTTCTGAAATGCAAAGGCCCACTAATACAAGCGCAGGCACGTAACATATGTACACAAAACTGTGGAAGCACACTGTGATAGACTCTGAAACTATGTGGAAGGAGTACAGATCAACATATTAACATATTGATGGAATTACGGCGACTTTAAACAGTCTAATGCAACAAAGAATTCTGCAAACATTTCACCAAGCGTACTGCGTTCCACTTCCAGACAAATCACCTTTTTTTTTTTTTTTTTTTTTTGCTTTGTTCATGCAGATAATAGAAGACCCTTTATCGCATTTATTCAACAGTATCACTTAAAAGAAGGTGCTGTACAAATATATCGCTCCATACATATCTTTTCCACTGTTTGCAGCAAACAGCATGTAATATCCACAGCAGTACAGATAAAGGAGGCAGGTATGAAGGAGACATTTGAATGCATGTAACGTCCATAAAGGTTTTATTCATCGCCCATTAGAGTCTGTACGTGACAAAATGCTTCTGCACTATCTGTTCTGAAAATTTAGACGTGTTAAGATATCAAATTAGCTGCCGTTGCAAAACAAAAATTTAATAAGTAAATAAAAAAAAGAAGGGAATAGTTTTAATCTAATTCAGTGTGGTTTGCAACCTTCAGTACTAGAGGCTAATAGTGAAGAAATTAATATTCATAGGAAACAGCTTGGCGGCTGTACCTTTGCACTGGTAGCAGGTGTCCATATGTGGGGAATACCGACCACTTTCTAAGGCTACCCCAGCCCTGCCTCTCATTTACACAACTCAATGAGTACACAGAGCATATGTTTAAGTTTAACAAGGAGACGACGACATTCTTAATCTACTGTGTTTTCTGAAGAGCTCAAAATAGGGGCTGAGATCACAATTTTGGATTCTAATTCATGATATTTGTAAAAGTCTGACCTACTGACCCCAGTTTTGGCCAACTATAGTGGTTACTATTAGGGATGCACCGACACCACTTTTTTCCAGACCGAGTACAAGTACAAGTACTTACATTTGAGTACTTGCCGATACCGAGTACCGATACGAGTCCTTAATAATCCCATCCCAGTTCTTAGTTCCTTTTGAAAATGTGCTTTATTGTCATTGTCATTAGTCTGACTGGAACAATGTGCTGCTACTGACCTTTAACCCTTTCATGCATGAATTCTAAGAACCATAATTAAGATTTTGAGTGTTTCAAGAGTGTTTTTATTCCTGTTTAGGCATGAAAAAAAAAATGTGATTGAATTTTTTTATGACCCTATTTTTCATGGAGTTACAAAAACATTCACTCAATCATGCGTTTAATTTTAGAAGCAAAGAAAAATGCATTTACTGATATACTGTGTGAGAACTATGAAAGAAAAACATTTTTAATGCTGCTAATCTGATGTTGTCTCACATTTTAACATACACTAATACTAGTTATTAATCACTTCATGGAGATGATATGTAAAAAGAAAAACCCCAACTTTCTGTTTATAATTAGGAATTAGGATTTTTTTTACATTCAAACATATTAGTGCAGATCATCTTTATCTAGAACAGCAAAGTTACAGTATCGGTATGAACTACAGAGGATGGGATGATGTATAAGTGTCCTCTGTGTTGGCTGATATGGAATTAAAACAACAAAATCCATAATTATACAAGAGAACACATTTGAACAGCTGTCCACTGTAGCGACCACTATGCATGAAAGGGTTAATGTGTTGGAATGAGCGTTTCTCAATTAATCCACCAGGGGGCACCGCTCTTAATTAACCATACTGGACAAATACCACCAAGAAGAGTAAAGTTTTTGGAGAAGAAGAAGAAAAAAGTCAGCAATAACAAACATGGAGAAGACAGAGGCAACACTAATATGATACTAATGTTGCAGCATTTTTGCTAGAAAGGTTTAAAAGCGAAGCCTCAGCAGGTAGAGAAAAGATAAATGAGCGATAAGTTTGGTTTTCACTTCTGCTGGCGGCGGTCTGCACCACTCCGCACCCTCATAGTATTATAAGTAGGATGGAAACCGGCCCAGCCCTGGGTGTTGTCATAAATGTGTCAGTAGTTTTTCTCTGACTCACACAGTCGCTCTTTGAACAGATCCTCTACCTCCACAGTTCCCAGCGGTATTCTCTGTCTGTGTACGCATCCACCTGCACCTGGAAAACAGATGGAATGTACGCAGAGGACGGACAGAACGCTGCGTCCGTATCTGTCTGTGTCTTTAACGTTACTTGCAGTCAGCGTTACTTTTATCACCGTCATTTATCTTGAAAAATCTCCACACTCTTCACATTATTCCACCGCCACGTACCTGCTGCACTGAACTGTGAATGTCACACGGCTGTAGTGGTATCAGTGCGGTTGTATTGGATTACTTTTATGAGTACGAGTACACACACTGAGTATCGGAGCCGATGCCCGATACTGGTATGGGATAGGTGCATTCTTAGTTACTATAGTTAAATGGTTATGAAAAATGAATGAAAGAATGATCTATATTACTACTAGACCCTTGTGCTGTTTGACACTGTGAACTTATTAACAAGTCCAGTCCTTAATAAGTTATGGACATGTTAATAATAACCTGGACAGTTATGGTTTCTAATGTGGTTATAAAGTAATCATTTTATATTAAACACAAATGTATGGACACTATTATTAAAAGTTGGTCAGTATGTCATTGTTAACAGTAAAATGACTATTAACTGAAATTAATTATCTACTAAATATTTAGTACATTTACAGGTGTGGGACCTCAGGATTATAGACATATCTAAGATTTCCACATTAAAACATGACAGGCCTATGTTACATATTTTGTTGACTGGCTTACTTACATTACAACAAACATCCTGTGATTTTATTAATTGTAACCGTTTGTTTATTTTTGTCATAATTTTCATTTAAACACCACAAATCTAACATTAGTTGCAGCTCTAATATTTCAATGGTATGACCGACAGTGTGTCTATATGTATTATCTATCTATCTATCTATCTATCTATCTATCTATCTATCTATCTATCTATCTATCTATCTATCTATCTATCTATCTATCTATCTATCTATCTATCTATCTATCTATCTATCTATCTATCTATCTATCTATCTATCTATCTCTCTATCTATCTATCTATCTATCTATCTATCATCTGTGTGATGATTTTGATGTTATACTTGTTGGAGGTTTAGGACAAAGGTCAAGGACAAACCCGATGCATGTTGGAACCGATCCATAAAGAATGAAAAATGCATCAGAGAGGAGATACAACCCTGCATGTGTATAAAAACCTAAATCTGATCATGGCTCTACAGGGCAAGCACTGGTTGTTTGGATGTAAGTTTGTTAGTCCTTAAAGCGTTATAGATACTCACTCATAAAATGTTTCAAAGCCTATAAAAAGTATTCACCCTCTTGGAATTTTTTCTCCTTTTATTGTTTTCAAAAATGGAATGATATAATTGGGCTATTTTGGACAAGAATTTAGATTTCATCCAAAAAAATTGTCATAAAACGGCAAATTAAGCCGACCATGGTTCCATTTCGAAACACAATAAAAGGAAAAAAAAAAAAAAAATCTGCTTCTTATGATTGTATACTTGTCTGTAACAAATGCTTTTTTTTTTTTTTTTTTTCCTTTTAACCCAAGGGTGTCAAACATGAGGTGGGATGAATTTGAGAAGTGTAAAAGTTACACTGAAGATATTAACAGTAAAGGGTGTCAAACTCATTTTAGTTCAGGAGACACATTCACACCAATTTGATCTGAAGTGGATTGGAAAATAAAATAATAGCATAATAATGTGTAAATGAAACAGCTCCAAATTTGTCTCACAAACTATTTTTACTTTCACCAAAAAAATTGGAATAATCTAAACAACCACAAACAACCTGACATTTCTTGAGAAAAATAAATAGAATTTTAACAATATTACACCTGTTACTAAATGTTTTGAGTCTGTAGATCCACTGTTATGTGTACGTTGTAATGTACATGTGTAAATGAGAAGCCGAGGCATAATATTGTTAAAATTGCACATACTTTTTTTTTTTAAATTGAAGTTAGAACAATGACAATATAAAAAAGTCCTATATAGTGTCCAATATATGTGATGTCAGAACAAGAACACTATAACTGCACTCACATAAAAAAAAAAAGGGGGGGGGGGGTCTGCCTACTTACTTAATATTGAAGTAATCTATAAAGGGCTGCCAAATTGAATAAAATAACTTCACATTATCTTTTAGTGAAAATTAGATTTTCTCCAAATGTAAGTGTTGCATAATGTCTTTCAACAGAGCCTGATGAGTTGGAGGATTTTGGTTCTTCCAGTTTAAAATTGCACTTACTTTTTGCTCTATAACAATGTTTTTCAACTTTGGGGTTGCCTGGAATTCCGATGTGGTCACCTGAAATTTCTAGTAATTGATGAAAGAAAAAAAAAAAAACTAATACATTTTTAAATGATTCAATATGTATTTCATTATAATTAAAACACCACATACTTTTCCTAATATAAATCAAGTTCAAATAAAATGCAGGATTTATCTAAGAGGGCATATCTTGATTGACCCGCTCATGTGACCGCATGTGTTACTACACTTCAACCTGCCCAGACACAGTCGCTGTCAGAAAACCGAACCAAACGAGAATGGAAAGATTTCTTCACCCACCAAGACATCTCCAGGAGAAAAATGTGCTATAGAGCAGTGACCCCATTTTAACATCACAAATTTCTAGCAACCCCAGACATTCAAAACAGAGACATTTTGACATTTTGCAAAAATTAATTGGGTTTTGATCATGTACTAGTTTGCTATATTATGTTGCAAATAAATGTTAATTTTAGATGACATTTAGTCTATATAATGTACAGGGTGGGGAAGCAAAATTTACAATGAACATTTAGTTGTTTTTTCTCAGCAGGCACTATGTCAATTGTTTTGAAACCAAACATATATTGATGTCATAATCACACCTAACACTATTATCCATACCTTTTCAGAAACTTTTGCCCATATGAGTAATCAGGAAAGCAAACGTCAAAGAGTGTGTGATTTGCTGAATGCACTCGTCACACCAAAGGAGATTTCAAAATAGTTGGAGTGTCCATAAAGACTGTTTACAATGTAAAGAAGAGAATGACTATGAGCAAAACTATTACGAGAAAGTCTGGAAGATACTATTAAAGAAGAATGGGAGAAGTTGTCACCCGAATATTTGAGGAACACTTGCGCAAGTTTCAGGAAGCGTGTGAAGGCAGTTATTGAGAAAGAAGGAGGACACATAGAATAAAAACATTTTCTATTATGTCAATTTTCTTGTGGCAAATAAATTCTCATGACTTTCAATAAACTAATTGGTCATACACTGTCTTTCAATCCCTGCCTCAAAATATTGTAAATTTTGCTTCCCCACCCTGTATATTATTATGAACGGAGGCAGAAAAGCCAGGTGTAGATTACTGCACAAAGGGAGTATTTGATTTTCCTTGGTCAGGATATGTACAGTCAGTCCAGCTTGGATTTACAAGGCTGATAATTAATACTGAACAAACAATAAGTCAAACTATGAAAGAGCTGCAGCATCTGAAACCGACCACAATGAACATTTGACAGATAAACAGTACCACAGTGCTTCAGTTTCAGCTTCACAGTTTGTCATGTATTTTATGGATTGGGATTGTCTCTCTCAACTCACCGTATAGTTTTTATTAGTAAGTTTTTTTTTTTTTGTCAATTACTAGAAATTTCAGGCGACCCCGTTTGAATTCCAGGTGACCCCACATGGAGTCCTGACCCCAAACACTGACACAGAAGAAAATGTGTATTTATTATTTACAGGTTATTATGCTATTATTTAACCGGTCTGACCTGCTTGAGATTAAACTGGGCTGAATGTGTCCGCTGAACTAAAATGAGTTTGACACCCCCGCTCTAACCCTAAAACCACGTCTTTGTCCTCTTGGATCCGTGGGGACCTCAGTGGTGTCCTCACAGAGGTATGAAAGCTATAAATCACACAAACAGTCAAACACAAGCGAAGGGAATACGCTGCTCATCTTCGGTACACAGGGTGGAAAGCAGAAACTTTTTCTCAATGGACATTTGGCGGAGGTATGCGTTTTTCGAGTGCCCTTCCACATGCCACGTAAACTTCATTATGCACAATTACTCATCGATTTATCAGCTTGGCACCACTTCTGCAGAGACATATGACATTCATTTCACTTCCACACAGTGACTTGTTAGCATGTGTGCAAGTGTGGCTGTGACTTTACTGTTTGTGTCAACGGAACCACATCATGATCTCAACTGGTGCGTCTCTGTTACTTCCACTTCCACTTTCCGGCCACATATCGCGACAAATGTGGGTTTATACTTTGTAAATTCACTTCATGATCTCTTGAGCTCAAACTCACATTAAGGATTAAAGTACAGCTGTTAGTGGATTTTAATCTATAAACACAGATTAATTAAATTGTACTTTTTATTACCTTGACCTCAATTTTACCAAGGTGTCATGGTTTTTAGAGTGGCAATAATCAGAAAATGTCATTTGGTTTTAATTAAATTATTAACCTGTGCTTGAAAGCGCTAAATGAGAAAGAATGACTGGTGTTTTATCAATGCTTTGAGCTTTATCAGATTTTTAAATGAATGTTCTGTTCTTTAAATGTAGTTCATCAAAATGGAGAAAATAAGTGCATTGTTACATCATAGACCATAACTTTTGCTTCATGTTGGGAAAAATGGATTCAATACATGATAATCCAGAGGCCTGATTTTAAATTATGTAAATGAACAATCACAGGTACATGGTCATTTCCAAATGTTTATAGTTCGAGATTTGTGTTTTTTGGTTTTTTTTTATGCTCTTTCTGTTACTTTATTTCAATTGTTCCTTCCACTGACTGTTAAGAACAGGATATATTAGAAATACAGACTTGAGAAAATGAACCTCCAGAACAAAGGTAAATGGGTGCTTCTATGAAACTGGGTTCATTTTGGTACCTGTCACTTTTCCAGCTTTTTAAACCTAATAATAAAAGATAAATGTCGACATATTTCCCCCCAGGATGTACCTAATGATGACCTCAGATAAATGCAAAAAAAATTATACTCTTGCTCTGAGGCATCCCAAAATTTATCAATTTTTAATAAAATATTGAGGCCAAAAATAGGACCAGAATTGGGACAGGAAAAGCTACCTAGGTGTCAGTGCATTTGATCTGAAAACATGACTTGAGATGGCCTTATATACCACTATAAATAAAGACATTGTGTTAAATTCGACAATCCTAGTGTTTTTCCTAATCTAGACATGCTGGTTTTTCACGAATCGACAGTCTCATTCCAGGTTTTGCGTGTAACCCATTGTGTCTACTGGCGTTACATGCTGAACCTACCCGGTTAAACACATATAAATTGCAAGTGATTTTGCAACAGTGGTCATTTTTGTGAAACACTCTGCCTTACATATTTACTTTGATTCCCAAAATGTACCTGTGAGAGAATAAAAAGATATTTGAAAAAATAGTAGCGCATAATTTTCATGTCCTTTTTACTGCGTTACATGCAGATTTTTGTATTAAAAAAAATTATATTAAAAAAAATATATAAAAATGTGTTTTATCTGAAAAATAGTTTCTCTTTTATCTCAGTAAATATTTATTTTTAAAATAGAACCGAAGTGCTTCCAAACTTGCTTCTGGTTTGAACTTTTAGCCCCTCTGTCCTGCTTTTAGGGACCAGTTTCACAGAAGCACCCAAATATAAATGAATGTACAATGTGTATGGGAATATCTGTATGTGCCTGTACATGTCATTGGAAAATTATAAACAGCAATAAAGAAATAATTTATATATATATATATATATATATATATATATATAAATGTAGTTAATTTGTTGTAATGTCTAAAGCTGTGGTTCCCAACCTTTTTTGGCTCGTGACCTCATTTTAAAATCAGAAATTTCTGGTGACCCCAGACATTCAAAATGGAGACATTTTTTTGCTAAAATTTATTTGTTTTTGATCATGTAGTAGTTTGTTATTGTATGTTGCAAATAAACATTAATTTTAGATTAAATTTATGCTATATAATGTATATAATGCACCTTTTTAAAATTTTTAAAAGGAAAAGTGTGTGGTGTTTTAATTATAATGACATGTATTTTGAATCATTACAACATATTTTTTATTAGTAATTTTTTTTAATCAATTACTAGAAATTTCAGGTGACCCCATTTGAATTCCAGGCGACCCCACGTGGGGTCCCGATCCCAAGGTTGAAAAACACCGGTCTAAAGGGAAACAGAGTAAAAATAAGAGCATATTGTTGGTCAGTGAGTGTTTTACAGAAATACATCCAATCAGAGAGAGTGTCAGGGCCAAGATGACATCTGAAATATAAAAAGAACTATATAAAAAATGTGTTTCTGAAAATGGAATGACCTGGACAAGAAGGGAAAGAAATGGAATCAGAGGAATTGTTCTCGTAAAAAGAGCGCACGTGTCCAGATAGAACATCATATGGGATTCAGGTGGAAAAACTGACAAAGACGAGAGACCAGAAGAAAGAAGGAAAAAAGAAAGAAAGACAGACAGACAGGGGAGGGGAAGAAAGACGGAGTGACAGGCAGAGGGAGGAGGTCGAGCGGCGAAGCAAATTCAAAGAGCAATTCCATTTGTCCTCTTCACTCATCAGAAGGGGAACATTTGAAGTGACATGCTAATTTAAGTCAGTGACAAATCAAAGTCTATCACTGATATTACCCCAAAGCGCCGGCGACTATCCTCTGCACACTTCACATTTTTGCAAGTCATTGAAGGAATGTGATTGTAGTTTAAACATCAGAGGAATAAGGTGCGCTTTTAGCTCCGTATTATCTCTCTTCACCAAAAACAGTGCCATTACCGCACTGCGTGAAAAGACTCACACACGGAGGCCATGAAAAGATGCACACACACACACACACACACACACACACACACACACACACACACAGACACACACACCTATTGTAGTTACACACTCGTACAGACACAGACGCACACACAGCAATGTCCATACGCAGTAATGGGTGATGTGCCTGGCTAATAAAATCACTTTAGTCTTCATAACCACTTTAGCCTTGGAAGCTGCCATCAATGGAAGGACAAATCCACGCACAGACACACACACACACACATACTCACACATATACAAGAACGAATGGTACGCGGTCCAGCCCTTCCATTAGCCTAATGAAGTGGCTCCCTAAGATGGATGACATGACATCACCTCCACCACCAATCACAATATCACCCCTAAAAAACCTTCCACTAAAAGCCCCACCTCCCCCCGATTCAACCCCCCCACCACTGCTTACTGCACCAAATGGACGATGAGCGTTCCAGGCCCCATTCGGCCCCCTCACAACACTTTTATTGGTCTGGTTATTTATCTCTTTAATGCAATTGGCTGGAGTGGATGCCTATGGATGCAGAGAGCTAGTAAATCACAGTGCAGTCGGGGCGGCGGTGTGATTAAAAGAACTTCGGTTCAACAATGACGATGGCATCAAGCGGACGGCGTGCAGTCAGTCTGCATTCAGAACAGGAACAAGTGCACAAGAGGCCTGAGGGCAGCGGCTAACAAGACACCACAGCACATATATGAACAAAAAGGAAGTCACACATTTGTCTATATTTTGACCTTTCATACTCATAAGTTCTTTTAAACTACTTTTTAACCATCATTTATTTCTACTCTATATGTCGTATGTGTAGGTGAATAATAATAATAATAATAATAATAATAATAATAATAATAATAGTAAATTGCATTTATAAAGCACTTTTCATTCAGAAGTATCTCAAAGTGCTACACAGAGAAGACAGTCCAATAGTCGGGATGCACCGATCCAATACCAGTATCGGGCATCGACTCCGATACTCAGTGTGTGTACTTGTATTCTTACTCATAAAAGTGATCCGATACAAATGCACCGATACCACTTACGGCCGTGTGACATTCACAGTTCAGTGCAGCAGGTACGTGGCGGTGGAATAATGTGTGGGGAGAGTGGAGATTTGTCAATATAAATGATGGTGATAAAAGTAACGCTGACTGCAAGTAACGTTAAAGACACAGACGAAAACGGACGGAGCGTTCTGTCTGTCCTCTGCGTGCATTCCGTCCGTTTTCCAGGTGCTGGTGGATGTGTACCCAGAATATCAGCAGGAACCGTGGAGGTAGAGGATCTGTTCAAAGAGCGACTGTGTGAGTTAGAGAAAAACTACTGACACATTTATGACAACACCCAGGGCTGGGCCAGGGGTACGGAGTGGTGCGGACTGCCACCAGCAAAAGTGAAAACGAAACTTATCACTCATTTCTCCTTTCTCTACCTGATGAAGCTTCGCTTTTAAACCTTAACAGGAAAAACACCACAATATTAGTCTCACATTAGTGTTACCTCTGTCGTCTCCACGTTTGTTATGACTTACTTTCTTCTTCTCAAAAAACTTTACTCTTCTTCGTGGTATTTGTCCAGTATGGTTAATTCAGAGCGGCGCCCCCTGGTGGATTAATTGAGAAACACTCATTCCAACACATTAAATGTCAGTAGCAGGACCTTGTTCCAGTCAGATTTATGACAATGACAACAAGAAAAACACTCGGAGAACGCAGACCTCCGCCAAGACAGATCTGCCTCCTGTGCGTGCGTGCATGTTTGCTTGTTTGTTAGCACACCCCCCCCCCCCGATCACCACCAAAATTTAATCATTTTTTCCTTGTGCCAGTATCAACATTTCCTGAAAATTTCATGAAAATCCGTCCATAACTTTTTGAGTTATCTTGCTAACAAACAAACAAACACGCACGCAAACACACAAAGCCAGGTGATCACAATACCTCCTGGCGGAGGTAATAAAGCACATTTACAAAAGGAACTAAGAAATGGAATGGGATTATTAAATACTCGTATCGGTATTCGGTATCAGCAAGTACTCAAATGTAAGTACTCATTCTCATACTCGGTCTGGAAAAAAGTGGTATCATTGCATCCCTAGCCAATAGAAAATAAATTACTATAACAGGAATGAAAGACTTAAGTGAATAAAACAAAGCATCATGGTGGGCCATAAAAAGCCAGTCTTAACAGGAAAGTTTTTAGTTCCTTTTTGAAGGAGTCCAGTGACTGAGGAGCTCTGAGGTGGTCAGGGAGGGAGTTCCAGATATGGGGGGTGGCAGAGGAGAAGGCCCGGTCTCCCATGGTCTGAAGTTTAGTTCCGGGCGGGAGGAGGAAGTTGGTGCTGTGAGACTACGGGTGGAAGTGTGAGGGGTGAGGAGGTCCTTGGAGGTAGCTGGGGGTGCTTCTATGGATGCACTTGAAGTTGATGAGGGCAGTCTTCTAGTTAATTCTGAAGGGGATTGGTAGCCAGTGGAGGTTATGGAGAAGTGTTCCTGTTTATGGGTCCGTTTGAGGATTCTGGCAGCGCAGTTTTGGATTGGGCTGGAGTTTTTGTAGCTGTTTCTTGGGGATCCCATAAAAAAGGGCATTGTGGTAGTCGAGCCTTGAGGAGGCAAAGGCGTGGACAAGCTTTTCTGCATCTGTATCACTGAGAGAGGGGCGGAGTTTGGAGATGTTCTTAAGGTGGACAAAGCAGGTTTTAAACAGGTGTTTGATGTGATTTTTCGAATGTGAGGTGTGGGTCCAGTTTCATGCCAAGGTTTGTCACGGAGGTTGGGAGTGGTATGGTCTGGTCAGAGAAGGAGATGGAGGGTATAGAGGAGGACTGGACCTGATGGGGGGTGCCAATCAGAGGTGAAGGGGTTTAGTTAAGAAATGACATTAAGGAAACTTTCAAAGGAAGTTGTTGTACAGATGTTTTATACCAACGCCTGTCTGCTACGTAACTGTAGCTTTTTTTTTTTTTTGCACCAGATTCCCAGGAAATGTTATTGCCAGGAATGGGTAAAAGAATTCCTGATAATCCTGTGTGGTTCTCATTTCCACCACATCTCAAAATTCCAGGAAATGTATTTATAGAATCGGCCGTTTGGAGCCGTCAACTCAAAGTGTTTGCCAACTATGCTGTTTAGCCTGGACAGACGGACTACAGGGAACTCTTTTCAGGGAAAGTTTGGGGTCAAGGGAAAGTTTATTACCCATGGAATTTCAATTGAAACGCACTGAGGTTTTTTTGTTTTTTTTTTTAAATTCCTGGTAGAGTTTCTGCTGTGGAAAAGAGGGTTTTGGTATTGTTCCGGTGCATCCGTTAGACTGCTGATTTTTTTTTTTTTAATACATTATACATTGCATGTTGCAAATTATCATCACTGTTATCTGATACAACTTTCAGCTACTTGTTAAATGTTACCATATAGTTAATTTAGATTGAGTTTTCAGTACAATAGCAGTAGTGTAAGCTGGGTAAGTTTCACCATCTATGCTTCACCAGCTCCACCCTCTTGTATCTGTCTGTCTGTCTGTCTGTCTGTCTGCATCCTGGTTGATGTCAAGGAGGCTACACCCTTGTCTTTAATAAAGTTAAGATCCTTTTAAGATCATAATTAATGGAACTGAAGACTTGGTTCTGAGTCATGAGCAGGTTCCACTGGGGCTGGACTGTGACAATCCACTACAACAGTAGAATCAGAATCACCTTCATTTGCCAAGTATCTTCAAAAGAATACAAGGAAATTTACTCTGTTTTTTTTCAACTATGCTCTCTCTGTACAACATAATAAACAAGTACTAAAAAAACACAGCTAAAACAGAGTTGAAACTAGAAGCACTCGGAAAGCGCAGACCTCTGCCAAGGCTGATCAGTGCCCCCCCCCGTGGGCCCCCCCACGCCAAGGAGGTTATGTTTTTGCCAGGGTTTGTTTGTTTGTCTGTCTGTCTGTCTTTTTGTCTGTCCGTTAGTGTGCAACATAACTCAAAAAGTTATGGACAGATTTTGATGAAATTTTCAGGGTTTGTTGGAAATGGGCAAACCCGTGGGCCCCCCCACCCCGGATCACCACCAAAATTTAATCATTTCTTCCTTATCCCATTTCCAACAAACCCTGAAAATTTCATCAAAAACTGTCCATAACTTTTTGAGTTATGTTGCACACTAACGGACAGACAGACAGACAAACAAACAAACAAACAAACAAACCCTGGCAAAAACATAACCTCCTTGGCGGAGGTAATAAGTAAAAAAAACTTTTTGTACAAAGATGTGTATAAACAGTAGGTAATGACAGGGGTTTTCTGGTGGCTCTGTTCAATATTTTCATATTTTTCTTACTTTATATATGACTCAAGAACCTTTATCCCTAAAGTTCTGCTTCTTTCCACAAGATCCAGCCGACTTGGCACTTCTTATTTGCAGCTGGCTTCAACTAAGCATTAAACAGGCCATTCTCACACCAGATCATGTTGAATTTCCACTTACTTCCACTTATTAGATGAAAGTAATTAAACACTTTTAACCTCTTTTAACCAACAAACTTTTAACTTAAACACCATACTGGGCAACACACTGGCTCCAGTGATGGATTTGGACCAGACTGCACAGTTTGTAAACTAAGCAAAAATAATGGTAAAGTTGAACACAGCATGAGTTGATAATAGAACTATAGAAAGAATGTTAAACAGAATAATAATTAAAAACACAAAATTAGCAAAAATCCAATCATAAAAAGACTCTTGTCAATGACAAACTATGTAAAGTTAAATATAGAGTTATAAACATGACAGCAAAATAAGAGATTTAGTTCTTGGTTAGATTTACATGTGATTATTATAACTGTATGTTGTAATTGTGTGTTGCATTTCATGCTGGCTCTTGGGCCAGGACTCCCTTGGAAAAGAGGTTCGTAATCTCAATGGGATTTTTTTTGCCCTGGTTAAATAAAGGTTAAATAAAGTAAAAAATAAATAAATAAATAAATTGCAAAAAATTATATATAAAATGGTGCTGTTTTGGTGCTGTGTGTTACAGCTTGGTCAAAACAAATTTTCCTCACTAACACATTAGAAAGTGAAATTAATTTATTTAGAGTTTTTAAAACCCTGTTATGAATTTTTGTCGATAGCAAACTTAAGAGAGACAATAAGAAAAGACTGTTTCCAATGGAAAACTTTTGGAAAACACAAACAAAGAGTGCAGTAAAATTGGCCTTTGAAGCACTAGGGAAGGGGAAATATTATCTCTTTCACTTTTCCTCTCCCTCTCCCTCCCAGGAGGGCAAAGAGAAAGTGGTTATGGGTGGAAGGATGCAGGTATAGACATCCATAAACAGTCAGTGTTTTACAGGCAGCAGCACAGCCCCAGGTCCTGTCAAGGTTTACAAGTGCACAGGCTCTTTAAAGCACCAGTGTTTAAGTGTGGTATTTACATAAACCAGGCCGAGGTGTCCGTCTGAAGCAGACCTCACAGCTAAACAGAACATGGTGGTAACGGTGGAGAGAAAAATGTGTCAAGACAATAATGTGAAAGTTTACAAAAGCACAAAAAGGACATAAATATTAGAATAGATCATGTTACAAGAACTACAGCTCAAATCGATAATGTTTGATCTACATTCTGCTTTTAGAAACCAAGCATCTTCTCAACTAAAAGTAAATAAAAACAAAATAGAAACGAAAATACATGCACTTGTAAAACTAACTGCAAAAAAAGGAAAACCTAAATAAATTAAACAATAATAAAAAAAATAACTCTGATGTTGAAATGTTTGATGTTTCATTATCAGTGCAAGAACGCTGTTAAACAAGACGAAGCCGACTAGTTATTACAATATGCCTGTATTCATTCCACAGTATAAAGAAATCCTGATTGAAAATTACTGTTGTGTTTTCGACATGGAAATTATGCCTAACTAGCAAGGACAAAATATAACCTTGGCAGCCATGTGTGCAGTATCTACAAAGCCATAGAGGCCTCAGAGTATAAACTGTGCTACCACAAGTCTTTGTTGCATAAGCACATGCAATTAAACCATCAATCAGTTCCAATGTCAATTTGGCCTCTATCATCACTGGACTTTCCACTGGCCAACACTTTGTGCCTTCTGCCAGCTTGTAGGGGGTTTTTTTCTGCTGCTTTTATTTTTGTGTGTGTTACTCCACAGCGAAAAAGGCATGTAATGAAAACACAATAAAGGCTGTGGAAAATGCGCTCAACAGCACAACTGTCCAACAGTCTTTGTGTGTGTGTGTGTGTGTTTTTGTGTTTGAGTGTGTGTGTGTGTGTGGGTTTATGTTTGTGCGCACCACCTTTACAGTATGTTTACTTCTTATTAGCAGATGTCCCTTCCCACTGGGGATGGTACTGTATAGTCCAAACAGCAGCAGAGGGAGAGGGGAGAGTTGGGGGTGAGGGGGGGTATTAAGATGTGCTGGGACAGCAGTACCACCCCGATGTGAGTCATAGGACACACTGTCAGCAGCCATCCAACATCACACACTGACTCATTACGCTGGAGGAGAAGAGATGACAACAGTAGCCACGATCAAGGAGAGTGGAAGAGGCGTATCAGTGAGAGACAGACAGAGGACGGAGTCAGCATCAGCACTTATGATGATGCCACTTCCCTCCGTCCTACACTGACAATACTGCAAAAAAAACCCACAGATGCCCACCAACACATCTGTGACGCAGCCCTTCTCTTCCATATTCTTCCTTTCCTTTGAATACTCCTCAATAGCCTAAAGAGCCAGGATCATTTTGGAGGAAAACAACAATCGCCACCTGGTGCGTCGACAGAAGACATAACATATACCACAACAAATGCCATCTCAGGTGGGAAGCGGCAATAAAATGCTGTGATGTAGCAAAACTACTAGAAAGATCCTACATTTGGAGTAATTATGTAATTGTCTTTTATCCAATTCTGAATATTCACACGGTACCAAGGTTATTATCGTTAACGAAAACTAACGAAATGACGAAAACTAGAATTGAAGAAACATTTTCGTTAACTGAAATAAATAAAAACTATAATTAAAAGAAAAAAAATGATAACTAACTGAAACTGTATTGTGTGTTTACAAAACTAACTAAAACGTATAAAAATTATGGATAAAATTCCCTTCGTTTTTGTCTTTGTCAATGTCGGACTGATACGAAAGTGATTTATTTCGCTCTAGCAATTTTAGCTAGCAGTGCCATACGACACTTCACAGTCCATCACTTGTGGTTTACAGTCGACGTCTCATTCCCACTCTACCAGAAAACATGGAGACTAAAGTTGGGAGAAAGCAGCAGAGTCCTGTCTGGGATTTATTTGAATACGACGGAGAAGAGGAGAAAAGATACGACAAAACTAAAATTAATAATAAAACTAAACTAAAACTAAGCATTTAGAAAAAAATGAAAACTAATAAAAACTATCAAACCTGCTCTAAACATGAATTAAAACTAACTGAATTAGAGAAAAAAAGGTCAAAACTTAATAAAACTAAACTATGAAGAAAAATCCAAAACTATTAAAACCTTGCATGGTACTAAATAGGGATGCCAAAAATTCAGGAATTGATACCGACACCACTAAAAGTACATGATTCTCAATATCAAATCGATTCCATGGTAAAAAAAAACAAAAAAAACAAAAACAAATCAGAAGAACCCATAAACTTAAACAAGAAATATTGTCAGTATTTGCATATAAATGAATATTGGTATTGCCTCTAACTCTCATCTGTTACACTGTCAGTCACAGTTTACTGCTTTGAATGCACAGATGTGATTGGCTGAGTGGTATCGCATGGGATGGTTCTAAATACATGCAATTGGTTTGTGCGTTTCCTCATCTACTCTACTGTTATCTGTGTTGGTTAAAATAGAAGCGCTCCACCACCGCCTGTAGGTCCGGGTCCTTATGGGACAGCTTCTGGGTCCAGACCTGGACTGTGGTCTGCCTGTTAGTGACCGCTGGTGTAGTTTCCTATTGTCAACATTTTGTATCGGCGGTGGTCCGAACTGACCAGGCTGTGAAAACTGGGTCGGATCATTGGACCAGTGCCAATGTGGAGCCCTGATCATTTTTTTCCGTTTATTAACCCTTTCATGCATACTGGTCACTACAGTGGACAGCTATTCTACAGCTGTTCTCTTGTATATTCATGGATTTTGTTGTTCTTTTTGCTTTTTTTTTTTTTTTTTTTTTTTTTTTACACATACCTTTATTAAAGATTTAAGACACTATATATCTTTTTTGACATGATTTGGTAACATTATGTAGATCTCTCCTGAGCATAAACCCCCAGAATCACAAGCCCTCCCCATAGTTTTCACACAATTTATCAATAAATACATGTTTCTGTGCATCAAAAATTAAACGTATGGTGTCCAGCTGAGTGGACATTTTTGCAACTTCATGAAAAATAGGCTCATAAGATTTTTTTTTAATTATTATTATTTTTTTAATGTATTTTTTTTTATTCTTCAAAATTATTTGTATTTTATTTTAGTTATTTTTCAGAAGAAAATTTTCAATCGCATTGTTTTTTTTAATGCCTAAAGAGGAATAAAAACACACAGGAAAAAATTTTGATTAAGGTTCTCATAATTCATGCATGAAAGGGTTAAAAAAAAAAAGAGTATCGACGATTCTTTTTCCATCATAGTATTGAATGGTATCATTAATATCGGTTCTCATGACATCCCTAGTACTAAATAAAGGAAACACTAACCACCGTCTAGAAATCTGCATCAGCCTCAGTGCGACATTAGTCCTGATTCAACACCGATGCATCTTATGGAAGTGCTACATCTCTGAAGGTGTGTTTGATTGAATCAGGGATTGATTTGACATAATTCACTGTCATCAATGATGTATTTCCTCATCTACTGATTCATGCCTTTATTTATATACCTCCACTAGATAAGGAAACAGAGTTTTATTTGAAGCAGACTTGTATGAGAGCTACATAATTTCCTCTGACAAGAATTATTGACCACGTCTTTAAGGTCTATATTAAGCTTTTCATCCAAACATATCACTTCCTGTTACTGTTTCCTGAAACCGTTCATTTATTTTTTATGAGGTTAGTTTAGACCTTAGAGGTAGCTGCTGTATATTTCACTGCTCCAAAGCAAAAAAAAAAAAAAAAAAAAACTTAAGAGAAGAATTGTTGGATATGGATTAAACAGTGTGTGGAAGAGCTCCCTCGTAATGAAATCCATCAACGTTACTTATTATCTGTGGACTCACTGAGATGGCGGTTCTTTACTAACTGTGGACACACATAAACAGTTCAATGTTGAAGGTGTCGGTGAACTTGTGATGGAATGTTTCAATTATTTTCCCAGCCGAGAGAAATAATAGTACATTTCTCAAATAACGGAAACAGAGAGACCTATAACATGCATGTATTTTATAGCTTGGTTTTCTCAATAAAATTTGAGCGATAAAAACTCCTTTTGCTTCAAAGTAAGATGCTAACTAATGATATGTAGCTTAGTGTAACATTGTTAGCAAATGAAGAAAAAAATCGGTATTTTCTCAGGCTGAAATGATTGAAAAAACGACCTAAAATGAAGTTAAAATATAGGTAACTGATATTATTTTTTACTTGCTGTTCGCTTATGCTAATGTATTAGCTTAGCAAATAGCCCAGTTTAATGTGAATGTTCTCAAATGTATTATTTCTCTTTGATATTTCAGAACTGTTATTATAGAAATTTGCTGATACTCCCATTGCAATGTCTCTCACATATTATATAAAAAACACCAAACGTGTGACATGATGGGTGTAAAAGCTCAGATCTTCATGAAACTGCGTGAAAGAGTAACATATAGAAAATTAACTTGTATCAGTTATATTTATTCCAATATTGGATCTTGGAGGGAAGGGTGTAATACATGAGGTCGGGCTTTTAAACTACCCATATTCTTGCTAATTATGTTTCAATGTTTTCTACATTTAGACTCTTGAGGAATGAAATCACCCCTACCCTTCTTAAAATACTCGTATCACTTATATTTATTCTATTTATTGGATCTCGGAGGGAAGGGTGCAATATATGAACTGGGTCTAATACTTAATTATGATTATGCTGATTTTAAGATTATGTGACTGAATTGTTTTGTGATTGTATGTGTTTGAATGTGAATATAGCAATGTGTAGCACTGCACTGTAAGCCCGGACTTTGTATTTACTAAAATGCTTTAATTACAATGCACTTAAATGACTTAAGTTTTATTACATTACAATAAAATGTTAAATATATTCTACTAATTTGTAGACATAGTCGAAAGTACGAAAACAGTTTAAGTTGAATGGATTTAAATCACTCAGTTTTAGTCATGACCACACCTTTTTATCTCTGCATTGCATTGTGGGTATTGGGCATGTTGTTGAAAATGTGTTATTTTTCTGTGTTGGGGTTCAGCGGGGTTGTGGTGTTAGTGTGAATTTTGACTTAATGTGTGTATGGCAATGTTTATTGGCCTTTTTGTGTTTGTTTTTGTATTTTTTTTAAGCTGCACCATGAGTGAGAGCCATAGGAAGAACAATGGCTTTTGTGTTCATCTATAATTGTTCTTGTCCAATGAAAATGTTTATGTTTTGCCAAATTAAAAGCACTTCCTGTAATGGCAACTTGCATTAAGCTATCTTCCTGCCTAACTTCCATCCATGCTACAATATATTAAGTTGAATAATTATACAAAGCAACTTATATTCCAAAAGATTTTAATTTAAATCAACTTGGAAATGAGTACAATGAACTGATGATATTAAGTCGAAAGATTATACAAAACAATCGACATTGCAACAAATTTTAAGTTAAATTAACTTGGCATTTAGTGTGTTGTACTTAAAATAGCAATTCCATTCAAATCAAGCATTTATGTTTAATACACTCAAGTTTTCATGACTCATTACTTAAATTTTTTAAGGCAACCGGTTTCCTCAAAATTTTTAAGTAAACTCAACTTATCCGGTCTTACAGTGTGCTGTCCAAAACAAATTTCCCTTATGGGACAGTAAAATTTATCCTGATCCTGATCAAGGGCGAAGCCATAAAATTTTGGAGAAGATCCATAAATAAAGAACCTGGATTTTCTCCCACTTTTTCTGACATTGTAAAATATGTGTTTGATTGAATTACAAGACGGCTGCATCCTAATGGACGTATTCATTCTACTGAGTGCCCCTCCAGTTCATCCTGCATCATCTGTGTGTGTGAGCACATGATGCATGCATGTCATGGCTAGTTGAAGCTCAAAGCTTTTTCTCATTAGAGGCTGATTTTCGTGTTCGTGCAGCCTCTGGGCTAAGCGCCGTCCCCTGGCCAAGTGGAAAGCAGGACCATTAGGTCGGCAGAGAGGGGCCCATTTATTTGGCTCTTTTCTGGCTGTGGCTGTATTATCTGCCGTGATGCTATTTGTCTGAGACCAGCCCAGCCGCCAATGTGACAGGTGTGTGTGTATGTATGTGTGTGTGTGTGTGTGTGCGTGTGTGTGTGTGGGGAGGGGGGTTAGATGAATGATGGGCTGGGAGACACAGCCAGTTTTGCTTCGCTGACAAACTGGGGCATGAGCTGGAGGGATGTGGTGAGGAGAACGGAGAAGGGAGGGAAAAAAGAGAGAGAGAGAGAGAAAGAGAGAGAGGGTGGAGGAATATGGGAGATACTGCGGTAGCCGGATGCCAGAAGACACAATTTACAGCACCTGTTGGTTGTGATTGATCAAAGAGAGAGAAAGTAATGGTGTGTGGTCTCAGGTGGGATGAAGCGAATGGAATAGAAGAGGTTAAAAGTAGAGACGACAGAAAGGAGCGTATTAGAGGAAAAGAAAATGAATGGAAGAGGAGAGGAGAGGAGGAAAAAAAACAAGAAAAAGACGTAGAAAGAAAAGAGGAGGAGATGAATAAAGTGGAAAGGAGAAGCAGGAATGTGTGAGGAAAATAGACTGAGGGAATATATATTTGTCCCCTGATGAGAGTGTGTTAGGAGTCCATCTGAGGAGAAATGAGATCAGTAAGTGACTTAGCGGTAGAGGAAGACTTTGCTGCCCCGAGGCTTACACACTGACTCAACACCTTCTCCAGTGTCTTTCTCTTTTTCACTCTCCGCTTTCATACAACCTGCAGCGTATTTAATCTGCCGGACAATTTCTATATGTGTCTGTACTCTGGTTTTCTCTGTGTCTGTGTGTACGCACATGAACGCCGGCGAAGCCTTATTACCCATGCTCCTCCTGTCCCGCTCCACCTCTCCATCAAACGGCTCGGGCCCCGTCTCCTCCACTCGTCTCTCCTCGCTATCGCCTTCGCTCCAACCCAACTGAGACCACAGAGGAATCTCCTCATAGAATCACCCACTAAATCATCTATCCACCGAGCAGACACCTTGGCAAACACTCTTACTGGGAGCTTTCATTTCCACTCTAAACACACACACACACGACGGAAAGAGGGTGTGTGTGCACGTATGTGTGTAGGGAGAGGGAGTCGCCTAAAAAAACAACATTTCTAACCAAGCTGACAGAAAGAAAATGTTGCCATATTTATGTATAATTTCAACATAAGGCACGAGTCCATCACCTTTTAGAATAAGGCTATGAAAGTACAAGGTTTAAGTAAAAAGCATCAGCAAATAACAAAAAAATAACAAAATCTTTTATTTATTGTACTATTATTATCTAGTTTAATATACTTATCCAACTATTCTAAACAAAACTGTATATTAAAGGTTCAATATGTAATTTCTGCACATGTGAAGGAGCTTATGTGGGAGCTAAACATTAGCTAACTACATCTGTGGGCTAAAGATGGTCTCTGTTTTCTATGTAGAGGAATTTACTCTTGCTCTTCTGCTCTTCTACAGCAGCAACATTGCTCAACACAGTTTATACTAGCTTAGAAATGGAGTTAGCTAACATCAACATACAGCTACCTCATATCACAACAAAAACTCCAATATATGGAGGGAGTGCGGTTCACTCGAAGCAGATCAAGCACATGTATTCTGGTCCTGTCCTGGTATTGTTGGCTTTTGGGGAGAGATGATTCAATTGATGTATTCAGTTTTTGGTGTTCATTTTGATATGTCATTGGCTACTTTGTTTTTTAGCATTCCCCCAGAGGAATTATATAAAAGTGAGCTATAGCTATTCAGAATACTGCTTGCTGAAGGCAAAAAAGCCATCACCAAATATTGGCTTAAAAAGGACCCTTCCTCAATCTCCTTGGTGATAAAAATTGTCAACCAAATCCATTTAATGGAAATGATGACATACAGTCTCTGCCTACAACAGCACAAGGGTGTAAAGTACTGGAAAAAATGGGACTTTTTCATTCAGTCTGTGGACAGTAAACAGTATGTAAATGTCTGAATGTACTTGTGACCATCTCTGTCTGTTTTGTGCCTTATATTAAAACAATAAAAAATAAAGTACAAAAAACCCCCCAAAAAAACTCCAATATATGCTTGGCTTGAACACAAGAGTACGCACAAATCTTATATATATATATATATGTTGAACTTTCAACATGTAAAGTTGATAAGACACATGGGAGTTGCTTTCAAAGACAATCAGAAATCATGTGAATATTGTATCATTTTTATTCAGATTATCTTTAATAATGTACCTTCATGTTATGGCTTCATTTCAATAAGCTGATGCAACATCACAATATTCAATGAGCTGAACTTTGTGCTTGGCTAAATCCAGGTGGGAGCTAAACATTAGCTAACTACATCTGTGGGCTAAAGATGGTCTCTGTTTTCTATGTAGAGGAATTTACTCTTGCTCTTCTGCTCTTCTACAGCAACAACATTGCGCAACACAAGCTTATACTAGCTTAGAAATGGAGTTAGCTAACATAAACATACAACTACCTCATATCACAACAAAAACTCCAATATATGCTTGGCTTAAACACAAGAGTACGCACAAGTCTTATAAACTGACCTTTTAACATGCAGAGTTGATAAGACACATGGGTGTTGCTTTCACCACCGTTGCCAATGACAAACAGAAATCATGTGTAAATCATGTATCATTTTTATTCAGATTATCTTTAATATGTTATGTTAATTTATGCCATGGCATCATTTCAATAAGTTGATGCAACATCACTGCATTCAATGAGCTGAACTTTGTGCTTGGCTAAATCCAGGTGGGACTTTTTTGGTTTGGCTGTATAGACCTTATTGTTTTTAGATGTTTTAATTCAGAAATGTGCCATATTTTTACCCATAAAGACCCAGTGCTACTTTTGCGACAGTTTCCAAATGAATTTTTCTGTCTATTTAACCTCTCTTAAGTGATTTATCACTATTTATGACAATATTATCCTCTGCATTTTGCGTTTCTTCAATAAAAACCAAGTATTTTCCCATATTTAATTTCCTAATCATGGATATGTTCATCAAAGCTCAGATGAAAGTTAATTGAAGAAATTAATAAGTAATGAAGTATGAAGTAATTATTGAAGAAAATGGTTGAATTGTTGAGTCTGTTTGTATGACTGTACTGCTATGATCAAATTGTTGTGTATGGTTCAATTACTGCATTGTGTATCTGTTGTGGTTGAGTGCTAAAATTGGGAAAGGTGTAGTTTGATTGTTGTATTAAGTTAGTGATGAAGATGTAAAAGCACTTGAGGGGTAGGATTAAATAAGTTTATACTTCTTCCTGCTCCTTTTCGACCAAGCAAAATTCAGACTTTCACATATTTGAAGATAGATTCTGTTCATTTAAATGTTATTTTGTTTTTGTTTTAATTTGCTTCATTTTGTTTTATTTTGTTTCTTTGCATGTTCGAAATAAATAAAATGAATAAATAAAAAATAAATGCAAATTGTCATAATATCAGAAAAATAAAAATAAAGAAAAACAACTTTTTCAGCAAATCTCTCATTAACTGAACATAAACCCAGTGTGTCCATCCACTGTCATTGATTTAACTCCATGGGTTTTACTGATGAATCAATGTTGTTGAAGATGACGGTGTTTCCATGGTAACTACGGAGCCTCTGAACGTCCAGATGGGTCATATTTGACAACCATGAAAAGACGACAAACTGTATTTTACACCAATTATTTACATGGATTGATAGGATTAGTGGATTAACAGGTATTAAACATTGTCTATTGGTAGATGATTTAGGTCGCCAGTGGTTTTTTGGGTCTTTACGGGTTAAACATGTAGGTTTTTTAACGTTAGGTGTTCGATCTTTGACAATGTTTTCAGTTCTAAACTACTATCTTTCTCTAAGCTCGACCAAGTCAGTGCCTAAACCTAATCATAAAAATCACGGACTACATGAACACTATTTCGTCTGAGATATGAACGTCTATATATTTGCTAATTCTTCTAATTAATTACAGGCAATCACATCAGCAAAAAAAACAAAAAAAACGAATGTCCACAGTACAGTGCGCATATGATTTAATTTATCTCACACCCAGATCACCACATAAACCACGGGCTGAGATAACGTTGCACCCAAACTCAATAAACGTGCAACTCCACCCGACTACATGACACGTACGCTCACATAGAGAATATCCTGGTCCCGGGAAACCAGATGAAGAGCTCAACAGACCCAGAAGTGGTGGCGGTGATGTAGGTGCCAGGGGGGAGTTAAACACGGGAGTAAAGGAAGGTGAGCCAGAGGGGGGGAGGCAGATTAGAACGCCCGGAGGAGGAGGAGAAGGAGGAAGAAAAGTCGAAAGAAAGATGAAACATGCAAGGGAAGCAGTGAAAGAGTTAGTTTGCAGTTCATATTATCTGGCTGAGATTACTCCGCCGCTGGGCTTACCTGATTACAGCACTGTGCTAGAGGATGATAAAAAAGCACGTGGATTGACATGAACATGCACACAATACACACTAAAGCCCCCCCACCCCACCCCACCCCGGCTTGGGAAGCAGCAGCTGCAAATGTGCTTTTCTGGACATCAAGGTGGACTGTTTACATGGACGAGTGTATAGTGTGTACAGTGTGCTGTGGTTTAGATCCAAGAGGAAGGAATATATCAGATGTATTAGCAAGTTTTCCAAAGGTATTCCTCCCCCTCACTCTCTTCTGCTTTCAGGGCAATCAACCATAGAGTCATATAATACGCACTCGCCTCGCTCAAACTTTCCTCTTGATCTATGTTTCATGCTTTGACTGGGATGTATGAGACGGAGCATACAGCACTGCAGCAGTCGTATAAAGTCACAAAATGATCCCCGGCCTTATGAGAACGAAGAGGAGCGAGTAGTTAATTAATCACCAGTGTTTCATTTTCTCTTTATAACACTCTCATTTACTCTGTGGCTCATTTTTGTGTGTCACTCTTCCTTCACTGCTTTGCTATACGGAGTTTGATGAGAGGAGCTCGGACGGGTTTCAAAAGATGTAGAATCTGAAGATGCATCTTAGATGAGTTTCTCAGCTGGGCGGTCCATTTGAATGAGGAGCTGTTGTGTCATCTTGAGGAATCTAGCCCGTTTGTTATTGTCAAACCGCACTCAGCAGCTCAACTATTGATCTTAAGTTTGAGCTTTATCTGAACTGTCTCAAGTTTTTCTTTTGATGCAGGCTGCACTTCCACTTAAGAACTGAAAACATGAAGTTAAAGTCTATGATATTTAGTGACATATAGTGGTTAAGTGGAAGCAAATAAGTCAGTGCCTCCCATCTTCACCCACAGTAGCTGCAAAAAACACTGAACTCTTTCATCATGGCGTGTGTAGGAGACTTTACCATTAGCTAACTGCATTTGTTAGCTAAAGATTATCTGTTACGTCTATGATCAGGGTGTGATTTGTCAAAAAAAACAGGGGTGTGTGTGTGTGTTTTTTTTTTTTTTTTTTGTTGGAGCTGGGGGGGCGGTCCATAACAAACATAACTAACGCCGGCGTGAAACGAAAGTGAAACTTTACATACTTTTAACGTCCAACTCGGGTTCTATTCCTCTATTATACAGCGGATCTTACACGAAATTTTCACAACTTCTAACCTGTATCCACTGGACCCCCTCCACTGCTCTATGGCCCCCCCCCACAAACGCTGGACATGTCGCCACTTCATCGCAGGGCTGACATATAGAGACAAACAACCAATCACTCTCACATTCACACCGGATTTCTATGTAGAGGTATTTACACTTGCTCTTGTGCTCTTCTACAGCAACAACATTGTGCAAGACTAGCTACTGTTAGCTTAGAAATGGACTTAGCGAACATTAACTTACATCACAACAAAACCTCAGGTACAGGCTTGACTTAAACATAAGAGTACATGTAGGGCTGTGCAGTTTATCGAAATTCAATTACGATTTCGATTATTACACCCAACGATTACAAAAATTATGTAATTGAGTAAAAACGATTATTAATTTTGAGTTTTAATTCACGTGCATGCAAGCTACCATGAGCTGCTCGGCCCCACCCCCCTCTAAACTACAGCTGCCAGCTAGCCAGCAGGTCCACCCCATGAGGACAGTTATACCTAGCGGTCTTGAAAAATGGCAAGAGAATCACAGCAGAAGCGCTTGGTAAACAAAAAAGGCAAGTCAAATTCAATTGAATGGAATCACTTTGGGTTTGATGAAGAGGACGAAGAGCAAAAACACATCACCTGCAAAAAGTGTTTCGTAATTGTGTCCGCACCGACTGGTAACACAACAAACCTTTGTAACCATCTAAAGTTTAACCACCGCGACCTTTATGATAATCTGATGAAAAACCAAAATACAAAAAAAACAACTCCATCTACAACTTCGTACGCAATGCGATCTTCAATCTCCAAATCTCTTTACGCTGCAACTCCCTACTCATCAACATCGGAGAGACACCAAAAGTTAACAGAATCCATTGGCCATTACCTGGTTAAAGGTATGTGCTCCATTAACACCACTGACAGCTCAGGCTTCAGACAAATGGTGAATACACTGGACAAATGCTATGTTTTGCCTTCAAGACATCATTTTACACGAGCTGCTATTACACTGAACATACTTGAATTTATAATTTACACTTTACGTGAGTTGCTTTTTTTTATTGCTCCAGTTCTATGGCAAGTCTATAGCAGTTTAATTCCAGTGCACTATTTGTTTAAAAAAGGAAACATACTTGAATTTACAGTATACTTATTTGCATTCAAAGATTTTTTTGTTTTGTACAAAAATGAACATACTTTGTTTTAGTGTTTAAAAGCTTTATTTATGTTTAAAGAGTATATTTTACATAGTTTTGCTAGAAAAAAAACAAAACACAACTTTAAGGTTAATAAATAATCGTTTTTAATAACTGTGATTTCAATTATTGCTAAAATAATCGTGATTATTATTTTTTTCTATAATCGAGCAGCCCTAAGTACATGCAAATCTCACATATTGAACCTTTAAAATGCAAGTTTCATAAGATTCATGGAAGTTGTTGCTTTCACTACCATTGCCAATGATGATCAGATATCACACGTGTAATGTGTTGATTTTATTCACATTCATGTAATGTTAATTTATTCTAATGAAATAATGTGAGTAACATATGGCTGGGAAAAAAACATTGAAATCTTTGATCCCAGCTTGTTTGTTATGTCTGTTGTTAGGTTTTAAATAAAGGTGATATGAAGTCTTGTTCACACTTATATAGTAAGGGATGGGATGCACCTTAATGCTTAAATGGAAAGTGGAAGAGAAAGTCTTTACAGAGCCCAAGTCCCGCCCCTTCCTGTTGTGCCCCACAGACCCTTATTTTGGAAAACAAATTGTTACAGTCAGTTTTCTGATATTTGAATTACATCACCACTTAAACATATGTTGCTTATCAATTTTAAAAATAATTTTACATGTCAAGAAAGTTGCAGTTTGTGATAAAACTGTTGAAGTATCAGACTGTAAAAATATTTAAATAGAAAGACTACACACCCAAAAGTTGCAGAGCTGCCATCATCAGAACTGTTTGTCTTTGTGACCAGTTCAGAGCTGTTGAAGATGACTCTACAGCCTCAGTATGAACAGACTCATGGTGACTTTTGCCACTTTGAATACTTTTTCACCCCTCTTAACAAGATAAAGGTGATATGTACCAAGGCGGTGGCCATTTTGGTGTTGGTAATGTGTACAGTATATGATGACAGATGCAGTCCATTCAGCTGTTCAACACAAAATTAGATGTTTTGTCTGCTATTGTTTTCTTTTTTTACCGGAGACTATGACTTTCTTGGCTCGTAAAGTGATCTTTTAAATTGAAAAACATCATATGATGGAACTTTCAAATGAGCTAAATGCTATATACTCTTTGTTATAATCATCAGATGTTCTATATGTCTACTATGTTTCACTGCATCATCCCTGATTAATAAATAAATAAATAAATGAATAAACAAACAAATATGTTCATGGTGATACAATTTAAGTGAGATCAAAATATCTTTCTCATATATAGTCGTGGAAGAAATTATTAGACCATCAAAAGTCATCAAAAACAATAGTTATGCAATCCAGTACTGACTCCTGTGTGTATCGTGACTAAAACAGACAGAAAAGAAAACATGGAATGCCTAAAAGCACTGTTTTTGTCAGTACAATGCCATAGATATTGATGTAAGAACTGATGTAATTTTGGTTTTTATCAAGAAAACATGGAAAATGGATAGATACCAGCTCTGAAATGAAACTACTATGAGCTATTTTTGTTGTTACCATTATATTTGTCCAAACAAATGTACCTTTAGTTGCACCAGGGATTAAAATGAACAAGAAATTGAAGAACACAAGGGGTTGTCCAATGATTTTTTCCACAACTGTACATCAAATATCAGGGCAATGGCAGGACTTCTACTGTGTGCTACTGAACCTCATGGTGGACTCCTGTGTGGATATAATCACATGATTTTATACTAACAAAAACACAGTGACTCTCATTTTTGTGTGACTATGCACAACATAATTCTGACTATTATATTCGATTATTTGATTCTCCCAAATTCCCCTCAACTCAGTTGACAGAAAAAGCATATTCAACTATTTGACAGTAAATCCATGGTTTTGACTTCTCAAATGTCACAGGTTTTCACTTCATTCCTTTTTAATGTCATAGTATTAGGATGTTAGTCTGAGAAAACAGGCAATGGCCATTTCTCACCATCGCTGATATTTTAGGGACTAAATCAAATGGACGAATCAATAAAGTAATAAACAGATTGAATGATATTAACTAGGACTGCAAAAAAATCATCTGTGATTTATTGTGATATAAAAAACTACAGGAACCTCACAAGGTAATTGTTTATCTCTGTGAGGAAATAATCGTTCTATAACAATGATGATTTTATATATGGGGTGAGTATGCACCTGCATCGACGCTTAAAATAAAAATAACGCTGATGAAAGCTGAAAAATGACTCCTGTGTGAATGTTTTTGCAATTAAATCTAATGATATAATTTGTAGCCATAATATTAGCAATAAGCCATTAAAAAATTATGAAATATAAATCACAGTGCACTAAAAACCAATATCTTTTGTAAATTATGATCCTTTATTAAGATTATCATTTGGCTTTCTTGAAGTTTAAGTGATAAAGTTATGTTTGAGGAAAAGAATTTGACTTCCTTACTCCAGACAGAGCGGAGTCGATTAGTCATTTGTGGTGAAGATCATTTATATTAATAACAAGCGAGAGTGCGCCTGCAGCCGAGCTGCAGCTCATGTCTCTGTGATGAATGCTTTATTGGTTGGTAGCCAATCTTTCTTGAATATTCATTATTAGTATACATATATAGATTTAAAGCGGTCATGGGTTTTCATTCCCTATAGCAATTCCTTTTAATCTATACAGAAGTGGTACAAAATAATTAAATGTCTTGCAAAGTACCAAATTTACACACATCAGTGTCAGTTACAGACCTTACCTCCGTAGTGTCACATAAATCCTAACACTGTGTTTTCATAAGTAATGACACACAAAAATTAATTACATTGAAATGCCCCTAAACCACATGTACTGAAATCTGAGGGGACACTTATGTCAGTCCGTGTGTCTGTGCTTTAGATTCACACACTAACCCACTGGTTCCCAACCTTTTTTGGCTCATGACCCCATTATAACATCATAAATGTCTGGTGACCCCAGACATTCAAAACGGAGACATTTTTTTGCTAAAATTAATTTGTTTGTGATCATGTAATAATTTGCTATACTATGTTGTAAATAAACGTTAAAGGTGCTGACGACTTTCGTGAGCAATTTTTCATCAAATCTGTCAAACCTCAGTCGTAGCCTAAGTATCATGAATCTGTAAGTCTTTCTGTGATTACTCACCTGAATCTCTTGCATTACAGTGAACAATTTCGAAGTGCCATCCACCATAAACAAACACCATGTGTTTACGTTCCGAACCCAGAGGTAAGTTGGGCATCTTCGGAATTTTTTGTTGTGACGCGCATTGTGGGAAACGGAGGCTCACGCTGCCGCTGCAGGGAGGTTCACAAAGCCGTGTGCAGTGGCAGCGCGAGCTTAGGCTTAGCCTAAGGCTTAGGCTATGACTGAGGTTTTACAGATTTGATGAAAAATTGCTCACGAAAGTCGTCAGCACCTTTAATTTTAGACAACATTTAGTCTATATAATGTATATTATTATGGACGAAGGCAGAAAAGCCCGGTGTAAATTACTGCACAAAGTGAGAATTTGATTTTCCTTGGTCAGGATATGTACAGTCAGTCCAGATTGGATTTACAAGGCTGACAATTAATACTGAACAAACAAGAACTCAAACTATGAATTATTAAAGAGCTGCAGCATCTGAAACTGACCACAATGAACATTTGAAAGATAAACAGTACCACAGTGCTTCAGTTTCAGCTTCACAGTTTGTCATGTCTTTTATGGATTGGGATTGTCTCTGTCAACTCACCATATATTTTTTATTAGTAAGTTTTTATTTTTTGTCATCCAAAGATTTTTAGTTTGTTTAGTTGTTTATGTACTTCTTTGCATTGAATAATGATCATAAGTTTAATAGTTGTGGATAAGAAGTCATGTCAACAAGTCCATTATAGGATTCTGTCACTCAAATGTCTCCTCATGTTATAATATCAGGCCTGTTAGTACTACATGGCAACATAATCCATTATTAGCCTTCATTTGGTGTTATATTAGTCTGTCCAAGCCATTCTATCACATATGCATAATATTACTGGATATACTGTCTTTAACACAACATCATGCCCTAATTCTTAGCAAGTATATGGATTTCCTTGTTTTCAGAATATATTTTCAGAATTAGTAAGTGTCTGTGTTTTCAGTAAGTTAACAGTATCAATTACTAGAAATTTCAGGCGATCCCATTTGAATTCCAGGTGACCCCACATGGGGTCCCAACCCCAAGGGTGAAAAACACCGCATTAACCGTTTTAATGTGTTCATGCACTTGGTCATGTGAAAACACAGAAAGACAGATTTGAATGAATGAATCCATGACTTTGCATTACTAGTCTTATCTGTTGTCTTTCTCTACTGATGATCAAAAACGTAGTTTTACCTTGAAATGTGGCCTGATGTCCTTCTGGATACTCACGCTCCATTGTATTTTCTGTTGCTGACTTGCAGGATTTGGTGCAATGATAATGATTCTTCCAATGAACTTGAACAGCGCTCTACATCATCCTTTTAATATCAGCATTTAATCTCAAACCTAAAATGACGTCACAGGAAACTTAGTGAGTCCATTCATAATAAATATATGACTCTGTTTTCTTTATTATGTTATGTATCTGTGCCCGAGCGTCGTGTGTGTTCCCCTGAGGAGAAAATCTCCACCGCTGATCTGCTACAGTGTTATCAGAGCACAGACAGATCCTGACCGGCCAGCGGGCCTTCCTCTGCAGCATCCCACTGAGCAGCAACAGCTGGATATGGACGTAAGTGTGAGAGAGGCCGACACACAGGAAAAAAATCTGAGTAGGAGGTGGAGAGAAGCCAGTCAAAAAGTTATGAAATATGCCCCTTGAATAATCAACACCCAAATCAATTTGTTCAACGTCCAAGAGAAGCGGGCGGACTACAGAGGAATGTGTGGAGTGGGCGGTCGTCGAGTGTGCATCCAAGTCCATATCTCAGACAAACACACAACAGCCAGAGAGTCTGCTGGAGTCTGGAGAGAGATGGCCAGGAGGGATGGGAATGGACAGGGACACACACACAAACACAGCTTTTTCTTTTCTTTCTTCCTCTCTGTTTCCTTTAAATGCACATAAACATCCTTCCTTTTTCAACATGTATTTCTGTCTTCATTTTCTGAATTCATACAACTCACTGAATTACTTACTGTCTAGCTGAATGGAACTAAGCGCAGCCATAGAGCCTAACCTCAACTAGGAAAAGTCAATAAAAGCATACCAAGCGTACCATCAAATAAAATGTGTGTTTTTAATGTAGGCCTGTATCCTATCCGTGGACTGTATAACAGAAGTGGACGTACCCAGTGGTTTGTGGAATACTGTTCTGAAGCTCTGCATTTTCTTTGACACCGTCTGGGTTTTTTTTTGTAAGCCAGAAGGGACCGGTTTTGGAGCTCCGGAAAAGAATAAAGGGTGAAATTTGACAAGCTAACACTACCGCAAACTAACTAAAAACCACATGATAAAAAGGAAAAGTGAAACGAAATGCTTTTATAACAGAAATACAGTAATAAGTAAGTGATACCCTGACATAACATTTATGCTAACAATAACTAATGGAGCTAAATGTTATGCTATGCTAATTAGCTGAGTAAGTTCAATAAAATGCATTGATGTGCTTGTTACTGTAAATTAACCTCAGCTATATAATCTATTTTCAACACTAACGCTACTGTTAGCTTCCTGAAAACACAGACCACTGCTAATTCTGAAAAGATATTCTGAAAACACTGCAAAGGTAATTCAGGTACTTGCTAAGACTTAGGGCATGATCCAATCCAACATTATTTGTAAAACACTTTAAATACAGCTGGACCAAAGTGCTAAACAGAAGAATAATTAAAACCAAAATAGAAGAATAAAATACAGAATAGATTAAAAGATATAGAGCTGTGCAAAAAAAATGAAACAGTGCTGTACAGAAGAATAAATGAAACCCAAATAAAAGAATAAAATACAAGAATAGATTAAAAAAACATAAAAAGCCATACAATTAAAAACAACAAAAAAATAAATAAGAGCAATAAACCACTACCAAATAAAAACAATAGAATAAAAATAATACCTTCAAACATCTCACAGGGTTTGATGATAATGTGTTACAGACAGTATATCCAGTAATATTATGCATATGTGATAGAATGGCTTGGACAGACTAATATAACACCAAATGAAGGCTAATAATGGATTATGTTGCCCTGTAGTACTAACAGGCCTGATATTATAACATGAGGAGACATTTGAGTGACAGAATCCTATAATGGACTTGTTGACATGACTTATTATCCACAACTATTAAACTATTAGTTATTATTCAATGCAAAGAAGTGCATAAACAACTAAACAAACTAAAAATCTTAGGAGGAAAGATTCAGTGAAAGAACACCAATTTACTCAGACACTATAAATCAGTGTTTTTCAACCTTGGGGTCGGGACCCTATGTGGGGTTGCCTGGAATTTCCAATAATTGATAAAAATAAAAACTTACTAATAAAAAATATATGGTGAGTTGACAGAGACAATCCCAATCCATAAAAGACATGACAAACTGTGAAGTTGAAACTGAAGCACTGTGGTACTGTTTATCTTTCAAATTTTCATTGTGGTTTGTTTTAGATACTGCAGCTCTTTCATAATTCATAGTTTGAGTTATTGTTTGTTATTAATTGTCAGCCTTGTAAATCCAAGCTGGACTGACTGTACATATCCTGACAGAAGAAAATCAAATTCTCACTTTGTGCAGTAATCTACACCTGGCTTTTCTGCCTCCATCCATAATAATATACATTATATAGACGAAATGTCATCTAAAATTAACGTTTATTTACAACATTGTATAGCCAAATATTACATGATCAAAAACAAATTAATGTTAGCTGAAAAAAAAATCACCATTTTGAATGCCTGGGGTTGCCGGAAATTTATGATGTTATAATGGGGTCATGAGCCAAAAAAGGTTTGGAACCAGTGGGTTAGTGTGTGAATCTAAAGCACAGACACACGGACTGACATAAGTGTCCCCTCAGATTTCAGTACATGTGGTTTAGGGGCATTTCAATGTAATTAATTTTTGTGTGTCATTACTCATGAAAACACAGTGTTAGGATTTATGTGACACTACAGAGGTAAGGTCTGTAACTGACATTGATGTGTGTAAATTTGGTACTTTGCGAGAAATTTAATTATTTTGTACCACTTCTGTATAGATTAACCCTTTCATGCACAGTGGTCGCTACAGTGGACAGCTATTCTACAGCTGTTCTATTGTTTATTCATGTGTTTTGTTGTCAGCCAACATAGTGGAGCTTATGCATCATCCCAAACACTGCAATTCATACAATTACTGCATCTTTGCTGTTCTTGATAAACCTGATCTGCAGTGACATGTTTTAGTGTAAATCAACTGCTAATTGTTATTAGACTGTAATTAACAGTTTATTTTTTAAGCAAAAAGTTTTGGGTTTTTTTGCATATTATCTCCATGAAATGAGTAATAACTAGTATTAGAGCATGTTAATATGTGAGACAAAATAAGATTAGCAGCATTACAAAAGTTTTTATTAAATAGTTTTTGCACAGTATATCAGTAAATACATGTTTTTTGCTTCATAAATTAAATGCATGGTGTCCAGCTGAGTGGACATTTTTGCAACTCCATGAAAAACAGGGTCATAAAAAAAAAAAAATTAATTGCATTGTTTTTTTTTCATGCCTAAAGAGGAATAAAAACACTCAAGAAAAAATATTGACTAAGGTTCTCATAATTCATGCATGAAAGGGTTAAAAGGAAGTGCTATGGGGAATGAAACCCATGACCGCTTTAAATCTACAGGGTGTCCCATAAGTCTCCATACAGAGGAAAAATAAACGTTTCTTGACATAAACCATTTTTATTTATATAATATGCTCTGTATGACTGCCATTTTGTCGGGAACACATTTCAATGTGTGTCCTCCACTGCTGAAGAACTATAAAGAAGAAATATAAAGAAATACATGTTAGAACCATATACAGGGTGGGGAAGTAAAATTTACAATATTTTGAGGCAGGGATTGAAAGACAGTGTATGACCAATTAGTTTATTGAAAGTCATGAGAATTTA
This sequence comes from Sphaeramia orbicularis, assembly GCF_902148855.1. Taxonomy (NCBI): domain Eukaryota; kingdom Metazoa; phylum Chordata; class Actinopteri; order Kurtiformes; family Apogonidae; genus Sphaeramia; species Sphaeramia orbicularis. The sequence goes on from NC_043978.1 coordinate 27,352,838, forward strand.
TTTGCCACAAGAAAATTGACATAATAGAAAATGTTTTTATTCTATGTGTCCTCCTTCTTTCTCAATAACTGCCTTCACACACTTCCTGAAACTTGCGCAAGTGTTCCTCAAATATTCGGATGACAACTTCTCCCATTCTTCTTTAATAGTATCTTCCAGACTTTCTCGTAATAGTTTTGCTCATAGTCATTCTCTTCTTTACATTATAAACAGTCTTTATGGACACTCCAACTATTTTTGAAATCTCCTTTGGTGTGACGAGTGCATTCAGCAAATCACACACTCTTTGACGTTTGCTTTCCTGATTACTCATATGGGCAAAAGTTTCTGAAAAGGTATGGATAATAGTGTTAGGTATGATTATGACATCAGTATATGTTTGGTTTCAAAACAATTGACGTAGTGCCTGCTGAGAAAAAACAACTAAATGTTCATTGTAAATTTTGCTTCCCCACCCTGTATGTATGGAATGTATTATGTCTCCTATGTATGGAGACTTATGGGACACCCTGTATATATGTATTATAAAATAATATAAACACATATAAAAAAAAAAATGTCTCCATTTTGAATGTCTGGGGTTGCCAGAAATTTGTGATGTTAAAATAAGGTCACAAGCCAAAAAATGTTGGGAACCACTGCTATAAATAGAAGAATTTGAACAATAATGAAAAAAATACAGTATTTCTGAAGATAAATGTATGTTTTTTGTGACTCAGTTGGAGCTATGAGTTTGTGGAGCCAAATACTAGCAGCCATGATTGGTCCTATGGCAAAATGGCATTTCTTTATCAAAGCTGCAAGACAATTAAGCTTTGCTGGACCAAATTAAAGTGAAGGGGGAAAAAAATGTGGAGTACAAGTAGACAGACTCACAAAGCCCTGCAGGCAGCAACCGGCCCACTGTGCCCTGCTCAATAAAGGCAGCCATTTTATGACCCCGCCTCTCGGCATTTTGATTTTAATACTCTCCATCTGTCTTCCTCACTTCCTTTCCTGTGTTTCTCTGTGTCATAAAAGTGTATTTTTCCCCCTTCTCGCTCAACTCTTTCTCTGCGTCCCGGAACGCCGTCGCTCTGTCCGTTTTTCCATCTCGCTGCTTTTCGCTCCTTAGTGTCGAAACGAGAGTTGGAGTAGGCCTATTGTGAGACGGGGGTGGGGGGGGCTAACCAGATTAGCTAGTATCCTATTTCTCACATTGACAAATTAATTTCCGTACAAATTAAATGAAGGAACCCTCCCTTGATAATTCCCTAGGAAATTGAAGATGGTTTTATGGGATGAAATAAAACAACAACCCCTTCTACAAGAGAAAAATCTAATTACCAGCTGAGCAAAATAAAGGTAGGCTAATAAATTAGAAAGAAAAAAAAAAAGAAGAAGAAGCTGGGTAACAGGAATTCTATAAGGCCTGTGAAACTGAGTAACGTAAGACAGAGTGGTTATTGGCACTGTGAAAAGGAGAGGGGAAGAAAGAGGGAGAGACACGGAAACAAAAGCAAGCCTTGTCTATTACAGGAAGTGCTATTTTCCTGCAGGCAATGGCGAGGCTGAGGTAAAAAAAAAAAAAAAAAAAAGACAATAATAAAAGTGTGGGAGAGGGCAGGAGATGGAGGACAGGGACGGAGAGGCGAGACAGAGGAGACAATAAACACAAACCAGACGGAGGCAAAAAAAAAAAGAGGAGGAGGATGGGTAAAGAAGAGCAGAGCGTGAGTGGCAGGCGACGGCGTGAGGCTGTCTGGGCTCGGGCTGCTCGGATCCACTGACATTTACGGAGTGGCCGATCGCTCCTCGCCATCCTCTCCTTGAAAAGTTCAAACGCACACAGATCCACAGAGGAAAATGCTATGGCGTGTGGATTAACGCAGTCTCTCACATCTCTCCGCGGGCCTCCCCTCCATTCCGATGCAACGGCTGTCACTCTGCCAGTTTTGTGTGTGTGTGTGTGTCGGTTTTCGTGTTGTCTGCGTTTTTTCGTCATCCAGAGGAAAACGCTGCCTTCGTGTGTGTGTGTGTGTGTGTGTGTGTGGCTCGGTCAGACAGGTACAGAGACAGGTATGGGAACCCGGTGTGTGGCTGAGAAGGCAGCTGAGACAGGTCTAATTAGAGTTGAGTAGTCGCCCAGCTTTTCGCTCAGCGGGGGGGGGGGGACCACGCCATCAAACACCCCAGCGTTTCCTCCACACATGGACGCCGCTCGCTGATCATCGGCCGGGAGGAGACACTAAATGCACTTCGTCTGACCTCAGTGATTTCTTCACCGCCGTTGTCAGAGAAAGCGAAGCTAATTCTGTTCCTGTTTTTTTTTTCCCCTCTTATCACTCTGTCTCTTCTTCTTGCCCTTGTTTTCCATCTAATACCAACTGTTGTAAAACCTTTTTTTCTCATATTATTTTTGGAAACGGAAGAAACTGCAAATACATGGTTTTGAGTCAAGTGTACAAAAGTGATAGTGCATTTCTTATTTTAACCCATTAAAGACCCAGTGCTACTTTTAGGGCAGTTCCCAAATGAATTTTTCTCTGTATTTAACTTTTCTTAAATGATTTATCACCATTTATTAAAATATTATCCTCTGTTTCTTGTGTTTTTGTCAGTGAAAATCCAGTATTTTCCCACATTTAATTTACTGATCAAGTAGATGTTCATAAAAGCTCAGATTAAAGTTGAGGGTTATTATATCTGAAACAGACAAAACTGAAGAAAAAGTGACTTTTTCAGCAAATCTATCAATAATTGAACAGAAACCAAGTGACTCCATCCACTGTCATTGATCCAACTCCATGGATTTTACTGGTGAATCAATGTTGTAGAACAGGGGTGTCAAACTCATTTTCTTCCAGGCAGCTAAATTTAATCTAAAGTGGGCCGGACCAGTAAAATAATAGCATGATAGCCAATAAATAATGACAACTCCAAATTGTTTTAGTGCAAAAAATAACATTCAGTGATCCCAGTATCTACATTTACAAACTATCCAAACAAAAACGATGTGAATAACCTGAAAAAAATGAAATTTGTTAAGAAATGTAAGTGCAATTTTATTAATATAATGCCTCAAATTTTCATTTATATTTATATACATGTGCATTACAGATCAGATCTACAAAGGCACAAAACATTTAGTAACAGGCAGAATATTGTTAAAATTGCATTTAATTTTCTTTAGACATTTCAGGTTGTTCATATTTGTTCAGGTTAGTCACATGTTATTGTTAAAGGATAGTTTGTTAACGTAAACATTTTCATAATTTAATGTTTTTTGCACTAAATCAAAGAGAAAAAAATGGTGTTGTCATTATTTGTAGGTTATTACAATATTATTTTTGAGTTTGATTCCCTAACTTGCACTTTGCTAATTCATCCCACGGGCCGGATTGGAAGCTTTGATGGGCCGGTTTTGGCCCCCGGGCCGCGTGTTTGACACCTGTGTTGTTGAAGATGACGGTGTTTACCATGAAAAGATGACAAACTGTATTTTACACCAATTATTTACATGTATTAATAGGATTAGTGGATCAACAGGTATTAAACAGTTTAGATCAACAGATGGTTTTGATTGTCAGTGGCTGTTTTGGGTGTTTATGGGTTAAGGGGTAAAAAAAAATATCATCATATCAAAAGTATTGTTCTGGTTTGCAACAATAACCTAATATAAATAGACATTTTACTTTCTCTTTAACGCAAATGTGTCTGTTTAAAAATGATGACCAGAAATAGATGATTATGCACCTTGCTGAAGAGTGGCCGTTATGGTCACATGTCCGAAATTGCAAAACAACAAGGCTCTGAACTGTATTTCACTTAATTTCTCTTCCTTCTTTCTTTCGTTTCTTGCATTGAAGTGACTATTACCATTAGATGACGAGGCTGGGAGCTCAGTGGCACCACACAGGAAATAAACTCAACCCCTGAGGTAAAGAGTGTTTTGTTGGTGTTTTACTTTACTGAACATTTTTCCTTACTGTGCTAAAATGTAATGTGGTAGTGCAAGCCATTACAGGGTTTGTATGTAGTATTGATAAATCGTGTACCAGAACACACATAGGATTATCACATCCACCAATGAATCAACATGGACTGTCACTCATTGAATATATGATAAAGCTCATTGTTTACACACATCTGTATTATGGTCGCATTCAGTTTTCTTCTGAAATCTAAGACTATTTGCTGCTTATTTTCACAGGCGGTCAAAATATCACTGTCTTATTATCTTCAGGTGTGTGAGCTGATAGTTTAATTATAGCTCTGTTAGCTGTTTGTAGACCAAAATCAGCCAATAAAACCACAAATCCAAACAAGGTAAGCACTGTCACTGTTTAGTCTGAACCATGGATCAACCAAGAGAAACTTAGCAAAGACAATAACATCCCACAATAACTTTATACCTTCATAAGCCTCATATTCAAACTCAACTATGTGGAAGAAACGCTGCCATTTAAGCGTCAAACTCAATTCTGTTCATTTACAGCTATGTCCAGTGATGAAAACAACAACAATACTTCTAGCTTTTATCACTTTGTCACTTTCTTTGACTATTAACAGTTGTTTCTTAATGGTTCTCATCCCAGCTGGTCACTTTCTGATGCTTTGGTCAAAGGTCCAGTGACATTAGTGACTCACTACTCCCTCTACTGGCCACATATTTCCACTGGACTGTCATCATTTAGTTCATATCCCTACAATATGATACATATGGCATAGCCTCAGAGTTCATGATTTTGTTTTAACTTATAAATCTACTGATCATTTTTGGTTAATTTTAATATTTTAACATATTTTAAGTAAAAAAAACAAACAAAAACTACATATGTGCTCTTTTAAATCAAACTAACAATGTCTATGAGTCTTTGAGTTGTTTGTTTGTTTGTTTGTTTGTTTGTTTGTTAACACTCTAGCAGCAAAACTATTGGTTGAATTCATACCAAATTTGTTTTATTGATTGCCAGTGACCCAGAATAGATGTGATTACATTTTGGGAAAAATAGGTCAAAGTTCAAATTTTTTATGAATTTTTAATATCTTTTTCTCCCCCATTTACTTATAATGGGTGAAATTTCAAATGTTTGTAACAGCAAAACTATTGGTTGAATTCATACCAAATTTGGTTTATAGATTGCCAGTGATCCAGGATAGATGTGGTTACATTTTGGGAAAAGTAGGTCAAAGTTGAAATTTTCTATGATTTTTTTTGAATCTTTTTTTCCTCCATTTACTTATAATGGGTGAAATTTGAAATGTCTGTAGCAGCAAAACTATTGGTTGATTTCATACCAAATTTGGCTTATAGACTGCCAGGGATCCAGAATAGATGTGGTTACATGTTGGGAAAAGTAGGTCAAAGTTAAATTTTTTTTAATGAATTTTAATATCTTTTTTTCCCCCCATTTACTTATAATGGGTGAAATTTCAAATGTCTGTGGCAGCAAAACTATTGGTTGAATTCATACAAAACTGAGTTTATAGATTTCCAGTGACCCTGAATAGATGTGGTTACATTTTGGGAAAAGTAGATCAAAGTTGAAATTTTCTATGAATTTTTTAAATCTTCTTTTTCTCCCATTTACTTATAATGGGTGAAATTTCACGTCTATAAAAACCTCAATTTTGTTTCAATTCACTTCAAACTTGTCACATATATAGAGACAGTTGATATGCTGACATGAACGCACGCATAGACATGATGACATCAGCTGGATCGATACCAAAATAAGGTACAATACGTGTGAGGGGCGGGGTTTATTGCGTCTGGCACCACTTGTTTATTAATATGTTCAAGAAATAAGATGTACACATGGAGCTAACTCTATTTCTGAACTTGTAACCCTCTCTGTTGCCTCCATTTATGAAAACAGCCTGTGATTTCTGGTGTTGATTGAACACTCAGCACCATCGCTAGTTTTAATTTGCAGCGGCATGCCAGGAATATTGTGCGTTGATATCAGCTAGTTATGGACTTGATGTCACCCCCCCCCATCTCCTCTGTCATATCAGAGCAGTCTCCTGTACAGCCCCACCTGCTTCTTCAACATGGTATCTGTCACTAATCTGTCCAAACTCACGTGTAGAACCCAAACTGCTGTCAAGATAATTGGTCTCTCTTCACCCAGGCTCACAGAACTGAACAATATGGCCATTACAACATCAATAGAACATCACACTTAATCACCACCTTACACTAGTGCTCTCTGGGCACAGGTACAGAGCACTCAAGTGTTCATTTTGGGAAAAGAATAATCCTAAATGACCGTAGCTGCCTTAAACAAGAGGCCCTGCTGAAATTTTGCCAAGTGTGCAACTGTTGTATGTTAGCATATGTCATCACTGAGCGTCTTTCACTGTGTTTTCTTGTTTATCTAATATGTCTAATGTGTACTGTGCTGTGGCGAGGAATTTTTCCCTGAGGGGGCAATAAAGTCTAAGTCTATGTCTGCCATGTACAAGTCCTCGCTACCATAATAATGTAACAGACTGGTCTGTGTCTGCAACTGACAGATCATAAAAAGAAACCAAGCTGAATAGTTCCCGTACAGTAAAAATGACTCAGCATTACCAACTCTCAGCAGAATATTTCCCTGCTCTTTTTTTCATAATTGCACAGACATGAACATGGAACCCATTTTTATTTCTAATTATCATTTATATTAGTGCACAGTAGAAATTGTTGCCCTCTAAGCTAATATTTAAATACAATGGCCTTGATGGCTTAGAAATTCACATTTATTTCTGTATATTAAGAGAACAAATATGGTGATTTTACTTTTTATTCATCACGCTATCTAATCACACTTTCTTCACAGATCCTGGATTGGTTTATTTAATTCATTTTTTGATTTTTTTATTGTATACAAGCCCTCAGAGGAAGAAATGAACCCTAATCTTTGACGCAAGGTAAGAGTTCTTGCAGACAATGTGCAATCAGTGTTGTTTACACTACAGCTATCCTGCAATCGAATCCAATCAAGAACACTGTGCCTGCATGCCTGTTTCAGCGCTGGTCTAAAGGACGGCTTGTCTTGTTAATCATTTGCCATAAATATTGGTGTTTGTATTATTGACTGACTCACAAACTGGACTGTCTAGACCTACGTCAGTCATTACACAGATCCTAAGCACTGCTCAGAATAACAAAGGGAAAACTTCAGTAACTCAGGTCTGAACTGCGGAAAGATCACGCCCGGGTTAATGCACCAAGCCGGAGGGAGATAAAGACAAAGACGAAGACCGGAAGAAAGAGAGAGAGAGAGAGAGAGAGAGAGAGAGAGAGAGAGAGAGAGAGAGAGAGAGAGAGAGAGAGAGAGAGGCGAAGAAATAAGATTTCATTTATGAGAGCGTGGTGCTGCCTCACAGACAGTGCAGTGATGTGAAGCTGACCTCTGGAAGGAAAGCAGCAGCAGAGGTCACAGAGGTTGATCCAATTCTGGGCAGTCGGTGCCAACACTGTGATTAAGAGGTGATGAAGAGGCCAGAGCGACCATCATCTCCGAAGGCGGATTCGTTGTGGGCCGCGTGTGCTTGTCAGGGACAGACAATGCTGAAGCATGAAGATAATCAGCTGCCAAACTAAAATCACTCAAGTAATTTAAAAAAATTAGCCTGAGCTCATCGTCTGATTCTTTAAGATTTCATTTTATCACTGCTGTTATACTGAAATGATTGTTATTCTTTATGCGATGTAATTGAATACCGTTATTATTAATCATGCGATTTGCAGGGACTAATTATGTTTTTTTAATCTTAAGACTGAAACTTGTAATAATGGATATTCAAATGAAACTTCACACAGATTGTCCCTTGGCTTAATATGTAGAATATGTCTAAAAATGTTACTCAAAATTAGTAATTAGTTACTTATCCAAAAATGAATGCAATTACCTTGCAAATTAATTCAAATTGTTACCAGTAAAAATAGCTTGTGTCTATTTTATTAATGTACATATGATACTTATGTTACATCAATATTCTGTTTTACAATGTTAATGTGTGCTTGTTGTTCCTCATCTAGTTGACATGTGTTATCCTTTACCTTCTGGTATATTGTTCTTACCACTGCTGGTATGTGCTGCTCTTTACCATTAGCGGTATTGTAGTTTTTTTCTTACCATTATTGTATATAATTATAATGTAAGTTGATGGTTAACTGTTACCAATGGTAACACCACCAGGAATGTACTTTGTTTCACATTTTTCACACACATTTTGGTTATACAATGTAAACAGGGTGCGATTTGTCAAAAAAACTGAGGTAGGGATGTTTGGGTTTTTTTTGGTCAGATGGGGGGGGGGGGGCAGCACTTATATACATGGGGGTGCGGTCCATTACCAATATAACTAATGCTGGCATGAAATGAAAGTGAATTAACTTAAATTTTTTTTAAAAACCCAAAATATAAAAGAAAGAATAAGAAGAATATTTATTATTTGTCAGTGTGCATTGTACATGCAACACACACTGAAAATAACCCTCTGCTTTTAACCCATCAATAGCTGAATGTGCAAGAACACACCACACACTAAAAGCATTGGACTAAAATAGATAAATAAAAATAAAAAATAAAAATAGAAAAAAAAAATAAAAATAAATAAAGCATTGGAGGCACCCAGAGACCTAATAGGGGGTTTAATGCCTTGCTCAAGGGCAACAAATTAACCAGCAACCCTTCACAAGCTGCTTCTCCAACCTTCTAGCCATGGCTGCTCCCAAATTAGCCTGTTTTTTTTTAACCACAGGTTCATGTACTTGCCAGTAGGCTGCCGTCTGTTCAACCGCGGTTCAACATCATTAACACATATAACGACCAATGTTCAGTCGTGCGTGATATGAAGAACGGAGTAACTGTCGCACCTATTTCCAGACTATCGAAAACATCACCTGTTCATAGGCTATACGTGGCAATACTGAGAAACGCAGCTTGTGTCATATGTGTTCACGTCAGACAAAGGGGGTGAGGAATTACTAGGCGTGTTCATCAGCGCTGATTGGAGCTGGAGCCGATAAATACCTGTGATTACTGCGAAGTCATTTGAACCAGGAATCAACACTAATCGTGCCCACTCACACTGATGACAAAAGCCAGATGTTAGTGGTCTATTGTCCAGTGTGGAGGGGGTGTATGGTCACACTTGGCTGGCTACACACACACACACACACACACACACACACACAAGCACATATTATGAAGCTATACTGTATGTGCTGCATGGTTCCACCTTCCTATATGCTCCGTCATGATTGTGTCGTTCTTCTTTTAACCCATAAACACCCAAACAGCCATCCACAAAACCATCTACTGAAAATTCTGAATCAGTATCCTATCAATACACGTAAATCAGAGGTCTCAAACATGTGGCCCGGGAGTCACATCCGGCCCCCCAAAGGGTCCAATCCGGCCTGTGGAATGAATTTGTATAATGCAAAAATTACACTGAAGATATTAATCATTTTACTTCAGGCTCCACAAACAGACCCATTTAATTTCAAGTGGGTCAGATCAGTAAAATACTATCATAATAACCCATAGATACTCACAACTTCAAATTTTTCTCGTCATTTTACTCTATTTACACTGAAACAAACTATCATTTCACAAAAACGCGAATAACCTGAACAAATATGAACATTTTGGAATGTCTGAAGTGCAAGTTTACCAATATTCTGCCTGAAATTAAATGTTTTATGTATTTGTTGATCCACTGTGATCTGTAAGTTGTAATTTATATGTGTAAACGACTGAGACATAATAGTGTTAAAATTGCACTTAGTTTTCTTAAGAAATTTCAGTGTGTTCATGTTATTCACATTGTTTTAAAGCATAGTTGGTATATGTAAACATTTTCATCGCATAATTGTTCTTTTTTTCACTTTAAAACATAGAGGAAAGTTTGGAGTTGACATTATTTACATATTATTATGTTATTATTTCACTGGTCAGATCAGATTTGGCTTAATGTCGCTCCTGAACTAACATGAGTTTGACATCCCTGATGTAAATAATTGGTGTAAAATACAGTTTATCATCTTTTCATGGTCATCAGATATGACCCATTTGAACGTTCAGAGGCTCCGTAGTTACCATGGAAACACCATCATCTTCTACAACACTGATTCACAGTGGATGGACAAACTTGTTTTTATGTACAGTTAATGATAGATTTTGCTGAAAAAGTTACTTTTTCTTCAGTTTTCCCTGTTTTTGATTTATTAACCATCAACTTTATTCTGAACTTTTATGAACATTTACATGATCAGTGAATTAAATAGAGGAAAATACCTGATGTTCACTGAAAAAATGCCAAATACAGAGGATAATGTCATAATTAATGGTGATAAATCACTTAAGATAAGCTAAATATAGAGAAAGAAATTATTTTGGAACTGCCTCAAATGTAGCGATTGGTGTTTATGGGTTATGTCCAAGTGAAGTATTTAGATCAACATTAGGTTTTAAAGGGGTGATATTTTGCTAAACCCACTTTTATTAGTCTTTGGTTCATTTATTTGTGTATTTGGACCCTAATACTTCATAAAGTTTGAATTTGAACCTTCCAGGTGCTGCAAAGCTATCTGCATATTCATTTTGGAAAAAATCGAGTGGATTTCTACAACCTGTTTTAATTCCTTCTTAATTTGTTACGTTTATAAATAGTTATGCCACAACATTTGCACATATAAGGTTAAGATTTCCGACAAACATTTCTCCGGGTACGACATAATTGTTTGTCAGCAGCAGCGGTTGTAGTCCATACTGTAGTTCAAACTTTGAGCCAGTTACCTAAAATGTTTAGTCGTTGGTTGTATTAACAAACACAAATGGCTGAATGGGACAGAGCAGCACAGCCAACAACCTGGAGGGGGTGGGGCCTGAAGTGGCTCATTTGCATTTAAAGGGCCAGCGCTCAAAACCACCTTTCTGGTGTCATTACTCAGAAATAGGGTTGAAGATGGACCTGTGGAGTTGAATTAATGAAGAATTCAGACCCAAGCAGAGCATTTACAGTTTATGTAGACCACAGGGAAATGTTTTAAAATGCATAATTCCATTTAGAAAAGCAAAATGTCACTCCTTCAAGAAAAACTAAATATAAAGAAAAAAATATTTTGGAACTGCCACAAAAGTAACACTAGGTTTTTATGGGTTAAGTCCAAGTAAAGCATTTAGACCAACATTAGGTTTTAACACACACACACACACACACACACACACACACACACACACACACACACACACACGTAGTGTAACGTCCATCTTTCTTGACTTCCATTTTAGCGCCACATCCACTCGGTTGGCCGATGCTTTGCTCCTGAATCTGTCCCCTCAGGTATGTAAGCTCTTCATTAAAGCAGTGGCAATCAGAGGGGAAAAAAGTACTGCTCCTCGTAAAGAGAATAGATTACTTCCCCATCTTTCACAGAAAGCTGTTTGCTAGAGTAGACACTCTCCTCCATTTTCATTAGTGGCCTGACTACTATATATTCTCCATATAATTGAGGTTGAAACCTTCTGCACTGTAATGGGGCTTTCCATAACAGTCTTTTAAAAGTGAAAGCCTGCCATCCTCGGGTGCTGTGTGCTTTCGCTGTGTCCTCATCAGTATGTGTGTATGTTTGTCTATGCGTCTGTTTACTGTGTGTGCATTTCTTTCACACAAATCAAAACTTGTCATCCTCTTCTGCAGCTACTTTTGAAAGACTGCGCTGGGAAAACAAAGGTATATGCTCAGTTTTTCAGAGCAAATATCTAAAAGACAGACTGCGGCGAGGAATCAAATATGTGCATTTCTTTGTTCTCTTTGTAAGGTAGATGCACATGGGTATTAACAAGCAGGACCCAGCTAAGACTCCAGACAAACAAGAGCGCTCCAGTCTTTGTGATGTGGGCCTGTGGAGCTGAATCAGTGCAATTTAGCAAAACAAGGTAAATCTTTTTGAAACCCCTTTAGCAGATTTATATGCGTGAGTGTTTATACGCGGGAATGTTAGATTCGTCTAATGTTTATTGTATTTGACGTCTTTTATGTGGCGTTTTTTTAATGGTGCTCTAATGCTCACTGTGGTTTTAATGATAAGATGTTTGTGTAAAATGAGATTATAACGTTTACGATTGTTTTTAAAACTACAAAGTACAGCACTGACCTATCAGCAGGAAGTGATTATGAGGCCTAAAACACTGAAAAACAGCAGCTTTGATACTTTTTTATAATCACTAATCTTGGTTTTTTTTGCTTAAAGCAGAGCACTGGGCTGGCTTTCTCACACATGGCTGGATATTAGTCAAACTGTGATCCTAAAATTAACAGGCAGGTGAGGCACAGCAGCTTTGGAGGAAAAAAAACCCTGCATCTGTTAAGTTAAACTACAAAACACCACAGGCAGAACTTGTCCCTATTATCTTCAATTCACTTCAGCTCCTCAATCAGACTCAACATCTGAGATGTCGACATCTGAGGGAGACTTAAGAAGATGAAAAGTAGCTATCAAGATACAGACTTAAAGTCAAGATGGTCAGTGTTAAATGTAAGATAAATTGCTTGGCTAGAGCTGTTTAAACAGAGAATGGAACACTTTAAGTCTGCCATAAAGCAGTAATTTCCTGTCTTAACTTTTCTTCAGTGAGACGAAAGCCCCAGACTAGATATGATTTGGCTGTGCTCTCAGATACAGATGGTCAAAAATATAGAGGGGACGTGGTACGATATGACAAAAAGTGTCTCTACTGAGGGAGATGAATGTCATGTAACTGTGTCCTCCCACCCATCTGCCTTTAGATTTCAGAATCACCATCCTACCTCTGAAACCAGATTGTAAAAACACATCATACAAACGTTCCTCCTGGAATCTCTTACACTGCAAGGTCGCATTACAAATGTGGTCTGATGAGTCCAGATTGACCCTGATCCAGAGGGATGGGTGCACCAGGGTGAGAAGAGAGGCCCACAAAGTGATTACCCATCATACCTAGTGTCTACAGTTCAAGCCTAGGGGGCAGTGTTATGATCTGGGGTTCATTCAGTTGGTCAGGTCTGAGGTCATCTGACTATCTGAATACTAAGACTGAACCAGACATTCATTCATTCATTTTCTGAACCTGCTTCATCCTCACTAGGGTCACGGTGGTCGCTTACAATTACCTACTATTGAGTGTGGAGCAAAGTTAAAAAAAAACAACCAAAAAACAAATTGGACAAAACAAACCCTGGTTCTCATGAATGTATTTAAGGTTTCATTACAAATCGCTGTATTGGAGGTTAACCCTATAATGCCAAATGTGTCATATTTGATACATGAGTTTTCAACCCCTCTACATGATCAGTGCGATTTTTTTTCTTCAAAAACCTGATGTATACAATTAGATACATGCAATACCCAGATAATCCACCAGGGGGGAGGAATTCATTTACCAGAGGCCTTTCCAGTGACACTACAAGATTGTCATAAATGAGGAAGGAGGCAGAACTTTGCCAATTTTGAAAAGTAATGAACAATTTGTTAGACATGTTTGTGTTATGTTGTTGTTTGTTCAAAAATAATAATATTGGAGCACTGAGACCTGATGTATCAAATATGATACAAAATTGAAACCCATACATGGAAATTGATATTCAAAAAAAAAAAAAAAAAAAAGGGGGGTTGTTCAGAAGGACCAATAAAGGCTCCAGTTTCGAAGAACTGAAAATTTCTGTCAATGACTTCATGGTTCAGGCTTTACAGGGTAAAGGAGGATATTCTTTTAGCTGCTGGAGCCCCAGTAGTTCATAAACTACACCTCTATTTGCTCCCAGCTCTCACCTTCGACATTCCTTACATGAACATCTCAGCTTACCAAACTTAGTGTGGTTGATTTGTGGCTGTGTGTAAATTGGAAGTTGCGGTCTAAGTCAAAGCAGAGTCATAAACAGGAGGAAAGAGCTCTCTCTCAGATTCAGCTTGGGGATTGATGGAGGCCACCAGTCTCATGCAGATGAGAAATGCTTTCTTAATAACTATCTCGTCATACACATCACTCTACTTACTCTCCAAGCCAAGGTGTAAAATAACAAAGTATGGTGTCAACAGGGAGGAGTGAGGTTCAGACAGACCGCTGAAGGTATGCTGTAAAATATTGCACAACACTGCAGAGTGGCTACACTTGCAGCTATTTGTTGCATTAAAAACCTCCTCCCTTCAAATGGCCCCTTTTATATCTTCTTCTGCAAATGGAAGTTACCAGGCCACATTTCCATTTTACTAAGCATTAAAAAGATTGTTTTCTCAAAGTCAGCCATTATTAATTCTGGCCTTTCACTCGTTTCATCCAATGTGACTTTCACCATGTGCAAATTTTGGCCTCATTTCATTTGGAAGAAATGAATAATTGCAGCATTTTGGCAGTCTTGTTTTCGCAACCTTTAGTGCACATTTCAACTACAAAGTGTGTCTGCTGTAGCTATTTAACAATATATAACCTGCATAGGCCTCTGGGATCATAACAGCCGTGACTCCCAGTAAAACCACTTCTACTGCTGGCTTGAAAAAATACCTAAACTGACTAAAACTGACCTTTAGTAAATGTACAATACATATTAATCTGATTGAAATAGTGGCAGTTTACACATCCCATGTTGTAGTTAACAGTAAATGAAAAGCTGAATTTTTCTGCCTGAATGTAACATATAAGATTTTCATGTGTCATTTAACAGATAATGGTGAAAACGGGTTAAGAGATTGTTCATAGCGTGCAGTGAATCAAATAGAAATGTATGAAGCTGAGTTACTTTAACACCTTGTGGATAAAGTAATTATTAAGACACAGCTCTGGATAACTAATATAATATAACTGATGTGAAACAATCAGAAAATAACGTTTTTTTTCTGTCTCTCGCTCTCTTTATTTACTGTCAACCTCACTCGCCCACAACTGCTCTTATACGTACAAACAGCAACTGAGAAGTTCTGCATGACATCCACTGAAAAAAATAAAGTAGTTTCTGGTAAATTAATATATCTATAACTTTGTCTTCATAATATATTCTGGCTGATATTGTGTTCCATTTAACCAGTAACAAGCTAAATATCCCAGCAGAGGAACAAGATTGTTTGTTTTATTGTGAGAGGGAAATTTGCTTGTGTACAACTTCTCAGTTTAAGAATATTAAGTCTGTCTTAAATAACTGTATTTTTGTTGCTTCGATAAGCACAACTTATCACATATATATATATATATATATATATATATATATATATATATATATTTTTTTTGTATTTTATTTTTCAGTGTCATACTTTAATTCTGAAAATCCAGCCATCGAAAACGTGCTTATACTTTCTTTTCTTTTTTGTTTAATGCAAGACAGTATAGATGTGTTTAAGATTATCTGGCTTTTTTCCATTAGAGTTGATTTTGCAGTGTATCCTTAACTGCCTCAATACAAATCATATATAGCTGATTTAATATTTTAATAGTTTAAGTTCATTTGTATGCATCCATGCTAGTATATATATCCATTGTACTGTCTGGAGATTTTAAACTGAACTCCAAAAAGTTGTTTTTTCACCCTGAATAATCCCCAGTTTCTCTGTGACAGCTGCTCCATGTGTCACACTATGGTTTGTGTATTATCTAACATCATCCATTTGCTCCACGAGGCTCTGTGTTAAAGCTACGCCGTCTCTGCTCAACTAGACGTAGCTGAAATGTTAACAGTACATGTGAAACGCTGAGTCAGACCAGGGTCCCTCAGCTCATTCTGATTCCTGTGTCAGAGAGTGTCTCTGTTTGCTTAAATTAATGTGCATGTGTGAATACATCTCGCTCTGGTCTGTGCATATCCATAATGTATGAGTTGACACTGTGGATGTTATTGTGTGTATGTGTGTGTGTGGCCCAGTTTGTGTGTTCGTGTACTGTGATGTGATAATACATCATGTGATAATATGTGTGTGTGTGTTGATAGTTGCACAACCTAGCCCTCTAGGGGACCATCAGTGTGCGAGTGTTTGAGGGAATAATAAATTCGAGGAGGGCGGGGAGATGAGAGGCTGAGACCACCAATCGATCCCTCTGCTGTTTCTCAAATTAGGAGGGAGGGATGGACAGGGAGAGAACGAAAGCGAGACGGAGTCAGACAGAAGTAGGGTGTTGGAATGGGTGTCGGCCTGGAGTATTTCAGATCCAAAGGGTGGAGGCAGGAGTGTAACAAATGGACACAGGCAGGAAATGGAAAAAAAACTAAAAATACCGAGAGTGGTGAGTAGAGTGAAAGGCATCCAAACGCTGACAGGAGTCCAATTAAACGCCGTCCCGGTGGAGGCAACCGTCCCCATCGTCTCCTAGAAGATGAGGTCCTCTACGGCCTCGTCTTCCAAGGACAAACCGACGCTCGTCACATTGCTCCCATCACATATTCAGACATAAACAGACAGGTAACCGGTGAAATGCATGGTGGGAACGGTCTTTTAGTGAATGACAGGAGGATTCAGTGAGTGGTTGATGAGTATGAAAATGACATCAGTCACATGGTGGTGCCCTGTTGGACTCCTGTAGGTTCGGAGCCTTGAGTTTTAAGAAGAGTCACAATGAGAGGGGACTATTTTAGAATACTAAAGAGAAAAAGTAATGTCATGTGACCTGGTTATGGGTACAAGTGTTGTCTGTCGTATTTCAAAATGACATCACCAAAATCTGACTTTTATTCTATACATTTTCTGTACAGTCGTTCCAGCTCAACAATGACTGTATATTAATAATGGGTATTCATCAGCTCTGACTGACAGTAGTCGCTTTCCGTTAACCCTCAAATTGCGCGAAAATAACTTGCGCATAAAAATTTACCTAATGGAATAAAAGACAATTTTGCCAAAACTCTCGTTTTTCGATTAAAAGTTTTTGCACTGGCAAGAGGTGGTTTTTCTGGCATAGCACAATTGGTA
This sequence comes from Sphaeramia orbicularis, assembly GCF_902148855.1. NCBI lineage: Eukaryota > Metazoa > Chordata > Actinopteri > Kurtiformes > Apogonidae > Sphaeramia > Sphaeramia orbicularis. Next base: position 27,369,750 of record NC_043978.1, read on the forward strand.
TATCCCACAAAACTGCAATGGAAAGACCTTTTTCCACAACTAAAGTCACATGAATAAAAAAACACGGATGTCGACAGATGTTACAACTAGCAAAGAAGAAGAAGAAGAGTTTTAAAAGAAACATGGTGCGGTGTTTGTGAACACACTAGGAAACTGAATCATTTTTTAATTTAATACAGGATAGAGGGGTAATATATAATAATAATGAATATATCTGTAAATCAACACCATATTTACGTTCGTTGCCATGTTCATGGAATGACTTCTCGTGACATCTCACGATAATAAATAAACAAATCATCGCATTTGTGATATAATGGAAAAACCGACATTACGCACTTCTGTTTTTTTGACATTTAGTAAATATCGGTAAAGTTTTGTGCAGATGTCCAATGGAAAAGTGACTAATGATGGAAACATTTTCTACTTTTCACTCCTTTTCCGATTCTTTGCGAGGTAGAAACATTATTTACTACAGTTTTCTACAGTCTACTTTTTAAATTGATATGGTTCTTCATAACAAGCAAAATGCAGCATTGGTATGACAGATGTGAGTGGGTTTCTCCGGATTCAAAGGAAAATTGAGGAAAATCCACCATTTCCACCACATGGAGGAATATCTTGTGAAATAATGGTGTTCCATCCCAGTTTGAAGACCTGTAGAATTAGTGTCAAACAGCAGTGAAGCTGTTGCCATGGCATATGTTGGCCTATCTTATAACAGCAGCATTTTCATTCAAAGTACCCTGAACTGTTCTAGCGCTCTAGGGACTAAACTCCTTCAGAAGACTGGCTGTCTACAAATCCAGCGTGATCTAAAGAAAAGGCAAAAGCTTAGGCCAATTAGTCCACTGATGTGTAAAAAAGTGAGTTGTTACATGTCATCTATGCGCATGAGCATTTCATTCTTGGTATTAATGCTCAACGAGGCGTGGACTTTGTTGGTGGTCCATCCGTCACATGCTTGTTTTACGCCCTGGTGATGTGTAAAAAGAACAATGACCACCGTAAAAGTAGAGTCTGGTTTCAACCGGCTTGATATATTAAGTGTCATGAGGTAACTTTTGTTATGATTTGGCGCTATATAAATAAAATTTGATTGATTGATTGATTGATTGATTGAAAAGTAGTGGCTGAGTTAAGATGCTGTGACTACTGACCAATCACAAATGGTCATCACTACAGGCACCGTCCGCAAAGTTCTTGAACTATCACAAATTACTAGCCTCAAGCAGCCCCCGGGAACTAATTTTGGAACCTCCCTGGAACCACCCCCAAAAGGTTTGTAGTTCCTGGGGGAAAGTTCCTGCTGCGGAAACACAGCCAAAGACACTTTATGCTGGTCTTCCTTTAATTTGTCAGTCGCATGTACACGGTCGCACAGTTTCATTGGTGCACATAAACACACGCTAATAGACTCGCAGCACACGGGGACATCTGAATGCACACGTCTGCAATCGTGCACATCTCAAGGGCTTAGCCTTTGGAGGACCTGAGTGAGAAGCAGTGCCAAAGACGACTGGCGCCAGCAGCAACTAGTCCCAAGGTGCAGATCTGTGCCAGGGGCTAACCCACTCATCTCCGCTCTACGCAGTTCTGCCCACCCACCAGCTGCTACCCAGGGGCAGCACACATGCACACCCTGCAGAAAGCTACACATCAAACACACACACATATGGAATGCCTCCATGGAACACACATCTACAAACATATACACAGAATAACATACAGCATACATAGCATACAAAACCTAAACAATGGAACGCATTTCACACATGGTGGCCGTGGCCTTGGGACTAGATTGTCTCTTAGAAAAGCCTGGTTAATAAGTGAGACTTATGGCTCCGGTGGCTTTGGACAGTAAAGGAGGTGACAGACTATGGCACTACTGCAGAATTAGAGGGATGCTTCATATTGACATAGAGAAAAAAAAAAATCGACGTACCCTAATAATTCCCTTTCAGAAAACAGCAAATGGAAGGAAATAATAGAGGTCGCAGCAGACAGTCCCTTGAGAGTGCTTTTACCCCAAAACAGAAAAGCGTACGCTCATTCACACTAACGCATTAACACAAATACAAGTCCAGACATACATGCAGATCAACAAAAAACCAAACCCCCTGAATGGAAACAAGTGGTGCTTTTGACTGTGGATGCTGTAGTTAGACTTACAAGAGAGCAACAGGACGGATCAACACATGTTCTGTGAGAAGCAGAGGGAGACGAACAGAATGGAGTATGATGAGAAGTCACGGAAAATCAGAGCGAACGTCTGAAAAGTGAAACGAGAACCAAGGACCCAGCCTTCGATTTAATCTAAGCCTGGATGCAAATAACACACCAGGCCCAGTCTCAACAGGGTGCTGCATGTGGAGTGTGTGTTAGTGTGTGTTAGTGTGTGTGTGTGTGTGTGTGTGTGGGCGGCTGAAGGATTGGTTGCCAGGGAGATTCTGACATATCGGGCCCCACTCCCTGCTGCCCTCAGTTTAGCCTCGACAAGTCAGAGAAAACGCTCTGCGGCGGCCTGGCTAATTTACAATCTCTCCCTCCCGTTCTCTTGTGCCTCCATCTCTGCCTCTTTCCTTTGTCTTTCTCCTCCTTCCTCTGCAACAAAGTTGTAAAAATCTTGATTTGTAATTTCCACTTCTCAGTCAGTTTTACTTCTCTCAGAGGTACGCATGATAAATAGGATAAGTTAATATACTGGATTGATATTTTTGCCTGATAAATACAATATGTTTAATCAAAATGGCACCAAAAATCAATGTCTGTATTAAAGCATATGAGCACTTAAATTGATCACAGTATAGATTTCCTCAATTTACATGTAACAAATGTTCAATGGATATTTTATGTAATTTCAATATTTTGTATGCCACCTGGAAGCCCAGTTAGCCTCTCATCTGCTTAACTCCAAAAATAAATAAATAGAATACCTGTTTCAGTATTGGTGACAGACCTTATTCTACCTCAGATTTGTCAAATGTTTTGCTATTTGGGAATAGTTTAAAACCGAAAATCAGTCTTTAGAAACAGACAGAAATAATGACTGGACATTAGTTGTGATGATTATCAGTACTTCTATACATATTTTAAATGTAGGTCATTAGTCGTTCTTCACAATATGAGGGAAATGTACAATGTATGATACTGTTCTTCAATGGTTATCATTCATGTTCAAGTTGTGATAATGATGAAAATGCAATTTATCAGTCCTACATTACTAAATGACCATTCAGTAAGTCCCACCCCCCTGGGTTACTGTTGCTATGTCTGTTGAGCCCTTATCACTCAATGACATTATCAGTGTTAACAGACAAGTAGAGATATCATGAAAGAGCAGACAGGGGTCCAAACAAAGGACTAGGGAAGATGTCTTCAAAATATAATGTTGATTTGATCAACAAAAACTCCTTCATTTTTTAAATTTATTTATTTATTTAAGGAAAAAACACTTTAGAATGTTAACTCACTTAGCACACAGTAGTTGGAAAACAATGATAAATGAACACTTATAACTTACTCATTTTAACTTCAGGTCTGGTGGTTGTGTATCATTTGAATCTGATTAAGTACTGTACACAATATAAAGGAAACTAGAACAACTGGTCTCAGAAATGTATTTTGTTGTTTGCTAACAACTGCGTATTAAGCTAGCTAACGCTAGCTATTACTTTGCCGCATCTTGTCCTAAATTCTCATTCATTCATTCCTTCATTCTCCGAACCACTTAGTCCACTAGAGGGTCACAGGGGTGCTGTTGCTAATCCTGGCTGACACCATGCGAAAGTAGCGTACACTCTGGACGTGTCACTAGGACTTACATATTGTTAGCCTCATAGCATAATTGCCTAAGTCATATTTTTTGCCAAATTGTGATTTCTGCATAAAATTAAGCAGTGGTGTTAGGAAAATAAACTTACACACCACTTCCGTTGTCGGAGTGGTGATGAGGTCACTTCCGGTCTCGAGTATGGATTGCTTTCACATGGCAACGTTCCGTACTGGAATCCACACAGTCCGTACCCAGGACTACCTTCTTAGCTGGACTTGGGTACGGTACTTGCGCATGGAACGTTTGCATTCACACTGATAAAATTACGTGGACTTTGGGGTCCAACGTACTCAGATACCCAGTGCGAAAACGCCCTCAGACTCACTTTGTCATCATACCACAGCTATCATGGGCAGCGTATTGCAATAGTAACATGAGTTCCTTTGCGGTTCCACCTGTAGTCCTTGTACTGTCGAACAACTCTTCCCACCTCCTCTCTTTCCCCTTCATCGTCTTTCTTCTCACCTTCTCCAGGTCTCTGTTTCTCTTTCTAACAAGCATCTATCAGTCCTCGCCTCTGTTCCTTACTTTCCTCTCCCTCTTAGGTAGGCTGATGTTGTCGGCACCTGTTGTTCTCATCTGGTGACAGCCAAACAGGGCCTGTTGTAATTAGTGTGGAATTCTAATGAGCTTATCAGGTCAAAAGCAGCTTAGTCCTCTAGGACCCTAGCAGGGTGGAAATTAGCCCCGCTCCCTCCTAGACAAAACACACAACAGCACGCAAATTACACAATAACACATTGTGCATACCAATGATACAAGCTCAATTCATTAACAAACACTTGCTGACAAATTCAGCCTCACCCTCTCCTCTCATAAAGGGATTAGCCCACTTTACATCAGTCAGTTAACAAAAAAGAGAATTATTAATATGAGTGGCAACGACAACAAAAAAGGCAACAGCAGTGATATGTAAGGCTGTCATTGTGCTAAATGAACATGTAGCTAGAAAGAGAGAGGGATGGGGGGCGTTAAGTCATGGGAGACAGAGGGAAATAAATGTGTACATGTGTGCAAAATCACAAGCAATCACAATCCGTACATCTGCAGAAAGGTAAAGCGGCTTCTCGTCGCCCCGTAGGTGGTACGGGAAAGCGTTGTCTAGCTCGTTTAAAACCTGAAAACATCACACTGTCGTCTCATCTCTTTCTCGTGGTCGGGAGTCTGCTGCAGTGGACAGACTGAGGCTGCCAGACAGCAACTATCTCCATTAAATATCTCCTCAATTAGTTCTGGGAAAGTTGCAGTGATATGCAGAAAGCAGGGAGGGAAAGGCGAGGTACATCGATTAAGCACTGCAACAGCTGTACCAACAGGATTATACTCAAGAATTTTAATCACACTTGTCAGCCATCTTCAAATATGATAAGATGCCTGTCTGTTTTTTTTTTTTTTTTTAATATTGGTAGCCGAATGCTCTCTGTGAACAGAAATGAAAGTACTGGTTAAGTGTATCTGCAGCAACATCACTGTATGTCAATGTATAATGGTGGGGGAATTGAAGATGGTAGGGGATTATGGGAAAACAGAAGGGGGTGGGTGGGATAAATCCATTTCCTGTGTTTGGTACTGTAGCATGGCCTTCCATCTGTTTTATTCCAGACTGGTTAACATCCAATCACTTACTGTGATACTTCTGGGTGTGTATGTATGTGTGAGTGTCTCCCCAGCAGGAGAAAAATGGAATGCAGAAACTCCAACGCTTAAAATGTTTAGATCTCGCAAAACAGAACTGTGAAGCAATGTGTTGGAGGCAGCAGCTAATAGTGCATTTTCCCTCGGTTGTTCCATCTGAAATATAGCATAACCTGCTGAATCAAGGAAAAATGTATCACTAGGCGCACGAAACAGGAAATAATCACAACAGAACTGTGCAGCCGCAGGAAATATTACATCCAGATAGTGGAAACTTGAAGTTGTTTCAGGCATTTTTACTAAGTGAAATACTGACACAAATACACTGCATTTTTATGACCGTAGTAGAATAATTTCAGTCTGCATTTATTTAACCTTGGGTTTCTGTCACTGAAGCCCAGTGTTTCCATAGATTTGTGCAGCAGTACAATGGTTTGTCACTGAGGCCAGAGAAATGAGGACATGTTCATTTCCAGAAAAAAAAAATACATGTGGTATGTAGGGATGTGGCAAAAAATCAATTCATATAAAAATTGTGATTCTCATTTACTACGATTCAGAATCGATGTAAAATATCCCAAAATCGATGTTAAAAAATAAAAAATCCACTGGCAGTCTGCCTCTGTTTTGTACGCGTGACATCCTGATGTCATCACGCAGCCGGTTCTGGAACACACGCATGTGCAGTAAGCACCAAAACAGTAAAGAAACTAATGGAGGAGGTAAGAGAAATTCAACTGGCCCCGTCCTCGTTGAAGGCTCATTTGGACTCATTTTGTTTTTTACCAATTGCCCGGGAAGACCGAGCTTGACATGAGCTTCACAGCGTGTAAGGTTTGCAAAATGCAGATTAAGCACTTCAGGAACACCACAAATGTGCAGGCTCACATCAGCAGGCATCACCCAGAGCTTAAGGACACGCTGCCAACTCAGCCACCAGCGGCAAGCCAACACACACTGCTGTGCCTCACCAAACTCCCTGCCACCTCCTAAAAAAATAACCAGGTCTATCGCCTGCTTCATTGCCAAAGACTTACGGCCTTATAGTGTGGTGGAGAACGAGGGATTCATCCACATGTTGCAGACAGTGGAGCCGTGGTTTGCCATACCATCCCGTAATTTTTTTTTTAAATTGTTTTTTTTTTTTTAAATCCAAAATCGTTTTGAATTGAAAATCAATTTTGAATCAAATCGTAGCCCAAAAAATCAGAATCAAATCAAATTGTTAGATAGTAAAAGATTCCCATCCCTAGTGGTAAGTAGTGTTGCTTTCCTCAACAAAAATTATGACAAAATATCTTTGTCAACGAACCTTTATCGTGTGACGAAAACGGGACATGACGTGGTGGTCATGTGACGATAACTATAATTAAATGTGTAATGCAATACTGTTGATTAATAAAAATGACACTGAATGTAGTTTACAAAACAAAAACTGGTAAAATGTCTCTTCATTTTTGCTAACGAGGGGAGACGAATTGACGTTATAATCTTTAGTCGCATTACTACAGGTGTGCCATGAAATTGTGAGGTCCGCAGGTTACTAGACTTTTCGTACCCAGGTGGTTCTCCTCCTCCAGTTTATTTTACCTTAAGTCTGGATGGTTTGCCTTTCATCTCGTGGTCTGAATGTCCAGGTTCCAAAAAGACTTGCTCCCAATCCGGGTCTGCACGGTAGAGTACTGCAACCCGAACCGAACCAGATGGGACTGGACGGGTCAGGCTGGGTTCGGATGCAACTGTGTGAGACACAGTTTGGGTTCGGACAGAAATATGTGGCCTGAGCCAGACTTTACCACACAGATACCCCATCCCCCACCCATGACAGCTTCTCAAGATGTAGGCTATTTGTGCAGTACAGTGACCGACCAAAGACTGACTAGACTTGCCCTCATGAATTTTCATACAAATATGATAATTGACAGCATATAGTATATTTCTGAGTCCATAAGAATGATAAGACAACCTTGTTTAAACTAAAATGGGTTTAACTAAAAGAAAACGTTGGTTTTGTCTAGACTATATTGACCATTGCATGACTAAAAAGAGACAAATACAATTTTCATTGACTAAAACAAGACTAAAATGTCATCAGTTTTCGTTGACTAAAACTAGACAAAAATAGTCACGAATTATTCTGACTAAAAAATGACTAAAATGCACAGAGTTTTAGTCGACTAAAACTTGACTAGACGAAAAAACTATGAACGTGACTAAAACTAATAAAGACTGAAATGAGAGTTTTGGCACAAAGACTAGACTAAAACTAAAATTAAAACAGGCTGACAAAAACAGCACTAGTGGTATGTGCATGAATTCCCTAAATGACACGATAAGTTTGTGTTTGCACTGATACCTCAACAGCAGAGTGAAACTGACCTCTGGACGAGCTGGATACTGGTTGAAGGCGGGGCTAGTGTGTGAGATAGAAGTGGAGTGGAGCTAGGAGTGATTGTCCACTAGCTAATCAATCACAGATGCCAACATTCTCTCAGATGGATAAAGTAAAGTCAGTGTGTGGAAAACACTGTCCTTGACCATTAAATGGAAAACAAAGTCTGACAAAAGTCTAAAACAGCCTTTTACTCCCAACTACAAGTATGTGTTTTTACAACCTGCTCTTCATTGATTATTATCTACTATAATTTATTTTAAAGGAGTGATATTTTGCTTTTTTAAATAGAATTATGCATTTTAAAACATTTCCCTGTGGTTTACATAAACTGTAAATGCTCTGCTTGGGTCTGAATTCTTCATTAATTCAACTCCACAGGTCCATCTTCAACCCTATTTCTGAGTAATGACACCAGAAAGGTCGTTTTGAGCGCTGGCCCTTTAAATGCAAATGAGCCACTTCATGTCCCATCCCCTCCAGGTTATTGGCTGTGCTGCTGTGTCCCGTTCAACCAACAACTGAACATTTTAGGTAATTGGCTCAAAGTTTTGACATATTTTCGGTATGGACTCCAACCACTGTTGCTGACAAACCATTTTGTCTATTCGGAGAAATGTTCGTCAGACGTCTTGACCTTATATGTTCAAATGTTATGATGTAACTAGTTATAAATGTAACAAATTAAGTAGGAATTAAAACGGTTGTAGAAATCCACTAGATTTTTGCTAAAATGAATTTAAAGAAAGCTTTGCAGCACCTGGAGGGTTCAAATTCAAACCTTTTGAACTATTAGGGTCCAAATACACAAATAAATGAACCAAAGACTAATAAAAGTGGGTTTAGCAAAATATGACCTTTAATATCTAGGAACCATACATTTGGAGCTGAAATATAAACCCAATCCAGAAGTGTCAAACTCTGCAGTAAGTTGAATGTCTATTAGGGGCTGGCTGCAAAAGTGACTCAGTTCCCATAGACCCACATGTTAAAATGGCCAACTTTATAACAGAAGTCTCTTTTTTTGTAAATTAGTGACTGACCTGTTCTTTGTTATGGACTGTATCCATTGGCTGATTGGTCAGCTCATGTGGAACTGGGGTGGGACAATGTGGACTTGACTTCTTCCTTTTCCTTTTCAGACACTGAGTGTTGTACATTTGAGTGTCCTTTTGGATCTGGAATTTCTTTTGCCTACTTAGGGTCTATCTATACGCATTGAGTTTATTTTTGATACGTATAATATTTTTTGTATTTTGTGCAGGTTTGCTTAGAATTTATTTTGACATGTGTAAAACTTGTTAAGGTACTTGAAGGAATTGACATGGGACTTTGTGATCAGTAGAAAAAGATGGGGTAAGAGGGCAGGTATTCATAAGTTATACTTCATCTCGCTGTTTTTTTTTTTTTTTTTTTTTTTAACTTTTTTTTTTTACCCTTGTTTTTTAATATTCAAAATAAAATAAATAAATAAATAAACATGTTTACAACCTGGTACATTGTGTGCATGTGTGTATTTCCACAAACTCACTTATTAAGATTATTTAAAGCAAAAGGGTTGTGTGTAATTAGGGGAGTGGGCACTGTGATTGACAGGTGAGTGTTGTTTGTGCTGTGATTGACCGCTAACATTTACTTGATAATCGAGTCTGACATTCAAAGCTCTTGTTTATTGTAGAAAACTGATTTTTCTCGATGATAGGCTGCTCTGTTGTAATTGTGTTAAGAAGTTACACTAACAAGGCTGTCAGGACTCCGTCAAGAAGTTTACTGGTACTTAAGTTTAACAGTCGGAGTAACTTGGCTGCATTAGCTGATGCTAGCATTAGTTTGTATTGGATTGTATGATTATATGATCTATTAACTAGCTTGTTAATTAGCTCACGTAGGTATTATTAGTGTGCTTATACATTACATGAATGTAATTGTTTAGTGTTTAGTTAACATTTAATAGAAAAACTGTATTGTTGTGTATTATTAGTATCATTATGATCCTCACTTTTATTACCTCCGCCAAGGAGGTTATGTTTTTACTGGTGTTGGTTTGTTTGTCTGTCTGTCTGTCCATGTGCAAGATAACTCAAAAAGTTCTGGACGGATTTGGATGAAAATTTCAGGAAATGTTGATACTGGCACAAGGAACTAATGATTAAATTTTGGTGGTGATTGGGGGGTCGGGGGGTGGGGGGGACTGATCTGCCTTGGTGGAGGTCTGCGCTCTCCAAGAGCTTTTCTAGTTATTATTATTATTATTATTATTATTATTATTATTATTATTATTATTATTATTATTCCTTTCACAATATCCAATCCTATTTGAGTAGAAAGCCCAAACTTGGAAACAGGTTTTCATCCAAGTATACAGTATAATAAAAGTAATTTTACTTGATGCATGTCTAAACACAGTTTATGGTTCTGGGATAATGAGACAAAGAGGTATCGTTTTCATAGAGAATATTGTCACATAAAACTTATCACATCTTCTCCCTGTGTGGTGAGCACACTACACGTCTCATTTTTTTCCTGAAAGGGCATGATCTAATTAGTCTTCCTCATTTGAGAAATTTTAATGGAAAATGTCTTAAATCTGTAAGACCGTCAACTCACAGCTAAAGTAAATCACCAGGTTCTTTTCTTCCCCGATAATGAGATCATCAAACCTCATGTAAATTACACTTAAAATGTTTTTACACAACAGTCCTGTGCATTTGCAGCGTGGTATTAATTGCTATTTTACCAAGTAAATAGAGTGAAAAGAATGAGTCAGACGTACACGCAGAAAGAAGGAACAAAAAAATAGCTAAAGCAGCGGTCTTCCAAGGTGAGCGACACAGACAGACCCTGGTCCTGGACCCTGAGAGTTAATGAAGCAGACCCTCCCCATTATCTCTGCCTCCATCCACTACAGCACAAGGGAACACTAACCCAAACCAACCCTCTCCTCTCCTCTCCTCTCCTCTCCTCTCCTCTCCTCTCCTCTCCTCTCCTCTCCTCTCCTCTCCTCTCCTCTCCTCTCCTCTCCTCTCCTCTCCTCTCCTCTCCTTTCTTCACCATCTCCTCTCCTCTCATCTTCCTCCTCTCCTTCCTCTCCTCTTCCTCCTTTCCTCTCCTCCTCCACAAAGACACAACTCATCCTCACACCCATCACTGTAAACCACCCCCACCCTGAACACAGGTATAAATCTTGCCTTGTTTCCAAGTAATAAAGAACTTCTGATAAAGCAGGAGAGCAGTTGAGGTAAAGACACAGTGGTGGTTGCGGGTCATGAAGTATGAAATGTAGAGGTTAACAAACTGATTTATTAAGGATGAAAAGCAAAAGAAAACCTCCTCCTGACACGCAACTCAGTGTCATTATGGTGGATCATTACTAACAGTGTAAATCCAGTGTTATTCATTTCCTGATTTGGACACTTTTGCCCTATTTTTTAATGCTTCTACATTTAGATCAGTAGGTTAACTGGTTTGTTTTAATTGGTGCTAACAAAGTAAATGCAATGTTCATTATTGATGTTGATAGACTGATTTTATACAGTTTGATTCAACTCTTTTCAAGGGTGTTTTATTCTGAGAACGGTCTGATTGTCTAGTTTATTTATGTGTTCCTGTTCTGTGCTGTTTAACCCTTTAACCCCTCAGACATTATTCCAGGTAAATGTGCTGCTGTGAATTTGTGTCTATTTCAGTGTCATAAAAGCTGCTGTGAGCATGTGTTTGTGTTCCTTTTCTTCAGTGGTTTTGTTTTACTGAGGGTTTTAGGGTCAAAACAGGTGGAATAACAGAAAAAGACAAAGAGATAAATTTAGATTTTACAAGTTTTGGCTAAATAATGCATTCAGAATGTACAGTACATCAATAAGAGTTTTAGGATCTTGAACATGAACTGTGAACTGGAACACACTGAACAACAAGGATTTGAATTTTGGCCCAGTAGTTTTTGTTTTGGGGCTCTCTCTCTTCTTTTTTTTTTTTTTTTTTTTTTTTTTTTTTTTTTATAAATCAGTCTAGCTGCTTTTTGGCACCTAGTTGAACTACAAAAAGCAATTAAATGTTAAAAAAAAGGAAAATCACCAGAACACTACAAACAACAGTAAAAACAAAAAACAACAAATAAAACTGTAAAAAAAAAAAAAAAAAAATCTATTTTTATAGTGAGTTGGTCTCACTCACTGCTCTGCGTTTTGCCCTCCATTCCACAGGTGGCGGAGGGTGAACTGAGCATGCTCAGATGTCTACATAAAGAACAAGGTCTATTCCATTACCATGTTTTGAAATGTTTCCTATTGACCAAACACTTGAATGTTTATGAATATTTAAAATAAATCATACATTCAGAATGCTCACCACAGACACATCAGGAGTTAAAGGGTTAACCACTGCTTGCCATGATGTGAAAGAGCTATCACTGATTGAATCCATGTGTAAGACCTTTGATCAGGTAAACCCAGGTGAGTTAATAAAATCTACCAGTGTGTGCTCAATATTCAAGTACATTTAAGTGTTCTCTTGATAGTTTCACTGTACTGTGTGAAAGCGGTGAATACAGACCTCTTCACCTCATCAGAGTGCGACACTTTACAGTCATTCATGCGCAAAAATCTATTGTGCTTTTCATTACAGTTGAGGTTGGAGGTTTTCCAGATGGTAAATAAATTCTAGTAAGTAATGATCTTTCTGAAATGTCACATTATAAGACTAAAGTTGTTGAGCTCGGCGAACAAATAAAGGGAATATGTACTGAAATTAAATACATGGATTGAGAAAAATGAACTGAATATGTATTAGCTACAATATATGCAAACCTGACCTCAACTGTACATCTGAAAAAAAAAAAAACCTCACCAGATGATGATGACGATGACAGGCACAAAAAATGAGCAGTATTCTATGATTGACATCGCTGTCTCAAAGCTGTATTGCTTGTCAGTATCTCAAATGGAACTGATGTGCATTCTATTCAATTTAATATAACCATGGATTTATGTTTCTAAGGGTTTAAATACAGTGTATAATATTCACAGTGAAGACTTTGACTGGATTAAATAAAAAGTAGTATTTGTGACTATATTTTATGATGAGGTGGAAGTGTCATGATACAGTTGTGCTCATAAGTTTACATACCCTGACAATGTGCATGGGATGGTCTTGGATGTTCCAACATGACAATGACCCAAAACACAAGGCCAAGTCGACCTGTCATTGGCTACAGCAGAAACAAGTGAAGGTGAAGGAGTGGCCATCTCAGTCTACTGATCTCAATCATTGAGCCACTTTTGGGAGGTCTGAAACATGCAGTTCATGCAAGAAAATCCAAAATCTTAATGGAACTGAACGTGTTTTGCCAAGAAGAATGGACAGTTTTACCATCTGAAAAAATAAAGTGCCTTATCCACAGCCACCACAAAAGACTTCAAGCTGTCATTGATGTTAAAGGGACCAGTACAGAGAATGGATGCTGCATTCTAGAGTCCTGGGAGATGGGACGTTTCCGACGTCAAACTCGGTAAAATGTATAGGAACGCCTGTCCGAGCCAGAGGTCCTTGTTGCAAAGTGGGGCCAGATCAGAGTACCCTGACCTCACCGCAAACTGCAGTGTGACGTTAACATAACAAGTGCGCAAGTTTGCAATGGAAAAAAAACTTTGCAATGTATGATTAGCTCATCTGTCATTACACCTCCTCCATCTTGTTTGCGTATATGAGAATTCTGTACTGTCAACAGCCAAAATAGCTCTTCAGTAACAAAGCAAATAGGAGCTTAGATCTGTGATCTTCATATTTATTGTTTATGTTCAACACGGATCATCTAGAATACTTTGAGGTGGGATGGAGTTAACGCCAACTGAAATATATTCTTCCTCCCAGGACTTTGGAATGCAGCATAAGAACTATGGTATGTCAACTTTAGATCAGGGTCATTTGGACAGTTTCTGTTGTCAGTATGATTTAAAAAGAGCAAACACATTTGTTTGATGATAAATGTCTTCATCCAACCACTACCCATGAGTGAAAGAAAAGTTTTTGCATTATCATTCATATTCTCTGAAAAATGGCCAAAGAATCATAAATTTGGCTAGGGTATGTAAACTTATGAGCATAACTGTATATTAACAGATATGATTTACATAAATCATTTCTTCACTTACGAACTGTTGGACGACTAATGACCAGAAAAGTGTTTTTTTCAGAACATTATGATGTTGAAGGGAAGCTGTTCTTTGTCTTTCACTCATTACTTCATTGAGTCTGAAATCACGAAAGTGCAAATTGTTATAGCCCATATAAGTGAGTCATAATATCCCACAATGCATTTGGAAAAGCAGGGACCACAGTACCTACCTACACCACCTATTAAGATTCACACAAGGCAATGTTTAAAAATTTTACAGATAGGGAAAAACATTATGTGATCCCACAGATGTTATTTATGATGAGAGTCTAAAATCTGTTTCCTGTTCACAAGTGTTTAAATGAATGAGTGAATGAGGGAGCGATCTCAGTTGCATCCATCATTTTATTTTATATATTGTATAACTGTATGTATTCAATATCAAATCACTTCCTTGGGTGCAAGTGCATGTTTTTGCCAAATCTGAAGAAATTCTGTCAAGCTGTTCCTGAGATATTATGTTCACAAGAATCTGATGGACAGATGAATAGATACACAATCTGAAAACTTTACCCTCCAGCTATCGCTATCACCAATGTGGAAGCAAAACTAAACCTTTATTCCGTGTTTTGCCTGTTGATTTTTATATCTTATTTATATATTACTTTTTCTCTTCTTAAAACCTGATTTTGGATCTCCAGTTGTATTCTGTTGAACTCATAGATGGATGTTTTTTCCAGATCCTTTGGTTTGTGTTTTCTCAAATCCCAGTGCTTTTTTAACCACTGTATACAAAAGGTTAAATCATGCATTATTTGAGGTCTGCTAAGCTGATTTGACACAATTGTTGGAGTCTCCCTACAGCGATACAGAAGCAGTTGGAGTTATGAGAGTGTCTGAGACAAGTGGATATTGCCTTACTACGGCTCTTCCCATGGGAAGGCTAGGTTTCTGCAGGGCCTCACACATTGTATCTGATAACATTTCCGCTAATATCAATATTGTATAACTCGAACGCTTGTCACGTCTCATTTTTCTCTGTTTCATCAGTAAAATAGACCTGATGAATTGCATTTCTTGTGAAATGACGGCCCTCTTCCCTTAACATACTTGATCTACTTTGTAGTGTCTTTGGCACCTATATAAAACCAATTGAGGGGGTGAGTTTGTTGTGTTGTGTTAGATTTCTGTCTACAAAGGCATAGTAATGCATCCATCTGTTCGCACATGGTTGTGTTAAAGAATAGCTTTGATAATTGAACCTTTCGTGTCACTAATTCCCAACATTAGCTTGTCTACTTCTTTACACATATGTCTTAGTGACAATCAAGAGGTGTGAAAAACAAGATGGTATTATGCTTCTTGGCTCCCTAAGTGATCCAGTACAAGTACAGGAAGGCGTAAAGGTTGATGTCTTATTTCAGATGCTTCCATTAGCACATTTCCATGTAGTATAGGGTGTACAAGAAGAGCTAAGGATTACTGTGCTGTAGCTTCCACTGTGGCTATTTTGACAAGTCTGGCAGTACCTCCTGTTCCACAACGTAGCCAAGATGATGACCATTGAGGGTCAGAAGAACCTCCTTATCAGATTGGTCCTCATCAGTTTAACATACAGGTACTTATAATTTTGAGTCTTCATGTTAAATTCAGTGTTTGAGTGTTTTTATGTCATATGCTTGTGTGGCCCTGCTGCGACAAAGAAGTTGCTTTGATAGCATGTAGTCTTAAAAGAGTGATATTTAGCTTTTTTAAATGGAATTATGCATTTTAAAACATTTCCCTGTGGTCTACATAAACTGTAAATGCTATGCTTGGGTCTGAATTCTTCATTAATTCAACTCCACAGGTCCATCTTCAACCTTATTTCTGAGTAATGACACCAGAAAGGTCGTTTTGAGCGCTGGCCCTTTAAATGCACATGAGCCACTTCATGCCCCGCCCCCTTCAGGTTGTTGGCTGTGCTGCTCTGTCCCATTCAACCAACAACTGAGCATTTTAGGTAATCGACTCAAAGTTTGGACATATTTTCAGTATGGACTACAACCGCTGCTGTTGATAAACAATTATGGCGTATTCTGAGAAATGTTTCCCAGAAGTCTTGATCTTATATGTGCAAATGTTGATGTAGATGTAACAAATTAAGAAGGAATTAAAACAGGTTGTAGAAATCCACTCAATTTTTTCCGGAATTAATATAAAGCTAGCTTTGCAGCACCTGGAGGGTTCAAATTCAAACTTTTTGAACTATTAGGGTCTAAATACACAAATAAATGAACCAAAGGCTAATGAAAGTGGGTTTAGCAAAATATGAGCCCTTTAAAGGTGTTTTAGAGTTTATGTCCTTCGACTGGGAAAAAAAAAATTACTCATGCTAGTGAAAGATACTGTAAATTGTATCCAATGAAATACCATGACTACATATTCTGCCAATTGCCAAGTGCACAGAGGACCTATTAGCTAGCTAGCACTTCATTAGGGATAGTTAGAAATTCACTGCCATAGCAGGATTTACAAGTCACCTTGCTCATTCCATGAGTTCTATGAATTACCAACAAGAACAGAGATGTTATTACGGGTATTCTTGAAACAGACTCTAAAATGACATCTGTTCTCTTTATAAAGATGCTCATTTGCACGTGTTAAAAATGTTTCTGCTTCTGTGTTACTTCTGTGTAATGCCGACCCATTACACATGTTGACATGGACCACTGAACAATGACCCTGTGCTGACCTGTAACGGCTACCACTATTAACCTTGTCAATGGCACTGAGTCATTTGGAGTTTGTGTTGGTTTTCATTATTGGTTGATTTGTTGTTGGGTTGATGTCTATTACTATTGGCTGTAAATCTAATTGTGACCCACGGACAATAAAGATACCTTGAATCTTGAACCCTGCTAGCAAGTTTAATGTTCCTCTGCACTGGTTAGAGTCATGGAGACAATAATTCTTTTCAATGTTTTTTTTTTTTTTTTTGCTAATTACACACGCATTGGGCCACATACTGGAGTTTAGTAAAAATATGTAACATGAAGGCATCAAATCTGAATTCAAGGTAGGGCTGCAGAATTCTGGCAAAGATGTAAATCACAATGTTTTTAGCTTAGAATCAAGATCACAATTCTCTGGCAGAATTTTTTTCATAAAATGTTTTTTGCGCTGCTGTCAATGAAAATGGGTTCTTTTACCTCTGATTCACATCTTTCATATCACTCCGCAAGTAGCATGGTCAGTTATGGTCCCGGTTGCTAAGCGATGTCAGCTGATCTGTGAAGGCCGGCACAATGGAATTTTTTTAATATAAAATTTTTGGAGAGGGTGAGACTTTTGATTCTTGGTTAAAGGCTGAGTTATCGTCACCAGCAAATAAAAGAAAGGGAGAAGAAGAGCAGCAGCGCAGGTCTTTCATATCACTCCGTAAGTAGTCCAGTCACTTATGGTCACGGTTGCTAAGCTACGTCAGCTGATATGTGGAAGCCGGCACAATGGAATTTTTTTATTGTAAAATTTTTGGAGAGGGTGAGACTTTTGATTCTTGGTTAAAGGCCGAGTTCTCCTCACCGGCAAAGAAAAGAAAAGGAGAAGAAGAACAGCAGCGCAGAAGTCAGAGAAGTGAAAGTGAAAAGACACTTGGATCTGGACGATAGAAAAGAAGACCGACATGAGATTAACACCACCGAATGCGAATTTTTATTGGGCACGAGTTCAGGTGGGTGACTCACCACTACCACTGGGGTTTTCATCTATTTCACTCTGTTTATCGCAGTTGTTCCTTTGCTGTAATTCACTCTTTCTTCACTCAACTGCAGCCGACAGCAGCAGGATCATGTGTTGTAAAGACGCTTTACCATTGGTTGAGGGAGGAGGAGGTGGGGGCGGTTCTGTGTTTGTGGGCATTTGTTTGTAATGCAGCCCGTGAAATAAAAAGCTTAAGAATCATCCGTGTTTAGAAATGAGATCACGTACATATGTGAATTGAGATCGCGATCTTTTAACAATTAATCGTGCAGCCCTAGTTCAAGGAGAATACGATGCATG
This sequence comes from Sphaeramia orbicularis, assembly GCF_902148855.1. Taxonomy (NCBI): domain Eukaryota; kingdom Metazoa; phylum Chordata; class Actinopteri; order Kurtiformes; family Apogonidae; genus Sphaeramia; species Sphaeramia orbicularis. The sequence goes on from NC_043978.1 coordinate 27,387,762, forward strand.
AATTCGTCCTCTCTCCTCACAACAACTCTTGTCTGTCTTTCACTAAGTATGCTAACCTTTCTATTATATAACCACAATACACATTTTTCATTTTGATTAGCAGAGAAATGAAACACAAGTAATAAGACAGTGGAGGACCTGTTGATTTGATCGCTGCCGGTGTATGGTTTAGCGGCTGAGCAGATGATTAATCAGCTTTCACGTTTCCTGCATCCTTCCTACAATCTATTTGACTGTCACTTAGCTCGCAACACTTTAAAGATTAAATAAGCTCCATTTCCATTCCACCTTAGCAAAATCACATCTTATGTCCTGATGGCCGTCTGTCACTTCGCAGCCATGTGTGGAATGCGCCGGAGATGTCAATCTTTAATGCGGCTAATGTCAGAGAGAGAGAGAGAGAATGAGTACAGCGACTGAAAGAGAGGGAGAGAGAGAGACACTGAGATGGAGACAAACAGACAAAGACAGAGATGACAGCAGCAGAGAGACAAAGGCGAGAGAAATCGACAGTGATATTCTTGGACTGGATGTGAGGCGGTAAGTATGAGAGGCTGGGGGGAGGAGGGAAATGTCACGGCCAATCTCTAATGAAGGGCCTTCCGGGAACTATAGTTAGATAAATTATTTAAAGGCTTTCATTTAAAAATGTCCAAAAAACTGTGCTGCGATGATTTGCGCAGGGCTGGGGAAAGGTCAGCCGTGTGTTGGGAGTGCTTCATTAACCTCCCACCACCTCCCTACCTCAATTATTTCTGTCAAAGAGCACCTGGGGGGAGGGGAAGCGAGATAGGGAGGGAGCGTGGCTGCTGTGGTCGAGCTGATACCACTCTGCTGCTGCCGTGGCTGCCGCTCAGGAGATGAGAGCTGAGGGGCTTCAACTATGCCGGGCTTATCTCACAACCTGGTGGCGGTCCATTCCAGGTGGAATGTTTGGGTGACCAGTGTTGTACAATCCCTGGAGATGTGCAGTAAAGGCTAGATGAACTGCAGTGTGTGTGTGTGTGTGTGTGTGTGTGTGTGTGTGTGTGTGTGTGTGTGGAAACAGGCAGGGTGGATGCTGGCTGGTGCTCAGGCCTCGGGAGTGTTAAATGCTTTGATCTTGTAAAATGTTTTCTACAAGCGTGGAACTAACAGAGCTGCAAGGAAGTTTGATCGCTCACAAGTCTATGTAGCTGACACACACACACGTACACACACACACACACACACACACACGCACACACACACACACACACATGTTTAAGATCCTTCTTTTACCGGTGCCCTTAACCATGAACAGCAGGTTCAAACTTTTTCCTCGCTCTCACCTCATTCCTTTTGCCCCTGTTATTTCTCATTCTTAACATTCCATATGTCAAACTAGTCTCTTTCACAGCGGCTGCTTTTTTGTCGTGTGAAGATGCGTGCATTTTTCTCTCCTGTTAACCACGTGTTCACACCCCTATTCCCATAAGCAAACGTTTCCTGAAAATACTTTACATACCAAACTGACTACATTGTAAAAAGACGCACTCACTGTGAATGTCTTGGCTTATTTACCGACACCATCACCAGAATTAAATGTTATTATCCCATATTACATGAATACGCTCAACATTTTAGAACCAAACCACTCTTCAGTTGTTTCCCTACAAAGAAACAACAGCTGCTTTTCTCAACTGACAGCTTCTTTGGTGTTTCCACTGCATGAGAACAAGGACCATCAGATTCTATTTCTAGTACTACCACATTTCCAAGCCAGAGTGATACTAAACGTTGGGTAAAATCATACCGATCAGAGACTGGTTGATCCAGAATCGTCACTGTGTCACTATATATGTGTATCACCATGTTGCAACGTGGGAAACCAGGACAAGGTGGCAGGAAATACCAGAAAATGTCAGAGCAAATGTTCAAGTCAGCTCTATGTTGGTAAATCAGACAGATTTTAAGTGTAAGCAATTATATTCTAGCCTGAAATAATGCTTTATTTCTCAAATGATGACTTGTATTGAAGTTTCGTGTTTATTGATTACTGCTGTCGTGCTGAAGATGACAATAGTTTGAGCTGTGTCATTATGACACCCAGCTGAATTGTGGGAGTTATAGATCTGCAATGGAAATACGGTTGCGGAAAAAATTATTAGCCCACCCTTGTTTTCTGCAATTTCTTGTTCAATTTAATGCCTGGTACAACTAAAAGTACATTTGTTTGATGGGTTACACACAAAACCTCACACATGAATGAGACTGAGATTCATAAAAAAAACCCACGTCTGGATTAGAAAGCACTAAGATCAACAAATTTAACACAGTATCTTTATTTTTAGCGCTGTATCAGACCATTTCAAGCCATGTTTTCCAGATCACATGCAGTGACACCTAGGTAGCTTTTCATATCCCAATTTTGGTCCCCAATATTTTATCAAAAAGTCCTTAATTACTGGATGGCTCAGAGCAAGAATATCATTTTTTTCCATTTATCTGAGGTCATCATTAGGTACATCCTGGGGGGAAATATGTCTAAATTTCTCTTTCATTATTGGATCTGAAAAGTTGGCAAAGTGCCAGGTACCAAAATGAACCCAGTTTCATAGAAGCACCCATTTTTATTTACTATTCATTACAGGTAATATTGTAGTAGATTTTTGTAGCCGTAATGATTAGTGCATTTGTTATTCGTCAAGTCCTTATCATTGGAATTCATTACTATGTTGATGCCAATTTGACGTGTTTCATATTTTTTCTGAGTTTAAAATAAAAACTGCTGGAGTATAAAGCGCTGAAAATAAACAGTTGGAGTATGATTTGCAGTAAGCGTGAGACAGAAATCTCAAGATGTAAAAGATGTCACCAAGATTCCAATTCCACCATATGAGTTATGTCACTTTAAAGCTTACAAAAACAAGACATATCTGAGACAAAAAAGGGAATCCTAAATGCTTCTTTAAACCCTCTCTGGATAGGAATACATCTTGAACCTCTCTCTGTCTCTCTCTTGCTCTTTGTCTCTCTTGTTACTCTGATCCCATCCCACTGAGGCAATAGCAGACTAATTGTCAGGCTGTTCCTCTAATGCCTGGTTTCTGGGTTAGGGGGCAGCTTTAAACTCTCCTGAGCTTGTAAAGAAAAAGAAAGTACAAGGGGAAAAAAAGAAAAGGAGAAGTGAAAAAGAAAAAGGCAAGAGTAAATCTCGTCCTGCTCGTATGCACCTGAAATTTCTCTCATTTTACAAGCCTGTCTGGTATGAGGCACTTCCAAAACGCTGTTAAGCCTGAGAATACAGGTAACCAAAAAGCAAGGCATTGACCGGCACTCACCCCCTTGTACACACTCAGACACATTCAGACGAAAAGTGTAGCGGTTTAAAGAAAGGGTTGCAATTTGACCTGCTGAGGGAATAAGGTGTTTCACTATTACGCCGCTCATATGGCCTGAGATTCTGTATTTGTCTCAATCAGCCCTATTTAGCTGGCAAGTGTCAGGCTGTCTTCCACATAAGAGCCTTAATATAGGCCGCTACATCAAAGAGGTGACTAATCAGGCTGACGGAGAGAGGTGTCACACAGTGTCAATCCTTCAGGGCTGCTGCCTGTCTCTGAGGGAACCCACTCCATCAGCTTTGACCTCAAATAACCCTGCACATGCACAAACCATGTGCACATATAGCATTTAAACTCAAGTGCACATACAGTAGGAGTCAAACACTTAATGCACATGCAGGACCTGGCACGTGTGTACATCAGTGTGAAATTACCGGTGGACGAGGTATTCAGATCCTTGACAAGTGGCAGCACATTGTGGGCCTGCATGATAATATGAAAGTCTACAATGTGCACAATACACAGCAACATGTGTTTAATACACTGTATAATATTAAAGAGTAAATATTAGCTACACAGATCCTATGTCCAAACATTCTATAACCTTTGTAAAAGTAATAAAAAAAAAATGTGTCAGACTTGGTTTTATTTATCAGATTACACATTAATAACAGAGTCAGCAAACTGACACAAATAAGTCTGAGGATAGATGGGATTGGTTAAGTGTTTAAATGGTATAAATGCATGGTTCTGGTATCCAGGGCTCCGTCTAATAGTTCAGGTCTCCATATGCTGCGTAGAAGTGCAAGGTGGCAGTAAAAAATTACAAAAAAAAAAGTTTTTTTGGCCTTATTTAATGTAAATGTTAATACTTAGATGTGTTACGAGCACTGAGTAAGGATCACAAAAATGTACTTAAATTATAAAAATAAAAATGTGCATTGTTAAGTATTGCAATGCTAAATGTCTATGGAGAAAATAATTTAATAGAGAGGATCCACAGCCTCTGTAGATATAAAGAAAAGTTGACTTAATATTGTAATATTGTGTGAAATGGCCTTGGTCAAAGGGACTTATTGGAGAATTAAGCTAGCATACAGGTGTTGAAAGTGCTCACCACGGTGCCACCAAATACAAACAATATAAGATATAAACACCTGATTCTAATGCAAACACAATGATTCTTAGCCTCAGGTGATTATACCCCAGTTAAAATATAAGTATGACTACTATATTACCTTCTCCCAAATCTTACGCACTAAAAAGAAGAGAATGTTCAACTAAAAAAAGGAAACACTTGATATTTCGGTTCATCAGAAACTTTCAAAATGTACACATATACATTGTTTTCACTGGACAGAAGGGGGATGAAAACCTATACCTATACCTGTGTGAGAAGAATCTGAGAAGTTAACAGATAAATGTTGAAGAGTATTCCTTATTTATTACACACCTCCTTTATTTATATGTGCTTTTCTTAACTATTTTGTCTATTATTTTTTTTTAGAATGACATAAAATATTTTTATATGTGTATCTTTTTTTTTTTTTTTTGCCAAAATGTTTTTATTTAAATGTTTATCATTTTAACAAACATACAACAAACAGTGCATATATCAGATCCATGCAACCTGCTGACTACAATCACAAACATTATTATGTTTACAAGAAAAAAAAAATTATACAAAATACAGAAATCTGAGCATCCGCCTTTAGAAGCCACAGTGGTAACTTTTTCAATTGTTTGCATTGTCTTCCAATAAATTTAGATTCTTAGCATACACAATGAAAGGATTCCAAACACGTTCAAATGACTCCTGTTTGCCCTTAAGAATATAGAAAAAAATTTTTAGTGGAAGGGTAGAAAGCATCTGCCGTATCCACTGACTAACAGTCGGTCTATGAGTTCCTTTCCAAAATAATGAAATGCATTTTTTAGCAATAAGTAGGCTGAAGTCTATAAAAATACGTTCATTTGTAGTATATTTATGTTTTTCTGGATATATGCCAAAGATAAATAACTTTGGGTCTAACATGACTTGTTTAGAAATAATTTTTTCAATTATTTCCCTGATTTCCCTCCAGAACAATGCAGTTTGTCGACAATACCACATACAGTGAACCAGTGTTCCGTTGCATTCTGAACATTTGGAGCATACATCTGGTATATTGTCATTATACTGGTTGAGCTCTACTGGCGTAATATAAACTCACATCAACCATTTAAACTGGATTAGTCGAAGGCGTATAATATGTGTATCATTTATTTATTTTATGTATTCATATATATATGTTTAAGTCTTAGATTTAGGTTATTTGTTAGATGTATTATGCACTTTTTTCATGTTACACTGTGGGACCTGAGTCACAAATTTCATTCTTTCATGTGTCAATGAAAATAATTTGAACCTCTATATTTGCAAATGTAATGGAGTAAAAGTCCAATATCTGAGGAGGTGGGGCAGAAGAGCAGAATTGTGAAAAATGTCCAAATACTCAAATGAAGTCCCTCAAATTTGCATTTATGTACTCATTTGTACCTAGGCAGTTCCATATCATTGAATTAGACAAACACAATATGGTCAAACAGGCTACAAATGCATGCTAACCCTGCAGTACACATCTCACTGGGAATCATCATGAAAGATGACTTGGTTCGATGATAGGCCTCTGCTGATGAGGGCTGATTAAAGTGGTAAAAAATGGAAACTCATCTTGATGTATTTGGGTCAATTTCACGTCCGTAGTCGTTGCTTGGTCAGGCCTATTTCTAGTCGAAGTGGTGGCTGTAATTAATGGGTGATAACAGACACGTTTAATTGGCTGTAATCTATCCGATGAAGTGAGGAGCCTCTGTTCTTTTGAGGACAATGGCCCGCTGGGAGGGCGTAAGAATGTAGCCTCATCTATAATGCTGCAGGCATACAGTATAGAATGGACCATATATCAGTATAATAATACTACAACTGTGTGGTGTTAAACAATTAAAGCGTGCCGTGCATTTTAAGACAATGTAAATACGCATCATTCACCAGAAGCATGACAACGTCTTCCTGTGTGAACAAAGCTATATGCAACAAGCTAGAATACAAACCGCCTGGTACTTAACATAAAACTCAATAAATCAGTTCGAGCAACTAATGCACTGTATGTACTCGTGGCTGCTTGGTTCTGCCCGAGAGCTCACTATACAATCTAGATCCTCCACATGATAGAGAGGAGAAAATTCAGTCTGCCAAGCTCTCCTCCCAGAAGAGGGGCGAATACTTATTTGCATTGAAATGAACTGTCTGAGGCATATGTGTGTATGTGTGTGTGTACAATTCTGTGTGTTTTGTCAAGGGGGCTTTGGCTTGTGTGTTGACCTGCATGGATCACCAGTGATGGGGTGACTCTTCAATCTCCTCGGCTGCAGGGGGACCTCTGGATCTGGCTTTACTCACATATAGTGTATGTTTTCTGTCCATCCTGCTGGAGTGTTTTCCTATTCCCTGCATGATCTACTCAGGAGGCACAATTTCAATACTTCGAATCTCATGTTTCTTACGTGACGTACTGCATTTTTCAGGCAGGGGATTAGCGGGGAATACATAGTGGGATTCACACAGTCACATAAAATGGTGGGAAGTAATTACGCAGCACGTTACCTGGTAAATAAGGAATTAGATTTATGAGTTAGTCAGAGATGGCTTGAGTTAAAAATTCGGGAAGTGAAAAGGAAATATATTGTGCAGGTTTTATTGAGGAATATTGTCTTGTATACTTCACTGGGGAGGTACAGTCGCGGAAAAAATTATTAGACCATCAAAAACTCATCATCATCATCATCATCATCAAAAACTAGAAAAACACTCAGAGAGCGCAGACCTCCACCAATGTAGATCAGTCCCACCCAATCACCATCAAAATTTAATCATTTGTTCCTTGAGCCAGTATCAGTACTTCCTGAAAATGTCATTAAAATCCTTCCATAAATTTTTGAGTTATCTTGCTAACAGACAGAAAAACAAACAGAAAATCCACCCCCCATGCCCCCCATCACCACCAAAATTTTATCATTTGTTCCTCGTGCCAGTATCAAATTTTCCTGAAAATTTCATCAAAATCCTTCAGTAGCTTTTTGAGTTATTTTGCTAACAGCCAAACAAACAGACAACACAACCTCCTTGGCGGAGGTAACAATGGTTATGCAATCAAGTACTAACTCCTGTGTGTATCATGTGACTAAAACAGACAGAAAAGAAAACATGGAGTGCCTAAAAGCACTGTTTTTTGTCAGTACAATGCCATGGATATTGATTTAAGAACTGAAGTGATTTTGGTTATTATCAAGAAAACATGGAAAATGGATAGATATCAGCTCTGAAATTAAACTCTTTTGAGCTATTTTTGTTGTTATCATTATATTTGTCCAAACAAATGTACTTTTAGTTGTACCAGGCATTAAAGTAAACAAAAAATTATGTTTAACAAAATATATATGAAACACAAAATATATACATAATAAAAAAAACAAAAAAAGGGGAAGACTTACAACAGATGTATTTGTTTTGTTTTTTTATGTTTTTTCTCTAAAAAAAGAACTATATGGAACATATGTATGTTGAATTTCATGTTTTACCACTGTTGATTTTTCAGACATGGTATAAAAATGCGTATGGATGTCTGTTGTAAAGTGTCTCTCCACATGAAAAAAATTTAATTATAAAAATAAAATAAAATAAAATGAACAAAAAATTGAACAAAACAAGGGGTGGTCTAATAATTTTTTCTGCGACTAGATCTGCACCCACTGGTACTGTTCTGGAATCAAGGCAGGAGATGTTGACAGTAAGTTTGCAGAATAGATTTGGGAATAAAGATGTTTCAGTGGAATATGCACTCATGAAGAAGCACTTCGTGGTAGTAAAATGACTAAATCCCTACAAAAGAAAATGGAATATAAAAACGGCTTCTGTGTCAAAAGGGAAGGGAAGCAAAGGGGAGAACAAGAAAATAACAGAAGGAAGGAAGGAGAATCCCAATCCTCCCAGTGTGCAACTGGAAATGTTATATCCTAGCAGAGTAATATATTAATATTTGAATTTAACTCAGTACATATCAAATAGGTCAATCAATCAAACAAACATTATATAAAACTTTACTGTAGTGGGAGTGTGTGATATGGACCTGTATATTAGATACAGGGGAAAATATCGATACCATATGTACAATCAATAAAGGTGATCGAATCATACTGGTGCTAAATATCAATACTTGTATGAACAGGCGGCTGGTTTTGCACTGGCAGCATCTGTTTTCCATACAAATCCTATGAAGTTCAGTGTTGTCATCTCTGAGTGTCCTTGATACAAAAAAAAAAAAAAACAACAAAAAAAACCTTCAGCAAACCCATTTTTTTTCCCTGCTACATTCACGGCTCTTTGAATCGAAAACAGTTTAATAACTAATTAATTCACTAATTATTTTGTTACATGCTTGATATGATTAAGAGCCTTTTATTTATCTAGAAATAACTCCAAATGTATTCAGAAATAGCCCAGTCAATGTAGAGAAACGGCTTCATTGGATTTACAGTGAAGTCGATATATCATAATACGTATCGTTACCTGGATATGAAATTACCCAGAATACATCAGGATATGACATTTTGATCACATCGCTTGGTCCTGCTGGGGGAATATAGACGGGTTATGTTTAGATTTTCAACAGAGCTTTTTTTAACCTCTATGCAGACACGTTGTATGCTAATATAAATATTCATAGTGGATCTCAGATTGCTCCATTGCATACAGTGTTGATATGGAATGAAGGATGATGCTTTGAATTCTTCCCATGCTCTTTACATAAAGGAGATGACTTTCTTTATTATCATTGTCAGTCTAATGCTGACAGTATATATATATATATATATATATATATATATATATATATATATATATATATATATATATATATATATATATATATATGTCTCCATTCAGTGTTTTTCCAATTACCTCTCAACAAAAGACTTATAACCACCGTATAAAGACAGATGTCAATGTCACGGACAGACGAATTAACCATCACTTCTTACAGGCCTGGAAACACATTAATAGTAACTGCGGCGTTCAGGTATCACGCAATGTTTGGACTGACGCCGAGTAATTCCGCGTATTGTTTTTTGGACCTGCGTGTGACAAATCGAGATGTTTCTGTGTGTTCGATTGCTGTTGCTATGCAGAGGCATGCAGAGGGCTTTAAAACTGCAATGCTGTGATTTCATTGGTGTGGCAGCTGATGTTCAGACAGAAAGGCCATTTTGTTACCACTCCATTATTCTGTCTGATTGCCTTCCTGTTAGACGTTTTCTGTGGGAGGGTTTGATTTTGCTCCGAACAGACTCCGGTGAAAGGCATGTCTGGCTGTGCTGATGTCATTTTCAGTCTGCACAGAGGCTCGATTTGGCCAGCGTACATTTAGGATTAGATTACAAACCCAGAGTGCATGTTTGATCTGTGACAGCTTCAGTGAGTGAGGGAGTGAGGACCAGTATTAAAGTGTTTGTTAAACTACTATATACGTGTTTTTGTGCTTTATATAAACTGTTTGTCAAATAAAAGCTGTGAAATTATGAAGTCATTTACTGCCGCCAGTCGTTGCTACAATATGACCTCCAAGCGTTAAAAGAAAGTTAGAATTTTCTCCACTTTACACATAAAAATTTAATAACCAATCATAGATGAGTTAAAAATGTGATAACCGCCATAACCCATGAGATACTGAGAAGTACTGATGTCCTGATCTGGATTTTTTTTGCTTCCGATGAGATTCAATTTTTTTATGATTAGTTTTGCCAATACCAATCCGATACAGATACTTTTTACTATGAAATTTTGATTAAAATTTGGAGTCATTATTTATAGCTTTTCATTTTATTTATTTGTTTGACAGGGACAATGCAGTCAAACATAGTTGCAGCTGATGTAATGCATATAGAGTTTATAGCTAGTGCCAATTCTTAACTCCAGTCTCCGGTTGGGCTCTTCCACAACATTGCATACTAATTACGCTATTATTTTACTTTAGATCAGAATTGAGCTGAATGTGGAACCTGATCCAAAACAAGTATGACACCTTTGACTCTTAATAACTTCAGTATAATTTTTGCACTTTCCAAATTCATACTTTGGACCAAATTAGAACCTTTGGCGGGCCGGTTTTGGCTTGCGGGACGTATAGGGGTTGGACAAAATAATGGAAACACCTTCACCTCAAGATGATAATGCCCCAGTCCATACAGCTAGAATTGTTAAAGAATGGCATGAGGAACATTCTAATGAAGTTGAGCATCTCGTATGGCCGGCACAGTCCCCAGACCTCAACATTATTGAGCATTTATGGTCAGTTTTAGAGATTCAGGTAAGACGTCGATTTCCACCGCCATCGTCTCTAAAAGAGTTGGAGGGTATTCTAACTGAAGAATGGCTTAAAATTCCTTTGGAAACAATTCACAAGTTGTATGAATCAATACCTCGGAGATTGAGGCTGTAATTGCCGCAAAAGGCGGACCAACACCATATTAAATTATATTTTGTTGACTTTTTAAGGTGTTTCCATTATTTTGTCCAACCCCTGTATGTTTGGCTTGTTGACATATGCTATAGCATGTCTATGGACAGGCCCAGCCAGGGATTACACGGGGGTACACTCTGTGCTGTACGTACCTCACAATGAGTATGCGCAGACCATATGACCATACAAAGTGAAAGTGAAACTTAAGACGCTTCACTAATTCCACTAAGTCTCCCACTGTTGTGCAGTTCTTTTTCCTTTTCTCGACCTTCAGAAACTTTCACTTGAGGGGGTAGGACGTTTGTTTAAGATGGCTTTGCCCCCTCTTGCCCCCTCCCTCGTACTGGGTCCGGATTTTCCCAATCTCGTGACTAAATCCACTCTCATCGTCTAAAAAATGCCAGATCGGCAGCTGATACCAATCTTTAGATGAAATCGGGACATCCATACTGAGAAGTGTCCGGATCTATGTTGGTAAAACTCGAAAATGCCTCATTCCAGGCAAATCACTCCACAGCTTTCCAAAGGGTAAAAGCATTCTTGTAGTAGTATAGTATCCGTATAACTATGAAATAACAAAATAACAAACCCATTCCATCAAACTGTGACGTGCATGTAAAAGATGTAGATTAGTCAGCACATTTGCTACTGGTCAGCTGGTTCATGAGTGTGTACATGAAAAAGTGAAGCAAATATGGAAATATCTCAAAGTTTAATTCCAGTGATGGTCAATTAAATGCTAGCAAAAAAAAAAAAAAAAAGACGTGGTTACTATGCACTTACGCTGACCTTCTCTAAGTCAATACATATTTTCTAGAAGTGGTTTCATCAAGGTGTTCAAGTGATCATTTGTAAATTATTGCTTCATTAGTAAAAATTTAGAGCAAAGAGAAGGCTTTTGTTGTTTTGGTTCCATGATTAACAAGTGTGGTCGACCATTCATTCACTTTTAATTGTAACTATTGTAGCAACTTCTATTTTTTTTTTTTTGCTTCCTGTCAGACAACTGTAATGTAGTTGTAGTGGGAAATTACTGCAAATGTGTCATGTTGTTTACCATGATACTATTATAGCGTTGGCATTAGCTCATCCATCGCCCTCTGTACTGCCCCAACTCCACGCTTTAGTCCAAATATGGACACTTCTGCATCCAAAAAAGTAAGATACAGGCAAAACGTCAACCTATGTGTGACATCATGGGGGCTACGCCGAGTCCTCCATCAAAATCTGATCAATGTTTGTGTGTTGAACTGTGCTTAGCCAATCAGAGTGTTCCGTCATGAATAGTGCGCGGATACTTTCAAAGAGCAGCAATATCTGACTCTACATATCACAACATATATTTCAGTCCTTTTTTGGACACATAACGTTACTGAACCAAAACTTGACCAACTGAATCAAGCCCAGATCATAACACTGCCCCCACAGGTTTGTACTGTAGGCACTAGGCATGATGGGTAATCACTTCAGGTGCCTCTCTTCTCATCCTGATGTGTCTAATCCCTTTAGAACAAGGCCAATCTGGACTCATCAGACCAAATGACCTTTTCCTATTGAAACACAGTCCAATATTTACTCTCCCTAGCAAACTGATGGTTGTTCAAGAAATTAAAAGCTACTGTATCAGTTAGAATTAAAGAACTTGTTGTTGCTAAAGTATATTCTCTGCTATAATTATCCAATGGAAGGCTCTTACCTATTTGCTTATTTAAATCCAGGCCATGTATAAATGTACAGACACCCTTTAATGTGGGACCTTCACAGATACCCTGGTAGACCATGTTAACCCTGGTTACATTTTCACCATTATGTGATGCTTTGTTTTAGAGCTGCACAATATATCGTTTGAGCATCGTCATCACAATGTACGTATGCGCAATCGCAGGTCCTGCAATGTGCGAGGCAAATGAACTCGACGTGTTCTCATCAAATTTCCACCTCGGTATCTGATACACAGTGCACACAGCGATCCACCAATCACAATTGTTCTTAATCAGTTTGCCGAAGCAGACCACGCCCCTGCACACGGGGTGAGTCACTGGTAACAGCTTTGAAAAATGAGCAATGAACAAGAGAAAATGACTGAAAACAAAGACTTAGTTCCCAAAAGAAAAGTAACATCAGTTATCTGGAATTATTTCAGCTACAAGAAGGATGATATTGAAACACATGTTCTGTGTGGATAGTGCCTTGCACCTGTTGCCACAACAAGAGGAAACACAACTAATTTGTTGGATCATTTACGTCGGCACCACACAGATATTATATCCTCCCGAGTAGTTTTTCATATCGAAATATATATCGCAGGGTTAAAAAAATTGCAATGTCAGTTTTTCCAGTATCGTGCAGCCCTACTCTGTTTGGCTCAGATGTTTCTCGTACCTGGTGAACGACCACTCGGAACACCATACCTATTGGAATGACTTAACAAAATTTGTGATGTGAGGAGCAACTCAAAGGCTTGGAATGAAGTGAAGTTGAGCCTCAGTGTGCAATGCATTATCTATGGATCACAGCACGTCTCCACTGAGTGCTCTTTATAGGTAATCAATAGGCGAGCTGGCTCATGATGGCTCTCACTCATTACAACTCTTTAATAAAAGCCCACCCTGCGGTGACTGCTGCTCTGAGGAGTATAAACACACACATACACACACAGTCACTTGGGAAACCGAATCTCTGTTTACACACACAGGAAAAACACAAAATTGCAAACAGGGAGCGAGCACTGCATCATGCCCTACGAGGCAACTCAATCCCATTTCTTTATTGCTTTTACAACAGCATTTCTCATTTACATCCCTCCAACTTTTCAGAGATGTCCTGTTGGTAAGGACTTTTGAAGTATTTCTGGCCTGATCAATATGCACACCAGCTCCTTGATGGGATGCTGGGTTTAAAATATCAGGAGAGTCTCAGGTAAAGGTGACACACACACTCTTAAACGCTCCAATCAATGCTCTTCAGCTTGCATTCATCAGCAGCTAAACTGCTATTCTCAAGTTGAAAGCGTCTTTGTTGGAGTCAAGAGAGCTGAACTTCGAATTGCGTGGTCTCGCGTAACCTCCAGCAACATATGGTTTCCCCTCCACTGCGCTTCCCTTCTCAAGCTGTAGGTGTGTATCCTTGTAGCAGTTTCCCAATCTCACTAAAGCAGCTGTTCCCTCCATCTCTCTGCACATATGGAATCAGGTGACACCAGACGTCTTGTGTGTCTTTTCTTGTGAGAGGGTGAGGCCTCCTGCAAGAATGGCAGGTCATTCCATCATATGTGAGGGGTGAAGGGAAGGGATGTTATACTGCTTGGGTCAATTTTCCGTGAACTACATACCAGATTGTCTTTGTGTGTCAGGGAATGAGAGAGAGACATAAATAGAGGAAGGAGCGAATGACCCTGCTTCAACTCTTACATATCTCAGTGTTCAGCAGGGACTGAAGTTTAATATCTTTTAAATTATGCTGCGGCATCTGTTTGGGTGAGGCCTTGAGTCACAAACCACAACAACACTATTTATCTGATCATCTGCTTACCAAATAGAACAATTCTCAACATGTTAACCCATTATTACTCTGTTCAGCAGTGAGCCAATGCATCTGTAGCCTATTAAAAACAGGTTTTGGTTATAGTATATTTAAACAGTCACTTAAGAAACAGAATTTATTCATTTTTGGACATAGGCCTTACTGGACAAAATGATAGAACTAGGCAGTCAAAAACCACTTGGAAAGACCAGCTAATGTAACGCAGCCATGGCTTTGGAGGTAGAGCGGGTCGTCCAATAACTGAAGGGTTGGTGGTGCAAAACCCACTTTGTCCGAGTCAGTTGGAGGGGCTGTTTGGCACCAATTGGCATCCACGCTTCCATCAGTCCCAGGGCACTTGTGGCTACAAATGTAATTTACCACCACCAGAATATGAATGTGAGAGTGAATAAATAATAATGCAAAGCACTTTGGATGCCTTGAAAAGGGCTATAGAAATGTATTCTATTATTATTAATTTATATAGTTTATTATTAATTTATAGAGTCAGTTCTAATTATATTATAAAATACTGATCATATAGTGTTGCTAAAGGCTGATCTTGTGAGATTTGCACATGCTGGTAGATGAAGTTTGTGTCTGTGTAGTGCTAAGTCATTTTTCTAAACAGTTTCTAAGCTAATGTGAGCTTGTGTTGAATGCTGTTGCTGCTGTAGAGGAGCAGAAGAGAGAGGCCTTAAAGCAGCGTATGACGTTCCTCACCAGTTTTTCATCAAATCTGTAAAACCTGAGTGATTGCCTAAGTAACACAAATCCGTTAGTCTTTCCGTGATTACGCAACTGAATCACATCCCTCAACTTCGAAGTTGACTCCATCACAAACACTCCTTTGTTTACATACCAAACCGAAACTGAAACCAAAGAAGCAATGAAGCCATTTCTGTGATTGTTGCGGCTGCATGGAATTCCCATTCCCACAATACAATTTGCGACAAAATTTCTGAAAAGGTTCGAGTGACGTATCGGTTTGGTATGTAAACAAACGGTCTGCTTGTGATGGAGTACACTTCAAAGTTGTTCATCATGAGGGAAGTGATTCAGGTGTGTAATCAGGGAAAGACTAATGGATTCGTTATACTTCGGCTATCACTGGGGTTTTACAGATTGGATGAAAAAGTGGTGACTAACGTCATACATTGCTTTTAAGAACTGGACTTGAATGGAAGCTTCTCACATGTAAATCAGTGCACAGGCTATAATCATGAATCAGGCATCCAATACAGCTGTTAAAAACAGTCAGCTAACAAATAACAATAGGGTTCAACTGTCATGTAGTTAAAAAGGCATATAGACATTATGCTATTTTAACATGTTTGTTTTTTGAAAATAGATAATGGCTTTCAATGTAGTGTAAATAATACAAGTAGGAGCAATACTATTAATTCCATGGGACCAAACTGATAAGGGTTTGTAAACTTCCAATATCTCATGTAATATACAGCATTTTTTTTTCTGTTTCACAAATGTGAATGCAAACCAACAATAGTTAGGGTTAATCTAAATATTTTAATTTATTTATTGGGGAAAAAAAAGGACTATACATGTGATTTTCATCATTTCTTAGAAGTGATCAATGCACTGTAAATGGTAAATATGTGTACAAACTGATAAGTATTTGTAACCTTCCAGTATCTCTAGTATTACACAGCAGTTATTCATTCTGTCATTTATTTCATGTACAGTACATCACAATAAAGCGGCAGAAATCTGATGCATTTGTTCAAAAACTTAAATGCATAATTCTGGTACTTTTACTGTGAAGCCCTTTCTCATAAAACTGGAGTTAAAGACAAAAATAATCTACTCTATTCATTACTTTTTAGAACATTACAGGGTTAATACAGTGACTAGACATTCATATAAGAACCTAGAGGAGCAAGAAGGAAGAATATCGTCTCTACTTTTACTGCAATGATTTGAGACTGAAGGACACTAACAGCAAAGAAGCTTGCATCACAATATAAAAACCAGAGAAATCCAGACATCTTTAAGTACCCAGTATGTGAGGAAAGACTGACCTTTCTCTGCTCAGAATAGCAGGGCTGTAGGGAACAAAAGCTGTGATGACAAACACACAGGAGAGACTGTGACCCTGCAGGGGGAAACGCTCACATGCTCTGAAGCCCAACTCATATTATGAACTCACATACTTGCACAGTCCATGGATGTGCCGGCTAGTTTCAGGAATTCTCCAAATAATCTTTGCTGAAACAGGTCCCAGTCTCTCACCGTAAGGCGCGATTGGGGAAATTTGGTCTTTAATAAAAATGAAATGATGGATATGACCGTTCTATTAAGGGACATGACACATACTTGCCCTCACGCTACATATCACCCTGAGTGACAGGCGTATCGACTGCCAACAGAACTCTGACACACACATAACACTCAAAGGAGAGTGCCTCATATTTCAGTCTTTGTGTTTTGTAGAAAGACCAAAAAAAAAAGGAAGAGAAAATATGTGGTGTTGGTCTGCATCCTGAGGGCAAGAGTCGCTGCACAACACTCAGTAGAACAAACAATAAACAGAAAAGGTGACCAGGAGATACGACAGTCGAGTATGTAAGCCCTTTGATCCAAAAAGCATCAAGTCATCCTGTTCAGACCTAGTGTTTTTCCCTAATCTTTTTTTTAATTTATTTAATTTAATTTAATTTTTTTAAAATTTTAAATTATACATTTAGATAAACATGTACTTAGACATTAGGAACCACAAAAAAAAAAGACAGAATACATTATACAACAAACTTACAAACCTTTTAAACACAAAAAAAGAGGAACCCCCCCACACACACACACAAAACACAACAACAAACAACAACAACAACAATGACAGTCGAGTATGTAAGCGGTTTGTTCCAAAAAAAACATCGGTTCATCCTGTTCAGGTCTAGTGTTTTTTATAATCTTTTTCTTTTAGTATTCATTTATTTATTTTTTAAAATTTTAGAGTATAGTACTTAGACATAAGGAACCACACAGACACAATACAAAAAAAAAGACCAAACAAATTATACAACAAACCTACAAACCTATTAAACACAAGAAAAAGCAAAAAACACAACAACAACAACGACAGGTGAGTATGTAAGCGCTTTGATTCAAAAAGCATCAATTCATCCTGTTCAGATCTTGTGTTTTTCATAATCTGACCACAAAATGCACTGAAATCTGATCTCTGAGGTCCCATCCGGAGGTGGTCTGAGCCCCATACGGCCACATTCGCTCAGTAGTATGAAGATAAATGTGTCCTGGGTCAGAGTGAACAACATGTGGCAACTCTGTCATATTAATGTGTGTTTAAGACATCTGAAAATGTCCAAAAGTCCACAGAGATGTATTACATCTGCACACCTGAATGACGCCTTTTCCTCCAAGTGAGGAAATAGAATATTCCCAGTTCACATAACCTAATTAAATTCATAGACAAGTGTACGTCAAGGAAGGAAGCCTATGGTGGCTGGGTTCAAGAAATGGAGAAATAGTCATTGTGAAAACAGGTCCTCATCCTTCAGCGTGATGCTGTGTTATGACCAAAGGCAAAATGAAGATAATATGGACACTGGAGTGTTTTTGCAACCCACAGATATTTACCCTTAATGACCAATGAAATACTAGCACCATCTGAAATAACAAACATGGCTTACTGTAGCTGTAATGCAGAAACTCGTGAAACAACAGATATTACCATGTTTTCCTGTGGTTTCATTCCCTTATAAAGATCCAAAATCAAACATCCATTCACTACTAAGGTGTATGTCATGCAAGTGAACTAATAAAGTAAGTAGTAGAAGTAGTAGAATAACCATATAACTGGGAAATATGAAAAAACAGCAAAATATCCTTTCATTCACCGTTCACTTGTAATGATTTCTTTGTGTTTCATTTGTAAATTTTACAAACTCTATTAAACTAAAACTACAGATAAAATGCCTGAAATGAACCTCCTCCATCTAACTCTTGGTTGAAAGACCTAATGTCTTTTCTTTACTTAGAGAAAATTAAATACAGTATAAGAAAACACTCTCTTTAAAAATACCTGGGGTCCTTTTATCTCTTTTGTTAACTCTGTCCAGTCTTTGAACAACTAACAACCAATCAAATGAGATGGTTTCCTTTCATGACTAAGGTGATCATTAATGTTGCTAAGATGTAACTTTGTACCTTTGTAACAAACCATCTGTACTTTTAATAAGTTTTATTTTACTTATGTAGATAATATATATATAGATAATATATATATATATATATATATATATATACACACACACACACACACACACACACACACACACATACTTTTTATTAATTATTGCATTATTATTTTAAAATTATTATTAATTTTATTTTATTAATTTATTTCTTTGTTTATGGTTATCTATATAAGTATGCTTGTTTTCATTTTCATCAGTACTTTTGTGTTTTAGTAATTTGAAATGCCCTATGTGTTATTTTGTTCTTCTGTTCATTTATGTGTTTATAGAAAGAAAAAAGTGTACCATTCCTTTTGAATATATTGCACTGATTTATAAGTTTGAAGTAAACTCATTAAAAAAAAATATGAGGGGGGAAAAAATGCCTGAAATGAAAACTGGTGCTACCTTTTGCACATTTCTCTTATGTATTGGCATATATGTGAAAACATTCAGACACAGATCACATAAAGGTAAATCCTGGTCTGAGCAGAACCCAGGATCCAGGACCCGGGACCCGGGACAGTCTAACAGGGGTTGGCACCTCCCAGTGGCTTTGTCACAAAAATATACGGAGATACGGAAATGCATGACAGTTACTTTTGAGCAGTTATTGTAGGCCTAAAGCCAGTTGAACATCTGTAATAACATGCAGCCAATACACAGAATAAAACCATTTTTAATACTTCATCAAATAAAATGTGTGTCATATGCTACTTGGGGCCTTCGCCTGTTTCACTCCACTCAATATGCACAAACTCAATTTGCATTTGTTTGTAGTTAGTCTGTTTCTAATTAAGCCTACACATGCAAGTAGAGTTTTTTTCTTCATTACACAATAAACCAGTTTTGTGTGTAGAAAATGGGAGCTATTTTCTCTATTGTAGTTATATAATTTCATTAATGTGCCAAATATTGCATAATTTTAATGGAAATGCAAATTTAAAGTACAAAGTAATCCTAGGCTACAACCGAGTAGCCACCTTGAGCTAAAACATAGAGAGGGGTCACATTTTTTTGTAATTGTAAACACACTTTTTTCTTCTCTTTTGGGTCAAAAATGCCTCTTTATTGTAAAATCTGCTGACCCCTGGTCTATTATGCATGTGTTTTGATCATTTGGTGAAATTCTTTTTTGGTGGGGTGCAGTATCCAAGTCAGTTTTCTGCTGTACTATAACCACATATTATCACTAGGATACATTAAAGTACATGCACTACTATTTTAAAATATTAATTTAAATGAAAAAAAAAAAAAATACAGTATGTGTTTTCAGTCATGCATTTTTTATATATAAATTTCACCCATCTATCCTTCAAACATGCACATTTTTCTATGACTCTGTTGTTCCACTGATAATATGGACAATGCATTTAGACCAGGGATGAAAGTAGTGTGAGTACATCGCATGGCATTGAAAAAATAGAAAATCAACAAAAGGGTTAAAACATATCACTGATACCACTTAGGGGTGTAACGGTACAGATACATTTCAGTTTGGTACGTTTTCGGTACAGGGGTCTTCGGTTCGATACATTTTCAATATGTTTTTGGTACAGTGAAGGAGACCAATTTCATAAAAATAAAAAAAAATGTATTGAAGTAAAAATGCAACATATTCTGAACAATTAAGTGTCACTCTACAGCTGACACCAGAAATATAACCAATCTTTATGAAGCCATGCCAGCACACCGCTCTTGTTTTGTCGACTTATCTTTCTCCATTGACATAACTGACAGGGAATCCGAAATAGTCCCAAATCAAAGACCTTAGAGAAGACGGAAGGTCGTCCAACTCTGGCTTTGAACCTGTGACGCTGCTCTGAGCTGCCATACTGGTTCACCTACAGCATGTGTATTTGTGTTTGTATGTATGTGTTTAATAGGTCTATACGTTTGTTATATAATTTTTGTTTTGTTTGTTTTGCATTGTATTGTGTCTTTGTGGTTCCTTATGTCTAAGTACATGTTTATGTAAATGTATAATTTAACATAAAAAATAAATAAATAAATAATATATTGTACTGAAAAAGTCATGTTTTCTTCAGTTTTTCTGTTTTGATACAATAACTTTTGACTATACTCTGAGCTTTTATGAACATCTACTTGATCAGTCAATTAAACATAGGAAAATAGATGATTTTCACTTGAAAAAAATGCAAAATTCAGAAGATAATATTATAATAAATAGTGATAAATCACTAAGGAAAGGTTAAATACAGAGAAACATTTATTTGGGAACTGCCACAAAAGTCACACTGGGTCCTTACGGGTTAGTTTTTTTTTGTTTTGTTTTGTTTTGTTTTTTTTGGCACATCATAAAACAGCAAGAGAAAAAAAAACAACAACAACAACAACAACAACATACAAACAAGTAACATCATTGTGCAGGAGAGGATAGAAGCCAAAAAAGGCTTATTTGAAAACCTCCCCGGAAATAAACAATACACAGGAAGAAGAAAAGAAAGAAAAAAAAAAGAATAATTAAAAAATAATGTTTGACTCTTTTTACAGCAGACGTTGGAACGGCGTCATCGCAGCACAGGGCTGAGATTTCAACATGTTTGACAAGGGGGAGGGGGCAGAAATCTAAATGTTTCAGACACTCATTGCCTCCTTCTATTTCCCAGTTGCCTCTGTGCGTAAAGGGAAAGCCGAGAGGAGGTGAGGTAGTGAGTCACGGTCATGGAAGGGGGGGGGGGGGGGGGGGGGGGGGGGGGGGCAAAGGGATGCACCTCTCCATCCACAGAGACTAAATATTTGATGGGAGGAGGTGCTGGAGAAGAGTTGAGGTGAGGGCAGCTGAATCCTGGGTGCATCTCTTTCGGGAGTGTGCAAAGCGTCCCAGGTGTCCACAGAGCTGGGGGGGGTCAGGCCTGTTACAAGAGTCACCACAGTCCGCCGGGTGAATTATTCATCCGGCTGAGGTCGACATTAGAACAGCATTATGGGTGGCCCCGCGGTACAGAACAAAGAAAACGAGGCTTTGAGCACACAGGCAGAGAAAAAATAGGTGTAGATTAGATTTAAAAAAAAAAAAAAAAACAGCAGTAGGAGAAGAAGCAAACAGAGAGTGAGCTTTGTTAACAATCATAAAAAAAATGTGCGGCACAGAGGTGAAATACTGTTAATTATGTGGCTGGACCATGAAGGGTACGTTCTGTGCTGTTGTTTACTCAAGAAAAAAAAATGACATAAAGTGTTTTTATGAACAGCTGTACATTGGTTTCCACATCCTTGACCCAACACTGAACTGTTGATGAACATTCCTTTGTGTTCGCGTTCAACAATATTGACACATTTTAGGTGAGAAACACGTGCAGCAAAAGGATAATTAAAGGAGAAAAGCCTGTTCTGTGGTGAAAAATCACAGTTGTGTTCATACAGAGACTTTGTGTTTGTATTATATGGATCTGAAAAAAAAGATTGTTTACTCTAAAACAAGATTAAGATTATCTGAATAGTAAAGGATGAGGATGGTGATGAATTGTACATTTCATTACAGATCTATCCTGATACAAGTATGATTGGTTTTTTTTTCTTTGTTTTCTTGTTCTTTTATCTGCTAGTATACCCAATGAATTCCAATAGTATTATGTTACTGTTATTATCATTTTACTCTGCATTTACTGAATTTTATTATCCTTGAAGCTTTGGTATTCAGGCAGACTGAAAAGAGTACACTGAACTGAACTGAGAAATTGTAGGTTTGTATGTACTAAATAATATGATCAGTGAATAAGTGAAGGTAAGGTGCAGCTATTGCAAGTTATGTTTGAATACAGATGTGTGCAGATATAGACATGAAGGTTCTGTTGCTCATATTTAAAGTGTTGAAATAGTCCCAAAAAAAAAATGAGTCACAGGGGTTGATAGCGCTGAAAATGTTTGATTAGTTCATGTTGTCTGACTTTAAATGAGATCATCTGTCGTCCCGAGTGAGTGTGTCGGGAAAGCCCCAGATTCTGTAGCAGTAAGACACAGACAAATAATTATTAGAGTATTAAAGTGATACCAAATGCTAAAATAGTTTTTTGGAGCTGCAAACTAAATCATATGACCAAGCTCAAACACATCATGACTCACACGACTCAAACACATCAACACTGGTGATTATATACGGGGGGGTGCAGTCCATAACTAATGTAACTAATGGTGGTGTGAAACTTAACAAACTTTCAACGTCCAACTCCTGGGTTCTATTTTCCACGAAATCTTACACGAAATTTGCACAACTTCTAACCTGTATCCACTGGACCCCCTCCACTGCTCTATGGCCCCCCCACAAATGCTGGGCCCCATGAATTTGTCACATTTACCCCCCCCGTACGGCACCCCAGTCCATGGGGACATTCGCGAATTCTGAGACTGCCGACAGTTCGGTTCAGGTGAACGTATGTAGGATATAGGTGTACAGGGTGGGGAAGCAAAATTTACAATATTTTGAGGCAGGGATTGAAAGACAGTGTATGACCAATTAGTTTATTGAAAGTCATGAGAATTTATTTGCAACAAGAAAATTTACATAATAGAAAATGTTTTTATTCTATGTGTCCTCCTTCTTTCTCAATAACTGCCTTCATACGCTTCCTGAAACTTGCGCAAGTGTTCCTCAAATATTCGGGTGACATCTTCTCCCATTCTTCTTTAATAGTATCTTCCAGACTTTCTCGTAATAGTTTTGCTCATAGTCATTCTCTACTTTCCATTATAAACAGTCTCTATGGACACTCCAACTATTTTTGAAATCTCCTTTGGTGTGACGAGTGCATTCAGCAAATCACACACTCTTTGACGTTTGCTTTCCTGATTACTCATATGGGCAAAAGTTTCTGAAAAGGTATGGATAATAGTGTTAGGTATGATTATGACATCAATATATGTTTGGTTTCAAAACAATTGACATAGTGCCTGCTGAGAAAAAACAACTAAATGTTCATTGTAAATTTTGCTTCCCCACCCTGTGAGAAAACTGTCACAACCTGCCTGTTATTTCCATTGGTTGGTCCCCCCCCCCTCCCTGAGGATGAAATTCATTGAGCAGAAGTAGGGATGTAAAAACCAGAAGTTGGAGAAGTGGGGTTGATCCCCCCATCCCTCCCAACAAATCACACCCTGATTATATGCATAAAATTCGACAAGTATATAAAAACACCCTTTGCATTTTATGGGTAAAAACAACTGAATTTCCAACTTCTTGCATGAAAATGTCATGAAATGGATTGAGTGTCTGAGTTTTTGGTACACAGCATTTTTGTGTTTTGTGCTAGCCTGGCCAGCCATCTGTCTTTCTCAATGAGAAATCCGTCTGGAATCGCGGGGCTTGAATCCAAATATGAAGGCGGGACTAACAGAACCAATCACAGATCAGACAGATGTGACGTAATTATGCGACGAGCAGATCCCTAATGTCAACAAACCTCAGCATGTTTCCATCTTGGCGTGTGGTGGTGGTCGAGCAGAAACTTCGGTGAATGATTACTGTCGCTTTCAGAGAAACTTGAGAAAACAGAGTGTAATCTGTAATTCAATCCTTATTTTTGAATCAAGTAAACAACCGATATCAGCTGTAAAGAGATTTGCGGACTTGGAACTGACTGACTCGCGACAAAAAGAAGTCGCTGCGTATTACAAAACACCTGCAACCCCCAAGCTTTTGATTGGTCGGTATAGAATAAATTGTGCAGATTTCACAGCGATTGGCCTAATTCCAGACTGTTTTCTCAGTATTGAATACACTGAGAAAACCAGGTGGCTGGACAGGCTAGTTTTCTGCAGACTTAAGTCAGAATTCATTTTGATATGTATAAGATTTGTTAAGCTTACTTATGGGAGCTGACATGGGAATTTGTGCGCAATAAAAAGATAGGGTAAGGAGGTGGGAGAGTATAAATTGAACTTCATCCTGCTGCTTTTTGGATATATTTTCTTTTTTATATAGATTTTCTTGTTGTATTGGTTTTAAATGTTGATATTCAAAATAAACAACCAGTCAGTCCTTTTGAGCCTTCCCACCTCTATGCTCATGTAATGTCACACTTTTAGTACGTTATGATATTTGTGTAAAAAGTCCCTAATCTGATGTGTTCAGTCTTTAAATCAGATCCTGCCAAACCTCATTTATTTAAACTGTCAAACTGAAGCTGTTTTATCATTCTGTTCTGAAAAACAGACTCATATGAGCACAGTAATTTTAATTCATAAAACCACCTTGACTGCCTTAATTGTTTGATTTGATTGTTAGTCTTCATCTGAAATAGAGTATTTTAAAAAAGCACAGTGATACGACAATGCAGGCTGCTGAGTTGCTGTTTTTGGTGGACAACCTTGGTAGCTTTAAGAGCTCTTGAGCGCTTCAGTTCCCTGTTGAAAAAAGACTGTATGACTTCAAAAAAGCTGCAAAAATATTCTAAATGTAGCACACTTGCAAATAGATATTGATTTTAAAGGGGTCATATTTTGCTAAACCTACTTTTATTAGTCTTTGGTTCATTTATTTGTGTATTTGGACTCTAATAGTTCATAAAGTTTGAATTTGAACCCTCAAGGTGCTGCAAAGCTATCTTTACATTCATTCCACCAAAAACTGAGTGGATTTCTACAACCTGTTTTCATTCAAGCTTAATTTGTTACGTTTCATAACTAATTTACACGTGCATAACAATTGCACATATAAGGTCAAGACTTCCGACGAACATTTCTCAAAGTACGGCAATTATTTGTCAGCAGCAGCGGTTGTAGTCTATACTGAAAATATGTCCAAACTTCGAGCCGATTACCTAAAATGTTCAGTTGTTGGTTGAATGGGACAGAGCAGCACAGTCAACAACCTGAAGGGGGCGGGGTCATGTGCATTTAAAGGGCAAGTGCTCAAAATGACCTTTCTGGTGTCATTACTCAGAAATAGTGCTGAAGATGGACCTGTGGAGTTGAATTAATGAAGAATTCAGACCCAAGCATAGCATTTACAGTTTATGTAGACCAGAGGGAAATGTTTTAAAATGCATAATTACATTTTTAAAAAAAAGGTACATATCACTCCTTTAAGCAAAAGTTTATTAGGTGGTAAAACCAGCACAGAGAACCAAGCTAACCTTTTCAGAGCCTCATTTAGCTGTGTGTTGTGAGTCTTGTGATCTGCTGTCACATGGATGTTCCTGAAATACTATGTCCATTACAGCACATGCAGTCCAATGTGATCTCAAGTGGGTCAGACTAGTAAAATGATAGGAAAAATAACCATAATAATCAAAAATTTCCTCCTTGTTTTAGAGTGAAAAAAGTCAAATTACATTATGAAAATGTGAATAACCTGAACAACCATGTACAACCTGAAATTTAAGTACAATTTCAACAATATTATGTTGAAACTGGCCTGAACCTACAGATCACAGTGGATCTGTCTGACTGTTAAAATTGCACTTATTTTTCTTACGACATTTCAGGGTGTTTATATGTGTTCGGGTCATTCACATTTTATTGTTCAAGGATAGATTGTAAATGTAAATATTTTCAGAATGTAATTTGACTTTTTGTTTTTTACATTAAACCACCGGTGTCAAATATACAGGCCATGGGCCAAAATCGACCCATCAAAGGATCTATATCAGCCTGTGGGAGAAATTTGTGAAATACAAAAATTACACTGTAGATATTGACAATCAGATTAGTTCATCAGCCATATTCAGCCCAATTCAATCTCAAGTGGCTCAGATCATCAAAATACTATCATGACAACTGTGTTTTGTTATCTCTCTTTGTTTTAGTGTGCAAAAGTAAAATTACATGAAAATGTTTACATTTACCAACTATCCTTCCACAAAAAATGTGAACGACCTGAAATGTCTCAAGAGAAATAAGTCCAATTTTAACAATATTCTACTTATTACTAAATGTTTTGTGTATTTGTAGATCAACTGTGATCTGTGAGTAGTAATGGACAGGTAGTATTGTTAAGATTGCACTCATTTTTCTTAATACAGTTTACTATGTTCATGGTTGTTTAGGTTATAAAACATTTTTTAAAGGATAGTTTGTAGATGTAAACATTTTCCTAATGCAATTTTACTTTTTTCACTCCAAAACATCGCACTTTTTTCTTGGTAGTCCAGTTCCCCCACCAGTTATTAGAACTGAAGAAGTCTCTTGGATGAGAGACGAAACATTTTCAAAAGAGTTATACCAGTCCAGCTGAACTGAGAAGAACTACAGAGAGGAGCGATGACCCGCACAAATGAGAACCTACACAGACATCTAAAACATAGAAGTTATGAAAAGTTTGGAGTTGATATTGTTACTGCCCAGGAGGTTATGTTTTCATCGGGGTGTGTCTGTCTGTCTGTTACCAAGATAACTGAAAAGGTTATGGAAGGATTTTGATGAAATTTTCAGGACACGTTGATACTGGCACAAGGAACAAATGATTAATTTTTGGTGGTGATCGGGGGTGGGGGGGTGGGGGGGACTGATCTGCCTTGGCGGACGTCTGCGCTCTCAGAGTGCTTTTCTAGTTTATATATTATTATGTTATTCTTTTACTGGTCTGGCCCATTTCAGATCATATTGGGCTGAACTGCATTAAACCAATGAGAAAATTTGGCGTTTCCATTGTTCGTAGGTTATTATGCTTTTATTTTACTTGAGCTCACATTGGTCTGTATGTGGCCCCTGAACTAAAATGACTTTGACACCCTTGATCGTTAACACCTTCAGTGTAATTTTCGGACTTAGCAAATTCCTCCCCGGGCCTGATCAGACTCTTCGGTGGGTCGGTTCTAGCTTGCGGGCCATACGTTTGACACCTCTGCTCTCCAGTGTTGTGCCTGGTGGGGTCATACTAAACTTAACTAAACAGTGTCAAAACTCAAAGCGGTCAATTTATTTGCAGAGCTGGGTCGAGTTGGTCATTAGCAACACACGATCCTACTCGGAAAATGCCAAGCAACAACTTACAGAATATGATCTGCAGTCTATCATAGTAGACATACTCCACATTCCACATGACGGTGTGAAGAGGAGATATTGATGTTTATATCCAGTCTATTGACTTTGAAGGGTATGCATGTGAGTCTTTGAGTGTGTGTGTGTGTGTGTGTGTGTGTGTGTATGCCTGCATGGTTGTCTGCGTGATAGAACACATCCTCAGAGTAAATAAGACAGTGATTTGGGAATTTTCTCCATGTTTGTAGAGCAGAGACTGTGCACCCCGCTATAGACTCAGGCATATGCATCCATGTACACACAGACCTTGAGCGTGGTCTACTGTGCCTGGATAACTGGTGTGGTACCAATATTATTTACAGATGAAGCTGCAATGAATTAATTATGCAAACAATGTACAATGTGCATTCTAAATTATAATGCCGTACTTTGCCAGAAGCCTATTTAAATATTAATCTTTTCTTTATTAAATGAATTTTAACCATTAACCATGTTGCTGCAGTGAAAAACACAAGTGCTTGGAGCATATTCTTTGCAGATAAAAATTGCAAGTGACTCAATTAATTTCTAAACCACTGTTAGCTGACAGTTTGCATGCAAACACATTCCCAAGCTGGATTTGTTTTGCTCATCACGGTTTTAAAACTGAATAACGTAGAACAAGAGCAGTGTCTTATAATGGTTGCCCATGCAGTATTCCAGCACCATATTGTGAAGATTACAAATGTGGACTTGTTTTTAGTCATAAATGTTTCTATACATAGTGTTTGTGGCTTCAAGGCTTTGGCTTCAGAGCAGAAAGTGCAATTTGGGCAAACAGCACTTAAGAGCACAACACTCAGAGCTACTATTAAGTGGTCAGGAGAGATACCTTCAAGAGCAGAAGGCTGGGATATGTAAGATGGATTCAAGTACCACTGGACTGAAAACACCCACTGAGCAGCTGACCATGGGTTTTCAACAAATGGCTAGAGTTAAAACGTTTCTGAAGAAATCCAGTGAACAAATACGATATTTTAATACAAATCTGAAAAACTTGACCTTGAAAATCCATTCCTTTCAGTTCAGATATGTACCATTCAGAATGTTGGACCCCGGTTGGAATCATAGTTTACAACCTGGGTCCTGTTAGCAGGTCATCAAAGATCATGTGTTCTCTTTTCTTATATTCCTCATTTAATAAGTCTTATTTATTTTATTTTATTTATTTATTTGTTTATCTGTTTGTTTTTTCTGTCTTTCTGCCCAGTTTACTCAGTTCTTGTTCTATTATATTTCTATTTTATATTTATATTTATATTTCTATGACCATTGTAATTATCACCATAGTTGTTATTGTTGGTATCGTTAATGTTCTCTTGTGAGGATCCAGACTACCATTCTGCTGTTATGATGCTGGACAAGACAAGGTAAAAGGAAAAAAAAAACAAGATCACAGGGTTCGATGTAGCTTTATGATGTTGTCAAAATTTCTATATCTTTAATGCATTCATAATTACACAAAATTACAATTACCAGGGTTCCTACAGATTTCTACAGGTTAAATGTAAGACTTTTTAAGGCCTTTTTAAGACTACTGAGAACAAAATTTAATGCCCATTTCAGAGCCATACTGGCAAAAAATGTGTATCCTAGAATTTAGGAAAACTCATTTATTTACATCAGCAGAGATTGAACATTCCATACATACTATACACTGAACTGAATGTTCTGTGATCAGTTCTCACCAGGGATGCAAAGTTAGTGATAATTACACCCCCCCCCCCCTCCCCCCACCCTCCCGAAGGGGAGACAAGGGGCATTGTTTTTGGTTCAGTTTGTTTTTTGTTTGTAAACACTCTAGCTATCTGTTGAATTCATACCAAATTGGGTTTATTGATTCCCAGTGACCAACAATAGATCGGATTACATTTTGGGAATAGTAGGTCAATGTTAAATTTTTTTCTGAATTTTTAAAATAATTTTTTTCCCATTTACTTATAATGGGTGTAAATTCACACGTCGGTTGCAGCAAAACTATTGGTTGAATTCACACCAAATTTGGTTTATCGATTCCCATTGACCTAGAATAGATGTGGTTACATTTTGGGAAAAGTAGGTCAAAGTTCAAATTTTTTATGAATTTTTAAAATATTTTTTCTTCTCCCGTTTACTTATAATGGGCGACATTTCAAATATCTATAAAAACATAAATTTCCTTTCAATTTACTTCAAACCTGCCACATGTAAAGAGACAATTGATGTGCTGACATTGGCATGCACATAGACATGATGACATCGGCTGAAGCAATGCCAAAATAAGCTACAATATGTGTGAGGGGTGGGGTTTGTTGTGCCTGGTACCACTTGTTGGTTCCTAATTTCAGTGTAAATTGTCGGGTTGGAACGGGTGGAACAGAGTAGACTAACGTTACTTGCTCTATAGTTTGGATAGTTCCCAGACACATTTAAACACAATACAGCAAACAGATTTATGCAACATAGCTTAAGACCTACCATATCAAATGTAATACCTTTAAAGAGTTTTTTAAAGTATTAAAAAGAGATTTGCGAATTCAAGACTTTAAAGACTTTTTAAGACCCTGCGGGAACCCTGAATTAATTACATTAAGCACCACTTTTACACTACTTTTGCCCATTGCTTGAAAAAAGTAGGTTACTCTATAGACCACCCCTCTCCAACTGGCATTTCCAAAATATATTCACGTCCTTGCGATGATCAATATTTTTGCATTTTATACACCTGGTGGCTAACAGAAATGAAATTTTAAAAATCTATCTATACATACTGTACATATGCCACATATCAGATTAACTCATGCTTCCAAAAAAATACTTATACAGTACATGTACATATATTAATGGCCAAACTTCAGCATAGTTCTGGGGAAATGAGTGAGAAAAATAAGTAACACTTGCAGAAAATATATCTATCATTGTCTTAATAAAGATAATATAGAGCTAGATTTCACCAGAATCAATGCTTTGCATCCCACCAGAGGAACAAGATGTCTTTCTAAGGGTAAGATCACTTGGACCATTTCTCAACTAAAAATATTAAGTTTCAGCTAAGAATATTAAGTCTATCTGAAGCACACAATTTACATTTTGACATTTTTTTCCCTATTTTTTTTTGCCCATTATGTTCTTTCAGTGGGTAGACTTTTGTTGTACTTTTCAGAAATCTAGTTAAACAGAATGTGTTCTCTCCACTAGAAGGCTGTTTTTTCCTGGTAAAGTTGAGCTATATACTTTCCTCCTACTGGGCTGTTTTTGCAGTCTATTTGTACACGCATAGAGATATAACTTCATTACCATACCGTACACACATTTAATTAAAATAAGTGTTAATTATACTGACCACATACAGCTGCAAGGACCTGAAGTGAATGTGAAGAAAATGATGATTTATGTTAATTTGGTTGATAAAGACAGGGATCATTTTATTTTTGATGTGTGTCTGAGCAGATTCAGGGGGGGAGGTGTGTGTGTGTGTGTGTTTTTTTCCCCTTCATGCAGAGTGGGGTTCCACGGAAGAAAAAACACAGAGAACCAATGCATCAGACTGACAGCCTGGTTAGCTGGCCCACACCTAAACATGCAACCCATTATGCTCTGTGACCCCAGTACTAGTAGTGGGTGGTCGAACATTAAAAGATAACATCTGCTTTAGAGGATTGGCTTTCAGTGGGTAAAGCCACATGCAAAAACGCACACATACACACTTCTGCTTCCTGTGTGCTATTTCAGGTTACAATAAGGGGTCAAGATGAGCCAAGTAATAATAGCAATGACAAAAAGAATTCCCTATAACACCCCTTTTCCTATATTACTCCTCTAGTCAAATATGCCCACACATGCTTTTATGTAATTTTGTAGGGTCAGCATGACCCTTCTTTTCTTATAATTATTCTGCTCTGTAGTTGCGCTTATAAAACAGTACCCACTGATCCATGCTGCTGACCTGGATATTAGATATATGATTAGCCATTATGTCTAACAGGTTCTATAGACTGTTAATGCATGTGAAACATGACAGGGATGAATAAATATGAATATGATGAATACATTACGGCCTTTAATTACAATTAATTTTTTTTTCTCTTTTTTTCACGAGTTAAAGGTGGGGTGCGAGATGTTTTCCTGGAGCATTTTTTACTATATTGATTAAAATCCCCTTCATGTCCCGATTACAACCAATTAATTAAATGCTCTAACGCAAAAATAAAAAAATGTAGTCAGCTGTGGAACGGACAGGACTGAAAAAACACCATCCAATCATTTGAAGCGCCCAATTGAGAAGATTGAACGGTGATATGTCTGTCAAACTCAACTGGCATTTGTCCCTCCCCCCTCTGCATGTACCCCTCTTCGTGCATGAATCGTGCGTTCTCAGAGGTTTGGAGCACTTGTGCAGGAAATGAAGCCAGAGCCAGAGCTTGGCTATATTAGTTATATTAGGATGGAAAGTTCACCGGCAAACAGTGTTGGGAATAACGGCATTGAAAATAGCAGCCTTACTAACGCCGTTATTGTTTTCCAGTAACAGGTCACCTAATGAATGACTATTTGACATGTTGCAACGCCGTTACCGTTACTAGCAGTGAAATGCGGCGCGTTACTACGCACTGATATCTATCAGCTGTTATCTGTCCTGGCTCGCTCAGCCAGGCACAAGAGGTGTGTTGTTCACGGATGAGTCGAGTCTTTTGAACGGCTTTTTTCAGTGAATGACAACAACCGATTTGTTGCGAGCCGTTCGTTAATGAGCCGTTCTTATATTCAAATTACCCACACTGCCTTCATGCTTCACCTGTGTGCCCCATGAGTCTGAGTTGTCCAAGCTGCCTTCACCTGAACGACTAAAGACATGTTCAAGTTTGAGTGGTCTGCAGCACACCCCATTCACTTGAACGCAGCTATGAGTGCAGCTAATTTAGGGGAGGAGTTATCAGTGAGTCTGACTGACTGGACTGAAGACATTTACCGCTGGATTAGGGAGGAGCGACTGAAAAAAGTGGAGATGTGGGATTAACTGGAGGAGCATCTTCTTCCCATAAATGCAGATCCCCTTTTGTGGTGGAAAGGCCGGGCCCTGGTGGACCCCAGCCGGGGCCTGGTGGACCCCAGACTCACCACAGTCATGGTATTCAGTACCTGTCTGCTGTTCTACTCGATACATGTGGCCCGTGAAACATGCTCAAAAATCAATTTCCTTTTACATATTTGAAGGTTTTTCAAAAAAGTAACGCAATAATTACTTTCCCTGGTAACTAATTACATTTATGAAGGAGTAATTCTGTTACCAATTCAATTACTTTTTTGGGAAAGTAATTAGTAACTATAACTAATTCATTTTTAAAAGTAATTTTCCCAACACTGCCGGTAAACTGTTTAGTCACGAACATAAATAAGTAGGAAATGTAACGTTAGTCAGATAGGTATGAACTGGGGCTGTTCTGTAAGAGTGGAGATGTTGAAGGAGACTGAATGAGGTATGCATGGATCGGAGCTGGGGCCGCCAGTGCTGGGGAAATTATTGCTGTGCAGCACTTGTGAACCCTCAAGAACAAGTATTGTGCGTGCCAGTACTCTGAAGGCGTGGCATCGGGGGGGGGGGGGGGTCTGAAGAAAGGGGTTTGGACTTTTGAATTTAGTATTTTCAAAATGTAGCTTGTTCAAACCATTTTTCTAAGATCTCACACCCCACCTTTAAAAGTGGCAGCCTATTTCAGTTGGTGAAAATTCACAAAAATTATAGTAATCTGAAGGTGTGACTATATTTTACATGTACTGAACAAAGTGGAAATTTTTACCTACAATAAGTGCTAAGTATTTAGAGTTTTTGAGCTCAAACATTCTGCGAGTTTATGCATCGGTCCTCTCAAAGTGCTATATCACTTCTTGGACTAAATTCTGTGCTGTCTTCGCATATTTAGTGATGGCGAGGCGGATGTGAGCTGTGGAGCCAGATTGAAACATTAGAGATGGGAGCCAGCTGAATACTCTTGTCTGGACGTGGGACAAGACTTGGCTGAGGCAACTATATAGGGATTTGTGTATTGGGGGGTGTTAGGAGGGGTCTTGAGAAATACTGTGCATTAGAATGTTAGAATAGGGTTCAATTACAATCCATTAGAGATAGTGAGGACTGTGACTGCTGCACGTTGACGTGTGTGTGTGAGAATGGAGGAGATAAGGTTACCTCTGTCAGGAAAACGTGCTGAGAAGAAGTTCTGGAGCAGTAATGGGGTGTAGGTCTCCACGGACACAGACAGGATGGAGACAGACCCCGAAAATGACAACTGTGGAGGCACCGTGACTGACAATGCAGGGAGGATGGGTCACTTTTACATGGGGGAGGGGCTGTAATTGGAGTTATTTCAATAGTTACAGCATATTGATGCCAATACATTATTAATAGGGCTGTCAAAATTAACGCGGATTAATCCATCATCATGATTAATCTGATTAAAAATTTTAATGTAATTAACTCTGAGCATCTCTGGCAACGCATTTTAGGCAGTTTGTCCAAGTAGAGTTGCCGTCGCACGTGCGCTAATGGGCCGTTGATCCGGTAGTGACAGGCAGCAGAACCAACCGATAAATATGGAAGAAATTAAACAGCACGTTGGCCCTCTGGATGGAACTATGAGTAGAAAAAAAAACAAGACGGAAGAGTTGAAGTGTCCAGTAACTGTAATTAACCTTTAACCCATAGAATCACTTTTTAAAAAAGCCATAAAAATATTTGACAAAAAAACATTTAATTTCCACCACTGCATTGTTTTTAGATAAATATGAATTTCAGAATTGTAATAATTTTGTGAATGTTAAAAATGCGTGCCTGATATTTAAAGTCTTGCATGGACTTGCCCCTCCTCCCTTGGTAGATTTGATCAAATTCCGCTCTGTCAGTGGGAGGGGTCACCAGGACCACAGCTCCAGGAGACTGTGAGGTGCCACGCAGGCGCACTACTGTTGGACAAACCACACTTTAAGTCACCGGAAATGAATATTGGAACAGTTTACCACTTAACATAAGAGACTCAGTCATATACTTCCTTCAAATCACAACTTAAACATTGGATGAAGGAAAACCAAGCCTGTGACCATCAGTAGATGGTCTTCACTGTGTTGTTCTGTGTGTTTTTATGATGTTTTGCCTTTTTGTCAACTGTCTTTCTTGTTACCTGCCGAGGGACTACAGATGGAAATTAGCACTACTGCTACAATCTGCCATTTATAGCTGCAATTGTTGTAGATGTTCATTAATATGCACTGTCCCTAATAAATAAATAAATAGATAGATAGATAATGTAGTGGTAGCAGCTGATATTTTACTTTTCTGATGTAATGTTATTTATACAGTGCCCACCTAAGAAGCAGGAGAATGTATGTATCCTGACACTAGTAATAAAAATCTACTTTATTTCCATTTCTTAGTATTTTTGTCATTGCCCAGGACGACAACTTAGGGACACACTAGAAAAGCTATTTGTTATTTGTTTTGTGAAATTGTGCTTTTTTTTCTTTGCGAGACGGCAGGTCTGTTGGTGAAGGTGTGACTGTTTATGAAAGCTGACAGGCAACCTGGCGCAGGGTGCGAATGCTGATCCAAAGCTGGCTGGACAAATGTCTGCACACACACCAGCATTCTGTCGCTGGCTGCCTGCGGAGATGTCAAACACAATGATGTGGTGTGAGGCTGCAGGAGCGCTCGCTGCTCGGCACTCGGAAGTCATGACACACACAAAGGCAGCCACAAGGACACACATTCCGACGCAAAAACTACGTCAAAAAACTAGCACACTAAATCAAATTACCTCTAAAAACTCACAAAAGAGCTAAAAACAAAGCAGCCGGAAGAACCTGGTCTCGCATTCAGACCTAAACGATCACCTGTCTTCAGCAAACACGGCTAACGTTGGTACTATTCATCACAGTCTATTGTCTAATTTCGACAGCTCGATAATTGTGTTACACATGTCAGCCCTCTGGAGCCTGGACAATCCTGCAAATCGTTTCAAAGTGCCCCAAATTCATTAATTACAGAGTGTGTTAATCTCATTGAGATGGGAGGGAATGGAGAGCAGAAAAAGACCTTAAAAGTCTCTCATAAGTCATCCAATTAGGTAATTGAGTGCTGCTTGGATTAGAAGGAATGAAAGGAGGTGTCCTGCAGAGACTTTTGGTTTCATACTAAAAATACATATATGGAAGTCTCTGGATTACATGGACGTCTGTGTTAAAGCTCATCCTATTCATCTAAAGGGCCAAATTTTACCTAGTTTTAGGCTGTCAGGTTGGTTGAGCTGGATGAAAACTATCTTTTCACACATTTTCAAACAGTAGGTATGAGCACACACACTGGTTAGTAAGGACTTCTTTACAAAGTTTTTTTTTTTTTTTTTTTTAATTTCACAGTGTAATATAACATGTTTTAACAGGGTCATATTTTGCTAAACCCAGTTTTATTAGTCTTGCATGGACATGAATATATATGGACATGAATATATATTGGAAATGTCAGTCAGAAAGGAGTGGTCTATAGAGTAACCTACTATTTTTTAGCAACAGGCAAAAGTAGCGCAAAAGTTGTGCATAATGTAATTCATTCAAGGTTCCCGTGGGGTCTTAAAAGTCTTATATCTGCAAATCTGTATTCAATACCTTAAAAAAATCTTTAAAAGGCATTAAATTTGATATGGTAGGTCTTCAAGGGGTTATATTTTGCTAAACCCACTTTTATTAGTCTTTGGTTCATTTATTTGTGTATTTGGACCCTAACAGTTCAAAAAGTTTGAATTTGAACCCTCCAGGTGCTGCAAAGCTAGCTTTGTATTCATTTTGGCAAAAATCGAGTGGATATCTACAACCTGTTTTAAAGTTCTTCTTAATTTGTTATGTCTATAACTAGTTATTTGATAACATTTGCACATATAAGGTCAAGACTTCCAACGAACATTTCTCAGAATACGTCATAATTGTTTATCAGCAGCAGCACTTGTAGTAAAAACTGAAAATATGTCCAAACTTCGCGCTGATTAACTAAAATGTTCAGTTGTTGGTTGAACGCGACAGAGCAGCACAGCCAACAACCTGGAGGGGGCGGGGCATGAAGTGGCTCATGGGCATTTAAAGGGCCAGCGCTCAAAACCACCTTTCTGGTGTCATTACTCAGAAATTGGGTTGAAGATGGACCTGTGGAGTTGAATTAATGAAGAATTCAGACCCAAGCAGAGCATTTACAGTTTATGTAGACCACAGGGAAAAGTTTTAAAATGCATATGCCGTTTATGAAAGCAATTTTTTTTTTTTTACATTAAAACAAAGAGGGAAAATGTGCAGTTTTATTATTTCTAGGTTATGACAGTATTTTACTGGTTCTGACCCACTTTAGATTGAATTGACTTACAATGATTTGAACATCAATGATTGTTAATATGTTCAGCGTAATTTCTGCATTTCACACATTCATCCCACGGGCCAGATTGGACCCTTTGGCAGACTGGTTTTGGCCCCCGGGCCACATGTTTGACACATGTGACTTAAGTGATTTACTACAATTTACCTCTATTTTTTTTTTTTTTTTACATCATGTATTTTCCTATATTTAATATATTGATCATGTAGATGTTCACAAATGCTCAGAATTAAAAAAAAAAAAAGAAAAAAAAGAAAAATATCACTTCTTTAATACAAAGTTAAACTTAGATATGGTAAAGCACTATAAGCCTATTCCCCCTCCGTTGTTGAAAATGTGATGAGGATGTAAAGATCTATCCCACATCTACTGTGAGTTAGTGAATGAATTATTTAGATGAAAGGATTATGAGCTATTGTATATAGTTATATAGTTATATAGTATATAGTATATATGTATATAGTATATAGTTGTTTTTTTGTTATGTTTAGTCACATTATGTCATGTTGTGCACTGAATTTTCTGGTACGCAGTTGTGAGCAGCCCATGACTCATCATCCAGATGTGGCTCTTTAGTCTCTCTCCAGTGGCTCCTACAGCTTTGTCAGAAAAACATAAGGAAATACGGAAATGCATAGCAGTTACTTGTGAACATTTTACCATCATTGTTGTTAGCCTGAAATCATTCTTACATTGTCCCTTTGTAAAAATATGCAGCCTATACACAGAAAATAAAAACAATTTTAACACATCATCAAACAAAACGTGTGTCATGTGCTCTTCAGTTTAATATGCACAAACTTGATTTGCATTTGTTTGTAGTCTGTTTTTAATTAAGCCTACACATGCTACTGGAGGTTTCTTTTTTTTCTCCATTATACAATAAATCAGTTGTATGTTTTGGAAATGGAAAGTGTTTTCTTTCTTGTACATTGCATTATTTTAATGAAAATACAAAGTTTACTTAACAATTACCCACAAATACTGCAGAATCACCACACTGATGTAAAACAAAGAGGATGTTAAATAATTTTGTGCAGCCATAGATTTCCTTTCCGATCCGATGACTAAAATTCAGGCTGGTATCCGCAATACGAATCCGATACTTTGTACAAATACACTTAATGTCTGGAAAACCTAAAAAAAAAAAGAATAAATAAAAATAGTGTATTTTAAATTTTAACTTCATGAAGAATACAAGATATGAGAGTAATTATTCTTTAAATATTAAGAACTATTGGACGTTACATGAATGTGTTAACATGAAACATGAAAATACTGAACATGTAACTGGGGTGACCAGGTGTCCCGCTTTGTGCGGGACTGCACAGCATTATGACCATTTTTTCCCCGTCCCGCAAATTGAGACGATATCCCGCATTTGATTGGCTCTGGCTCTCCAAAGTGCAGCGCAGTCGCCTTCCTTCAAACATGACTTTCATTTTATAGCAGAGACAGCGTTATCACCATTGGCTGTGTCCGCTGTCAATCAACCAACATACACGTGGGGTCAGGAGTCCATCAACCTGTCAGCGGTGTCCTCCTGAGCTCCGCCCACTGACAAAAAACAAAGGAAAAAGCTGCAGATATTGGTGGAAATCATGGAAACTCTGCGCAAAAAAATAAAATGCAGCCACAGAAAAGACATTGGTGAAAGCGGTGGGGGATGATTCACAGAGGGTACTCTGCGAACTGTGTCAAACTTATTTCTCCATCACGCATGCAGGCGAGTATGACCTGAAGCCACACACTGTATGCATATGATGTTTGGGCAGATTTGAGCCACATTCCCTTTAACTATATTTAAGTTTGGAGTTTGAACTGAGAGACCTGTGGTGACAAAATATGCTTTTGTTATGTTTGTGGATTTTTTTTTTTTTTTTTTTTTATGACAAAATTCCACAAGATATTTACTTTATCTTATTCTATTTTTATTACTCTGTTAGAATGCTAAATGTTGGACTGTTTTGTGTATGGATGCACAAAGGTTTTTGGTCCAAGTAATGTTAGGCTGACTGGAAGTGGAAACAGCTGTTAAAATGTTGTCAGTTATGCCTTTTTGTTTTATTGCACATAGATTAGTTTACCTTTGAGGGTGGAGAACATGTACTCAAATCAAAAAAAAAAAAAAGCTGATTCTCTAAAAGTGTTTAATTACAATATTTGAAACTTGAGTGTTGTTTTTTCACTTTTTACAAGTAGATTTTTTGTTTTGTTTTTACAAGCAAAAACAGTTGTAGAAACCTGTGCAAAAAAAAAAAAAAATGCCCAGTGCAAAAATAGGCATACTGTGTGCAACCAAATCAAATTGTTCTTATTCATATTTATAAGCTGGACAATAAGATGCACATTGTTTAAAAATATAGACTTTGTTTCAGCATTACGGTTATGTGTCCCACATAGTCCCACACAACCACACTCATCCCACATGTGGCTCGTAAGCACCTGGTAACCCTACATGTAACACTTCAACACAAGCATCAAACATTGGTACTTTCCTTCATTCACAGGTTTTTGTTAAGGATCAATAGCATATTGACTGTTTTTATCCTTTAGTCTGTTCCGTTTTTTGCTTCGTACAGACTGACTGAGAAGCGTGATGCGGTACACACTTACCCAGGTGGAAGAAGAAGTAGTTCCCACCGATCGCGTAACATTTGGATAAGATCCCAAAAGTTAGGTACTTTCCATTGTGTTCCTGATAAACATGACCTCAAATGACCAAAGTATCACAAGTATTGATATTTTCAATTGTGAATCAATTCTAGAGCGTAAAGATGTGGTATCAGAGATATTGATATTTTAGTATTGATCCACATATCACTACAGTTTGATGTTTAAGGTTCATCTTTCAGATTGTTGCTGTTGCTGATCCCTGAAATAGACTGTTGATGTTTGATCTGAAGATAAACACAAACCAGCCTTCAATGCTCTGTTAGAAACTCAGCGTGAATTCTCTTTGTCTTGTGAACAAGTACGAACATCCCGTGTTGTTGAATGGTTGGATCTAGGGCATTAACTGAAAAGTCCGTTTGTTGATGCGTCGACGTTACTCTGGAGGAGTCGACTAGTCGTGCGTTATTCTCTCTCTCCCTTCCATCACCCGACAGCGTGCAAACCATCATTCAGCACATGTCGATACTCTCATCTTCATACATGAAAACATGGATCGCAGTGAGCGGTAGTGATGCACGGATCAGCGGACCCGGTCCAAAAAATGTCACTTTATTTGCGGGGTGGGTCAAAAAAAATTCCATACAGCGGGTTAAAAAAAAAAACACCCGCACATCACTAGCGCAAGACCAAGACGACTCAGAGTAGGAACTAAACTGACTGTGATGTAGAAAAACTTTGGTCTCAGTAATGATGTTCTGTGAACCATGGAAGCACCACCAATACTGAAGAATAATTTGGACCACCAGTGTGCTTGGATTATTCTGTTCATTTATTTCGTGAAGATAATGCGCTCTTTTCTCTAACATGCTGTGTGTCTTTTCTGCCGCTGTCTTAACATTTTCCCACTTTATGTTGTTCACTGAAATTTAACAGAAAATTCAAGGTGTTAACCTATGTTTTGTTTTGGTTAAATGTCTGAGAAGGACTGTTGATGCTTGTGTCTTTCCAGTTTTTCATTCTGCTCTTTCCTGTACATTGTTAATGTACCAGTGAATGTTAGTACAAGTTGCTGAAGTTGTTGAACAGCTGTGTGTCTGTGCTGTTCCTCCGCTGTCAATGTGATGACATCATCATACGACAAGTTGACTCGACTTCGACTTTATTGACAAATAAGTCGATCTGAAAAAATCTGGAGTCACTAATGCCAGTTAAAGTTGGATCACAGTAAGTTAGCAACAGGGGCATATTCTAAGCTGCAATAGTGGTGTGTGGATTGATCAGACACACTTTGCTTTTTTTGTTGACAGAGTAAGGACTGTGGATAAACACCAGATTTGATTTCAGTCCACACACAGAACAGATTATTTACTGCATTTGACAAAACTTGTATTGGATTACAAATGCTGACTCCATCTTTAATCAACACTAAACAACTCTATAGTGTGTTCTAAACATTTTATTAAATGCTTACTGTATATGTTGTCAAACATTGTAAATTGTGGGTTTTAAAGTAACATGTTTCTGCAGCAGTCAACCTGATGCAGCTCTTTCTATATGTTCTTGTATAATTACCATGAGAGAAAAGTAAACTTCAGACTTACGAGACTTGTTTGTTGAGAGGCTTGGGGTGATTAGATGTTCCTGAGTAAAGTGAATTTTTTGTTTTGTTGAAAGACTGCCCAGTATAATTCGATTAGTCCTCACTGAATATACAGAAAATAGATTTATTTCTCAGTCAAGACCTGTGTGGGGGGGGTGAAAGTGCAGTGGTGCACTTTGCTTTTAAGGTGTCCAGCCTGATCATCTCCTAAGGTTCCAAAGATGCTCCTTACAAAATTAATTTTGGAGGGTTTGCAAAAGAGCTGTCAAAGTGCTGACAAGTACAGCACTGGGGGCCAATTCCATTAAACCTACTGTAAATTAAAGTGTGTTTGTTAATGGCAGCCATGCAGGATGAGGGCGCATGTAAAATGACAATAACATAATAAGAAAATAACCAGAAATGAGGCTGTTGACCAGTTGCAGTGACTCGGGGGGAGGTCAGCGGGGTTGTGCGAGTTCTCCCAGTCAGCCTTTTTATACTACAGTAATCGAAGTGGAGCTTTGTTAAGGTTGCAAACTGCCTGTGCGAAGACACCAAATTCCATTTCATTTTAAGCATACTGCCAGCCTCAGGGCTCTGTGCCATTTACCGAGTGGATCCTATAATTCCCCTAAGTGCTACGCATTGCAAAAGGCACTATGTACAAATGAATGAACAAATCAACGAACACAAAGCCAAGCCGCTCCTTTCAAGCAATTAATAGAAGTACATTATCTTCCCTGATGAAGCAATAGCGGCACATGTGTTTTTGTTCAGGGAGAAGGAAAACTGAGTCTTGCAAAGTAAAAGTTTGAGAGGGTCAATCATAGACCAGGAAAATGTGTGTGTGTGTGTGTGTGTGTGTGTGTGTGTGTGTTTGTTGAGCTGTCTGCCTGTCTGCCTGCAGAGCAGCCCTGATTATGCATGAATCTGGCTGCTTATCAGCTGACCTTTAAATTGGAGCCGCAGAGCGTCTGCAGGCCCAAGGGCTGACGCTCGCATTTGATTGGCTGCTCTGCCTCAGACCTGCTGACAATAGAAATTAACAGAGCCAGGTGGGCATATCCGCAGGCGGAAGGGGTATAGGAGAGGAGGGAGATAGTGGTAGGTGGGGCAGGGGAGAGGCACTGCATTAATATTAAAGTATATTTCCAGTACTTTCCTCAACGGTCTTTTCTTAAGCTTGAGGAGACGAGAAAAAGTCATTATGTGCTGTGAAGCATGCTAACACAGAACAGGTAGGAACAAACGAGCTTGGTATTACCTGGATTTCATCTCTTGCTCACTCATGCTATCTCCCCTTACATCTCTTTCTTTTTCTGTTTCTCTCAGTCTTTCTGTATTTTAATGGAGGGAGGGTCTTGGCAGGCCCTGATTGCTTGACAGATAGATATCTCCTGTTGGAAAGGGTAGATTGAAGAGGAGACAGGGGCTGAGGATGAGGTGTGTGTTCTGTTGTCCGCGGGGACAAGGAGCTCTGTGCGTCTGAGGAGGATGATGGATTACACGGGGGCATGGGTTTATGTGTGTGCGCTTGTATATGTGTGTGTATAGCCCATTCCCGCTTTAGTGTGTCGCTATGTACACAGTGAAAGCATGGCAGTGAATTAATTTTTCACTACAGCAGCTGGAAAAGGTCATTAAATAAAGCAAATGTTTGTGAATGGGAATCCCTAGGAATTAGCTTCAACACCATATACGCAACAGTGCAGTGTTTTGGCAGTAAACAGAGGCAGTCCCATGTATTGTGGACAAGAGCACAGGTGGCTGAGTAGACTGGCATACGTTTAGCCTTCTGGTGGGTTAAGATGAATAAAACAAATGTGCTGGATTTATCTGCCACATGTGCATGCATGATGGCCATTTTATAAAGTGACAGTTATGTTTATGATCTTCATCAACAGGTGATGGAGTGTCCTCGCCTCCTCGTCCACTTTGCTGATGTAACCCATTGGTTTGGACTACAGTTTTGAAGGCTCAAGTTTGCATTTTGGCCATCGCCATCTTGTTTTCTTTTTTTTTTTTTGGAAGTGACTATATTTGGACAAGATGGTGGAGCTGGGGAAGAGAAAAGGGATGAAACTCAGGAATACCTTATCTTATCTTAACACTATTTAACTAGTATAATTAGCAGGCTAGTCAGCAGAACCAGTGGCGGCTGCTCGTCTTTCAGACAGGGGAAGCTCATTGTCGACTTACATAAAAAAATAAATAAATAAATAATTTTTAAAAATTGTCAAGCTATTTAAACATAAATTCGGCCCTCCATTCCTTTTTAAGAAAATGCTCAGTGACCTTATCATACCAAGTAGGCGTCTTTTCCAGGGACTGGACCAGTGTCCTCTGAATGTCCAGCAGAGCTGGGGCTGC
Organism: Sphaeramia orbicularis; assembly: GCF_902148855.1. Classification (NCBI taxonomy): domain Eukaryota; kingdom Metazoa; phylum Chordata; class Actinopteri; order Kurtiformes; family Apogonidae; genus Sphaeramia; species Sphaeramia orbicularis. The sequence continues at coordinate 27,431,294 of NC_043978.1, forward strand.
TCAGATTGCCTTGGCCCATTGTGTTGTGGGTGTAAGACTTCAGCCTTTTTAAACTAGAGATGCTCCATCCACTCCGACCTAGCCGACAGTATGATTGATTTAACTATCTACAAAACAATATTAAACTCGAACAAGAAATGATTAAATTATGGAACTGAAACAAGAAAATGCTGAAATTATGTTAAATTGAAACAAGGATGTCCAATGAGTGTGTTTTATTTACAGTGCAAGAAATGAACGACTGATTTCGTAGTGGTTTCTCTCTCTCTTTCACAGCAGAATGTGTGACGGTATTAAACTGAACTGTGTCAATGAAGGAGTAGATCTCAAAATAGTTGTCAATCAAACAGGGTTCAGCCTTTCGACTGATCCTCCAATCAGCACGTGAGATTCTGGCGTCCAGCCCGGCCGAGCTCCGCCCACAGCTCCATTCACCCCCAGAGATGCCCAGCGTCCAGGGGCGGGACAACATCGTGGCATTTATCCAATTACCGTCCAGTTTTGAGGCAGTGAAAAAAACAGTTCCACTCAGTCCCATTGAAGCACATAGATGCCCGCAGTCTACGGACAAATGCACTGAGCAGAGATCGAATGAGAAAACAGCGCAACGGGAATGTATGAGAAGTGGACAACATCGCGTCCGTTGGTTTGTGATAAAGCTGATTCTGGACGGACTCATCTTGGAGATGAACGTGTTCTAACACATTTGTAGTCAATAAAATGTCAACACAGCTGTACATATTTAACCATTTAATTTTCATAATTTTAGGGGAAGCCGGGCTTCCCTTGCAGTCTATGAGAAATCGCCACTGAGCAGAACATACACCATAATGAAATACTGGATTAATGTTAACATTGGCTAATGTTACTAGGGATGTCCTGATCCAATCTACAGATCGGTATCGGCTGTCAACCTGGCATTTTTTAGAAGATCGGATCGGATTTAGTCACAAGATCAGGCCGATCTGGGCCTGGTTCATGAAGGGAGGGGGCAAACATCCTGCCCCCTCAAATTAAAGTTTTGGGAGGTAGGGAAAAGCTGCACAACAGCGGGAGGCTTAGAGGAACTAGTAAAGCATCTGGAAGTTTCACTTTCACTCTGCGCTTGTACTCATTATAAGGTCCTGTGGGGCTTTTGTGGAATTATTTGACCCAACCCAACCTGCCCCGCAAATAAACTGACATTCTTTTGACCCAACCCAACCTGTGTGTAACTCTCTTCACATCACTAACGCACAGCACCGAACGCACCATCGTATAATCCCTGGATGGACCCGTCCATAGACACACTACAGCAATGGAAAATATAAGGTTCTAATCTGTCCCACAGTATGAATATGGAAAGTGCAAATATTATACTAAAGTTATTAAGAGCCAAGGGTGTCATACTTGTTTTAGTTCAGGTTCCACATTCAGCTCAATTGTGATCTCAAGTAAAACAACAAAAGCACTCGGAGAGCGCAGACCTCCGCCAAGACAGATCCCCCCCCGATCACCACCAAAATTTAATCATTTCTTCCTTGTGCCATCATCAATATGCCCTGAAAATTTCGTGAAAATCCATCCATAACTTTTTGAGTTATCTTGCTAACAAACAAACAAACACGCAAACAAACGCACGCAAAACACACAAAGCAAAGTGATCACGATACCTCCTGGCGGAGGTAGTAATAGCATAATAACCTATAAATAATGACTCCATATCTAAATCAAAATTTCATTGTTAAAAAGTCCGTATCAGATCGGTTTTGGATCGGTATCAGCAAAACTAATCCCAAAGGGTACTGTAATTAAGTACTCATTTGCATAAGAAAATGATAATCTTGTTGGGGAAGCTCTTACCCACAACAATAGAACTTTATGTTATGGAAAAATGGCCACAAGACTAAGTCAGAATGTGAGGAGCAAGTGGTCAATCAAAACCCAGATGACAGACAAGTTTGATAACCACAATTACTCCCAAATGGCCCCACCCTTAATTCAGCATGACTTAAAGTCTCAGCACAATTTAAAGTGATAGTGAAACATGTTTATTAAGCTGCCCATCAATACTGGTAATAATGCATATAAAAATTGACAAAGACATAAAAATGTGCATTTTATAGAGAAAAAAACAAAACAAAACTCACCACCTCCTGTTTGAAAAATGCTTTTGAGCATTCCCACCCATTTCATGACAGTCATACTTTTAATAATGTTCTTCTGCAACTTGATGCCATGACATTTCTATGAAAGGTCAGTTACTACGTCTACCACCAGTCAGAGGTGTTTAGTCCATCTGTCCTTCAGTCAGACTCAGCCTAACCTTGTTTATTTTCTGAAGGGTCAAAGCCATTTTATGACTCTGCTCTGAAACACCAGACTCACATGGGGGCAGTGACTTTGCCTTATATAACTGTTGCTGATCTAGTAATTTGTCGATTTTAATTTAAAGTGATGTTATAAAACACCACAGTGACACAACAACACAAGCTGCAGAAGTGTACTTTTTGTCGGTTGGTTTAAGAGCACTTCAGCACTCTGTTTACCAATCAGAAAGCACTGTTTGACAGCATGAAAAACATCCATGCGAAATATAGCAAATATGCAAATGGTTCCTAATTTTTTATTTTTTAGCAAGACCTTAATTAGGTGTTAAAACAAGTAGAAAAATGAAAACTAAGTCTTCAAAAAGTACATATGGTTCTGATGTGATTCTCTGTAAAGTTAGACTCATAAGTTGGATAAAGTTACATTTAACATTTACTTCAAAAGCTGTCAAAATGGCCACTTTGTTATGTCATAGTTTGTGTGTTTTTGAATGCCAAACTGACAGAAAGTTTTTTTATCCTTGCACTATTGTTCTGTTTACTGTTTGGTCTCACAGTATTTGTACAGTTTTGTAAAAAAATAAATAAATAAAAAATGCATTCTTTACTGTATAGTTTATTTATTCTATAACACGTGAAAACCAAGGTTAAGTCAAATTCTTTGTTTGCGTTCACAAACTTGGCCAATACAGCTGATTCTGATTAAAAATGTGTGAGTTATACTGTTGATAAATTCATCCCCCATACAGTTCTCATGAATAAGGAAATTAGCTAAACATGCCAAAGCTGTTATAGGGAATAAACATATAGATTCCTGCTGCAGTTATTAGTAATTAAAATTGGTGTCTACGGAGATTGACTCATTTTTGGAGCCAGCCTCGAGTGGTCATTAAAGGAACTGCAGCCCCACTTATCAGCCCCAGAGGTCATAACTTCTACTGATCTTGTTCCGTTACGAAGCAGAAGGGGTTATGAGGTCAAACAGCTTTTCCTGTTTATTTCCGTCCTGGTGATCGGCTCGGCTGTAACTGATCCACCGTATTCATAAAAAATATCCAACATGAGCCGGGGTGTGCGTATGTATGTGTGTGTGTCATGTGATACACAGATAAAGCAGGCCTGCGGGAAATGACAAAGTGGCCAGCCACAGCACTGCATCTGTCACCAGCACAAAAACCTCACCAGTCGCCCAGGAACGGAAGACAGAGAACCACTATCAGAACCTCTATAGATGTGTGTGTAGGGCCGCCAATGCATGTGGGTGAGACCTTATCATAGCAGGCCACATTCCTAGCAGGAAGATAAAAGGGGCCAAATGAACCAGATCACTGCAGTGTGTGAGCAATATATGTATGAGAGTTTGAATGTGTGTGTGTGAGAGCGCGTGTCTTGTCAGTGATGAATAGGAGTTTAAGGACCTACACCTTACAGATAAGCAGAGAAAATCATCAGGACAACAACAACAATGCTACAATGCAGGCTCAAGCAAATACTAAAGAAGCCCTCCAGGCAAACATCAACCACATTCTGACACAATATACAGCAACACAGACAATGAACATGTCATGTAATGTTTTCGTTTACTCCTCAGCCATTTGTACTTTTAGTGGAGTAGTCTGTGAAATGGGAAAGTGGAATAGGAATAAAATGTCTGTTTCAGGTTAATATTCTCATCACTAGTTGCTTTTCCATTGGAGATCTGCGCAAAACTTTACCGATATTTACTAAATATTGAAAAAATAGAAGTGCGCAATGTCGGTTTTTCCATTAAATCACAAATGTGATGATTTGTTTATTTATTATCGCGAGATAACACGAGAAGTCATTCCATAAACATGGTGACGAACGTAAATATGGTGTTGATTTACAGATATATTCATTATTATTATATATTACCCCTCTATCTCATACTAAATTAAAAAATTATTGAGTTTCCTGGTGTGTCCACACATACCACGACATGTTTTTTTCCTCTTCTTTGCTTGTTGTAACATCCGTCAACATCCGGTTTTTTAATCCACCTGACTCTAGTTGCAAAAAAAGGTCTTTCCATTACAGTTTTGCATGACATACCATTTGCGCTACACCCGAAAAACCACCTCTTGCCAGCACAAAAACTTTTATTGGAAAATGAGACTTTTGGCGAAATTGTCCTTTTTCCATTAGGTAAATTTTTATGTGCAAGTTATATTTGCACAATTAGAGGGTCAATGGTAAAGCAACTACTCGGTGGTGGTGGATGTAAAGTGTCTTTGTCGACATATACACATGCATTTTGCCTCTGGCCGACATGAGGAAAAAGAAAATACAGCTCAAGCATAAAAAGAATTCCAAACAGTAAATGTATGTCTGTTTGACTTTAAGTCCCCTTTGACTCAAAAATAACTTCACTCTCTGTCATTTTTGAGCTCCGTGGTGCATGATTATTCTGTTAGTGAGACTGCTGATAGTGTGCTGATGCTTTCACATTCATCTGCTGAAGTGAGAAACTTTCTCTAATATTTGAGATTAAGGATCAAAACTACAAACAGGATTTGTAACATCGCAAATATTTTGGTGCCATTCAGAAATGAGATATCCACAATATTAAAACTTGAAGCCATCACAGCACAGATAGAGAAAATAGACTTTCAGAACGATAAAAGTATATCTGGTGTCCAGCAATGTTTGAAATAAACGACATTTACATATTCAGAGATCCTGGGTTTTTCAATGAGAGAACGATCAGACACAAAATATTATTCAAAGTACAATATTTTAATGTGTCAACACAAATCTAAAGGGATATTTAAAATTTTAATCAGAAGACTATCTGACAGAACCCATTAAACCAAACCAAATTAATGCTAACATAACTTATGCTAGCTTGCTATTTATTGTTATGATGCACCAGTTAACTTCACAAAATATTTGTGTAGCACTGAATCAACATTACCCACACTGCTAACTGGGAAATGTTATTCTAAATATCCCTCTAAATGTTAACAAAAGAAAGTGGAGGCAGGGAAGAGTGAGGGTTGAAAGTTAAAACAAATTAGCCAGTGTAATTAGCAGGCTAACTGACAGACCGTGCTAATATTACCTAATATAGCCAAGTTATTGAAATTAAGCATCTGTTAGCGTCATGAAACTGTGTAATACTGAATAAACAGACTACACGACTAAGTGAGAAACATTCATTTAAACACCACGCTAGATGTTAACAAGAGATGGTGGAAGTTAGGGAGTGAGGGATAAAACTAGCTAGTGTAATTAGAAGGCTAACTGACAGACCTTGCTAACATTAGCTGATATAGCCAAGTTATTGAAATCAAGCATCTGTTAGCATCATGAAACTGTGTAATACTGAATAAACAAACTACACAACTAAGTTGGAAGCACTAATTTAAACACCACGCTAGATTTTAACAAAAGAAGGCGGAACTTTAAAATTAACCAAGTTCAAACTTAAGCTAGTGTAATTAGAAGGCTAGCTGACCATATCATGAAAAATACCAAAATAGTGGTAACATTAGTTAACAGAGCCAAGTTACTGAAATTAAATACGGATAATCTTCATTTTTTCATAAAATAATCATTTGACAGTTTTTATATATATATATATATATATATATATATATATATATATGTAAAACTGGTGTTAACTTGACTACAGTTGTATTCAATGAATAATTATATACATCTCTAAAAGTGCAATTCAACCTACCAGTGAGCTGTCAATCAAAGCTCACATTATTGATACAGAATACAGAAAAAAAAAATCTCAATTCATACTTCATGTAATTGTGTTTGACATGACTAACTGAAAATAATCAAATATGTATTATTTCAGCAATTAAACTATATTTTATTGCATTCATAACTGAAAGAGAACCTCATTGAAATCACAAGTCTAGTTGCGTCTGCTTTATTCAGTCTGGAATCTACAAAGCATCACTAATTTCCCATGAGCTCTTCATTTTGAACAGAACACCGAAGTATATCTGCACTATTGTAGGTTATGCACACAGTGAAAACTAACAGTTCATGCACAACACAAATGATGGAGCTGACACTTAGTCAAAGCAGCACTATATATATATATATGTCTGTTCTGGTAATTCAAGGATACTTTACATTTATACAGAGCAAACAAGGCTGCTGTACTGTCTTGCTTTGCCATCTCTGCTTGACTTCAACTGAACAGTAAATGTGCAGGTGAAAAGAACAGGTTCTATTATGGAATTGTAAATTGACATAGCTTTAGTTTCATCTGTGTTCACAAGTTTTCACTGTCAGGTCACGCTGTGGCAAATAAAGGGTCACAGAGAAGTACAATGCTTTTGTGTTTCTGTATATTTACAGCCTATATTTCTACAGCAAGTACTCATATACTGTACATTCACAGTGACTCTTCACTTTTGGTAGCAGAATTATCTGAAAGCCAATTCCATGCATAATTTTACAGTCAGTAATAATGAGAGACACTCATGAATCCAAAGGTAATTAAAATCTATTACGTTTCTCTTAGTGATTATTCTATGACTTGTAGTGAAATACAATATTAAAAGTTACCCTCCCAACACTTATATTACATAGTATCTCTAATAATACAGTTATTTATTTCAATCCAAGGGTTTTTACTCAGACATCTATTAATCACAAAATGTTTGTCTATGAAATGTTCACAATAAAAAATGCATACTGGAATACTGTTCTGCCTGGAAACAATTGGTTTCAATTGAGCTATAGAATTACTCTCATCCTTAAACTTTGTCTTCCTCTGTATTTATTATGCTGCCATCTAACAAAAACCCCTTTAACTTTCTCTCTCCTCCTCAGATGACGTACAGTAGATGAGTTCCCTCCTTCCTTTGTGCACAGAGGAGGAATTTGCTGGATGAGGGAACACATCTCTCCTTCATAAGGAACGTTGTTGCATTTCATTAGGGATAAGATTCATCACAGCAAGCAAACAAGAGAGCCGTGCAAATCGCACTGAAAGAATTCCTACAGCATCCTCGACAGTGTCTCTCACACACATAAACACTTGTGCGCAGAAACAAAGCTGATATGCAAAAAGCCACAAAGCAAACAAGAGCTGATTCAGGAGACAAAGGGCTACATCAAGGACGGTGATAATATGTGATTGCTCATTATTGTGCACTTCAAAATGACGCATTACTGTGTCAGTGGTGAGAATGGCATTCGGCTGCCTGGAGATGCACAGATTTTTTTATTTTGCTTTGAATAACAGAGCTTCTACAGAGGCTTGGATACCACTGAGGATAAATTTGTTGTTGTGATCTTTCTGGTCATTGGTTCAGTGTTTCTGTCAGAGTGAAAGGCCTTTCAAGTGTCCACCCTGAAGAGGCCTGTGGAAAAATAACTGAGATAAGGCTATTATGATTAGATTACTTACATGACTCTTACACTTACATATCTTTTTAACCAATGCCATCCATGCATCCATCTTCTTCTTCATCCAGGCATGGTAGTAAAGAAGCCCAGAATTCCTTCTTTCAGGCCAGCCAAGAAATATAATCCCTCCAGCATGTCCTCAGTCAGCCCTGAGGTTGTACCATGGTTGGACATACTCAAAACACCTCACCATGTAGGTGTCCAGGAGGCATCCTAACTAGATACCCAACCACCTCAGCTGGTTCCTCTTGGATGTGGAGGAGCTGCAGTTCTGCTCTGAGCCCCCCTCAGATCCCCTCCTTGAATTGCCACCTTACAATGGCAGAGGGGTTTTAGTGATCCTCGGAGCTATGTTGTTTGGGGCAGTTAGACCCTGGTACGGTCTCCAAAGGCAAGTTGGTCCTAGATGACAAGGTTGGATAAAACAAGATTCACTGTGATTCTTAGGATTGAAAAAAAAATCAAGGGACCAGTTATTTAAGCCTGGATCAGGGTTCCTGGTGGTTGGGGCTTTCTTCATTGGGCCTGGTAAGGCTGAGTCTGAAGGAGTCATGGAGACCCTGTCAGTCTGATCCCTGGTTCCCTACACTGGCACCAGTTCCATGCTGTAGATATCTCACAGACACGGTCCAAACAACCTTTTCTGGTTACACTGCCAATTGCAAGGCAACAAAGATGACCTCAGACACAACGTAAAATAAAATTTCTACAATGGAACTGTTCCTTTTTTATCTTTGTTTTATCTTTTATCTTTGCTTTTATTGTTTTACAATGATTTCCCTGGCTCAGACTACAGAAGATGGAATGATCAGCCTTGAATCTGAAATACCGTGTGGACTGTTCAAAATTGGCCCAATTATCTTCTAGGATGGAGCTAGCATGACTTGGACTTGATGCTGTCGAAAATAAAAACTGGATCTTTTTTTTTTTTTTTTTGGTAAAAAAACACTGCATGGCTTTTGTGTTTCTGTGTTTCCATGTACTTTAAGCTTCGCTGCAACAAGTGTTCAAATGCATTCTGAGAGACTTGAAGCTACTATATATGCTGTGCGAATGACACATTCCTACAACTTCCAACTCTCACTTCTGTTTATTTTGCCTGTGTATGACAATGGGTAGGGCATCTCCAGAGCATCATTTTTCAACATACAAGATCAGTTTGGTTAGGGATGGAGAGAAGATGCTAGAATAAGCACAAAATGAAAATAGGACTGAGCTTCAAGTAAATCCACGACCTGGCTCATGTCATCAATTTCCAGCCTCTTACACTAATTTCAGTTGGGTGCCACGCATGCCAAAACTTTATACAGGTCACCCCAAGCACTGAAAACAGACACCAATGGCTTATGACCAAACAGGAGCATGTGATGTCTTGGCATGTGTCAAGTGGGAGCAGGAAATGTTGTACTGTATTTAGATAAAGTGACTGATTATTAGCAGATGCATGTTGTCCTTATTGAGTAATGGCATTATTCTTTCTATAGAGGCCTGGATTCCACTGAGAATGTGGGTCACAAGTCTGTCGTTCTGGTCATGGGTCCAGTACTCCATCTGAGTGAAAGGCCACCCAAGGGTCCACTTTCGAGATCCCTGTTAAGTTCCAGCTTTGACCCTGGAAAAATGGCTCAGATAACGCCTGTATACAGACCAATTTAACAGGTCACAACCCTGTCTCGGAGTGGGAGTGACACAGCGGGAGTGTGTGAACACAGCCTAGGGGATCTGTCCCACGATGAGATACTGGTGATATCTAACTGCAGCCCTGACCCTACAGCAGTGGCTGTCAGCCGATTGATTCACAGCTCGAACAACTGGAAGGACAGCCAGGTTGTGTAACTGCAACTAGAACAGTGCGCGATTGTATATGTGTGTTCTTGGCTATATGTGAACATGTAGAATACACTGGGCATTATGTGCCTGAGGCTTGGCAGAACTGTATAACAGTGAACAGAAGGGAGACAGACACAGAAAACTAAGGCTTTCCTCCACACTGAAGCCAACAGCTGCATATGGGACACAACAGATCTATTCATGACAGATGTACACAAATGTAGACACACACACTTGGCACGTACCGGACAGTGGCCCCGTTGTGGCTCAGGAGATAAGAGGGATGCCATGCAAGCTCTGTGAGTTACAGTGTGGGAGAGGAGATATTACCACACACTACTAGACAGTCCTCTGTGTCTTCTAGTGTATTAAACACAATGATTGTGCCTGTCTGCTACAAGCAACACGCTGGCTTTGGTTGAGACAGCCGACTGAGCGTGGGATGGAACTGGAGGTGTGTATAAGAGATATTAGATAATAGATGGACTTCAGTGAAGCTTTGATATTGATATAAACAAGCCTCATAAAACAGAAGAGAGACAGAGGCACAAAGAGAGAAAGTTTGAGAGAACAACAGCCCTAAATATTTGTGTATTAGAGAGAAAGAACACAGAGTTCTAGTTCATACAGAGAAGTGTCTATTCTCCCTGTTTTTGAAGTCATGTCAGTCTGTGTTAGAAAACAGTGGGTGGTGCAGAACATGAAGTGACAAATCAACTAACAGGCCAAAAGGAATATATCTATCTATCTGAAGTTGAGTTTGAAAGTTTATAAGAGGATATTGGATTCTAACTCTTAAAAGAAATAAAACTATTTGTGTGGTTACATTTAAATTAATTTTTCACTACTCACTTTGATAAGTAATTTATCACCATTTATTATTAGTCAAGTCAAAGCGATAATTATCGAAATAAATTGATCTAAATTATTTAACAACCTTGGAGTAACTGATTAATTAAGTGAGGGATAAGCTGAGAATTCTTTCTCTAGCCTTGATGAAGTGAATTCAAATCCAGTCGCTCACAGTTCTGCAACACGTTACTGTATATGCACTTCCATCTAACTGCTTTACACGCAGTTTCACTTTGTGCATAAAAAAAACCCTGAGGTTGGAATGGATTTGGGTGCCAGGAGTTTCAAAAGTGTCCCTGAATAACAGCATTGGTGGTAACTAGTCCAAACATATCTCCATCCACAGCAAAGTCTGTTCTGTGTTAGAAGTCTGACAGGCTGTTCTCTTAGGAGGAACACCACTACTCTACAACATAATGTCTGAAAGGATAGAAAAATATAAAACATAAAGATAAATATTGAGCAGTGTGATAAAGATCTGAGCTTCTGCAGGACTGTTCTTTGGTTGAAGGAAAAATAGGGCTGGGCACAATAATGTATTTTATGGATATTGGGAGAAGGTTGGAGCATCAGGTTGTGGGGTTGTTTTATGGAACTGGTGCACTTTTTATGGCGTAATGAAGAATAAGAATTATTTTTGAAAACTTCATCAAGAAAGCAGCTAGGATGCTAAAGCTTGGACATAATTAATTGTTTGAGTTGGACAATGATCATAAGAATATTTACAAAATGTTACAAACATGGCATAGGGCCAGAACATTTTGGAGTGACCATCACAAAGCCCTGAAGTGAATCCAGAACAGCATTTGGAAGATATACTGATACAGCAGATTTGTGTGGGGAGGCCCACAAACTACATGAACTCTGCCAGGAGGACTGGTCCAAAGTTGCTGTAAAGTGTTGTGGGAGGCTTGTGGAAGGTTTCAACTTAACATCCGATCAAACCAAAAATTCAGGACAAAACAAGTTGAAAACCTTCAGACATTTTGGTCTGAAAAGTTCAGAAAAGCATCACCAATGGAACAAAACACTACAGTTTATTGTTCCCAAACCACAGCACATCTATCTATCATCTGTCTATCTGTCTCACTCTCTACTGCATAAAATAGCTGAACAGAAAGCTCTGTTCTTGTTTAGCGGATTGGATGCTGTGCTTTGGCAGCTGTATGGACCCTTCTCTGGCCCACATTGGTCTCTGTAGAACGGGTCAATAGCAGGGACGTCTGCCAGGTGAGAGGTTGGCTCAGGTTTAATCAATGCTCGCCAGAGGAGGAAGGCGCTGGGCAGGCAGGTAGACAGTGGCGCACGGTAACTACCAGGCAGAGATAAACTATTCCTGGTGGGGTTCACCGGCCAACTGCTGAGCCTGCGCTGCGGTGGAGAAACTCACGCTTCAAAACGGTTTAGGGGATTGATTTGACAGCTAATTTACAGAGGAGATTTGCATAAGGCCATGCACTAATAAGGCTGGCTTTTCTTTTCCATCCTTTGTCTTTCCCTGTTATCTCTTTTGGCTCCCTCTTTCCTTCTTTTTAGACCTCAGCAAATAGTAGCAGATAATGTAAGCGAATTAAATAGACAAGAGATTCAAATTGGATATTGATTAAGAGACTAAAGCCTTGTGTTTTTTCCTGTTAAAGCCTGTGTTTAAATGATTGATTCAGAATGTCACTCTTCACATCCTGCTGCCTGTGTGGTGAGCTGTGTTTGGGATTGGCTGTGCTTCTAAGCCTTCAATGGGCCCACATCATGTCACACCATGCTAAGTGCTTTGACACTGCTACACAAAGAGCCCTGCCTATCTGATGCCAATCTCCCCAGGTCCTGGTGTCACCCAGGTGGAGGCTTTCAGAGAAAGCAAGGACAAAGTCTCCTCCTCAGCAGCCCTGCACAATGCAGTCTGACTGACAGCAGAAAGGACAAAATGGAGCTTCTCTGTCAAGTGGATGTTTAAGTGGAGGGAGGAAAGAAAAAAGGATTCAGGCACAGTTGAATACTTGGGCTCCGTGAAGAAAAAATAATAAAAAAAAAAAAAACTACGTGGTAAACAGGAAGCTTTCTGCCTGTAAGCCACAAGACACTCGCACAAAAAATAACACTGTTATCTGCACGGTGTTTCCAAGTTCTGTGCGATCACCTGGCTTAACCTATCCACAGCACTAAGACAGGCTACAGACTGCACATGAATGCCTATAATTGCCTTTCACAGACTGGTGAATGGTTGAATTACTGATACAGTTGCAGTACTGGCTTGAAAAATGATTTATAACACAAAGGGATAAGCTCATACAATGAGTGCTCCACAAAAGCGCACAGACACGACACGTCATGCTGACACACCATCTGTCCACGATTTAACACTCAACAATTTGCATGGTTCAAACTCACTGTTCATGTTCTTGAAGGTGTTGAGAATAGGCAGGATCTGTCTATAGTAGGGCACCAGAGCCTCTCCCATCATGTCTGTGGACATCACCAGGTGCTGCAGGACTTTCAGGGTGGTGCAGATCACCTGACGGTTCCTTGTGTTCAGGGCCTCTGGAAGTTTGGACAAATGGCAAAAGTTAGGCATCAAATGCACTCAGTGGATTTAAAAAACAGTAAATTAGCTGCCTTAAAGGAGTGATATTTTGCTTTTTTAAATGGAATTATGCATTTTAAAACTTTTCCCTGTGGTCTACATAAACTGTAAATGTTATGCTTGGGTCTGAATTCTTCATTAATTCAACTCCACAGGTCCATCTTCAACCATATTTCTGAGTAATGACACCAGAAAGGTCATTTTGAGCGCTGACCCTTTAAATGTGCATGACTCCGCCCCCTTCAGGTTGTTGGCTGTGCTCTGTCCCATTCAACCAACAACTGAACATTTTAGGTAATCAGCTCGAAGTTTGGACATATTTTCAGTATGGACTACAACCGCTGCTGTTGACAAACAGTTATGTCGTACTCGGAGAAATGTTCATAAGTAGTCTTGACCTTATATGTGCAAATGTTGTGATGTAACTAGTTATAGATGTAACAAATTAAGCAGGAATTAAAACAGGTTGATAAATCCACTTGATTTTTGCCAAAATGAATATAAAGATAGCTTTGCAGCATCTGGAGGGTTCAAATTCAAACTTTTTGAACTATTAGGGTCCAAATACACAAATAAATGAACCAAAGACTAATAAAAGTGGGTTTAGCAAAATATGACCCCTTTAAATAGGGTTTCATGAAAATTAATACAACCTTAAGAAATGTTCATATTTTGAACCATGTCACAAAATACATAAATAAATACCCCACTTGTGAAATATAAAGCATTAATATGTCTATGAAAATGAATTTTCTAAAGCGTGGTTAGATGAGACTGAGGAGGTCATTGAGGGCATTAAATGTCTGCACCAGTCTTATAAACTATTCTATTCAGTGGCTAAGACTGTAGATTTTTGGAGAAAAGGTGAGACATCAAATTATAAGTTGGAAGCTTTCTGGTGGTGATGTTTATGTCATAGAATGGAGGTGTTCATGAACTTCTGCTGCTGCAAGTCTTATATTTTTACATTTATCTGAAAGCCAAGTTCAAATGAGGGTATTGAGGTGAAGCTAACTTCCAGCTATGTCTACAGAAGTGCATCAATACAGAACCTGATTGACTCTCGTTCAAAAAACATGAGCTTCTCTCTAGAAATACTAAGTCACTGAGGATCATTACGCTCTCCTTCAGTTTATTTGGACCCTGTTATAAGTGTATTAATGGTCCTTCTGTACTTTATTGAACTGTTAATATTTTAAAACTAATAGAAGCTGTTGATGCCTGACAGGTGGACTTTGACTTGTAGCTCATTCACCTGCTGATTAGGACTTTTGGAAGATGTGTCTTTCCTGACAGACAGCAATACTCTATCCACAGTGAAGAAGTTACACCAACAAGATGGCCAAAAGGTTTGTTTTGTAAATGTTTCATGGAGGCTACCACTATTTATTTTATTTTATTTTTTTTTTACAATACCCAGTCTGTAAGTGTGACTTGACTACACTAATAGATATTACATTAGCAACTTAGCGTTATATAGCCATGCTAATTTGGCCAGAGAGATTGCTAATTGGTGTTTTTCTGCATTACGTAAAATTGGCCGCACTGTGATCAAATATCATACAGTAAGTAGCCATAATTACTCTATGCATATAGCATAAGACTACTTGGCTGACAGTGTGGTTGATGCTTCCTCTATGTTAGTGGTCCTATCATCACCCATCATGCTTACCCACCCCACCATCTATCTTACATGGAAAGCCTGCTAAAGTCATTAGATGTCACTGGATTACTTAATGCTACTTTGTATATTTGTGATGTCATCTAATATCTACTTTTATTGATATACATTAAAACAGCAATTTGCCAAAAACTGGTACTACAGCAAGAAGGTCCTTGGTTCGATTCCAACACCAGTCGACGGGGGGTGGGACCTTTCTGTGTGGAGTTTGCATGTTCTCCCCGTGTCTGCGTGGGTTCTCTCCGGGTACTCCGGCTTCCTCCCACCATCCAAAGACATGCACTCATAGGTTAATTGGTTAATCTAAATTGCCCATAGGTGTGAATGTGAGAGTGATTGTTTGTCTCTGTATGTCAGCCCTGTGATGAACTGGCGACTTGTCCAGGGTGTACCCCGCCTTTGCCTCTATGTAGCTGGGATAGGCTCCAAGCGACCCCTGTGACCCTAGTGAGGATAAAGCGGGTTCAGAAAATGACTGAATGAATGGTACTAAAATAGTCCTCAGCAGTTTAGAACAAAAGCAAATGAGAAGGCATTCCCTAACAAACAAAAGGGCTCAGTGACTGTACTTCAGGTACATCACTAAGTACATTTACATGCACAAGTTAGTCGAGCTATGGTTGTTTAATTTGACTACTGTCATTGTCCCACTAAACATGCATGGGGGTATAATTGATTTATTTTTGAAATCATGTCCCCTCTACTATGATAAGCGGCGATATGCACTCTTTCAGCTTGTTACGCGTCACTTACACCATCACGGATCACAACAATAGTCAACAGCAAGCCATGAAGATAGCAACCCCAAGGTCAACTGGCACGATTATGGACAACGTTGCAAATTTGTACATATTGTACCTTCTGTCCACATGATGATGCATGAGGTTTCTGTTCAGATACATAATACTCAGCTCCCAGATCAGGATTTGGTGCAGAGCTCTAGTCCATGTGCAGAACTCCTAATCTGGTTCCTCTCCAACTGGTCTGTTTACATCCAGGAGTAGATGGACTTTCAATCCCATTATCTTGGTGTGTTAGTCTGACAAGTCAAACTTTGATTTCAGTTGATGTTTACATGTACTTTTAAAGTCCAGTTTTGTTTGGACTAATGCAATAATTGGGTTTTTTTATGTACCATGTAAACCCACTGAATGTCTGTCTCTCTAAAAAAAAAAAAAAAAAAACGTGTTTTTTTTTTTGCATGTTTTTAATGCACAGTACAGACACTTTCCTACAAACATTTCCCAACATAGGCCAAGAGTTTATTTTCACCACTAAAAAAACAGAAAAAATAGTGGCAACAGTGCTGTGATAGTAAAGTGAGGCAGGGGGGCAATGGCATCAAATTTAGATAAATTGTACTTTGAATCTCATTTGGTTATTTTAATTTATTTATTTACTTATTTATTTTTATTACAACCCGTTTTCCTCCTTTTTTTCTCTCTCTCTCTCTCCTTTGCCTTTCTCTTCTTCTCATTTAATTTCAGTTACCTAATGATTATCTTTGGTCATATCCCTGATTTTTTTTTTTTTTTTTTTTTTTTTTTTTTTTCAGAAGCTCACATCACAACATTCACACCACATACACATCTTACACACTCTACCACACAAAAAACATTTACACAACCAAGACAGGACATTGATTCATACTACCTGGTCAGTCAGACATTTTGTTTCTTTTGTATATTACATGCTATATATCTTAAACCCCCCCCCCCCCCAACATTATGATGACTTAATGTAAATGTAAATAGTGTATATTATTGTACATAATAATAAACCAATAACAATAAAGGTTATGGGGAAAAAAAAAAAAGTCTGTTTCTGTGGCCATGGACTAGTCGAACGAGCTGTTGTTGATAGAGCAGAAAGCCAAAGACATATTAACCACAGCACATTTGAGAGTTGAAATGCAGTCCAAGGGAGCTATATTTGTCACTAAGCATATTTTGAAAAACAAAAAATGTGAAACGGTCCAAAGGGCCTGGTTGCCAGCCCCTTCCTAGAGTCTAAATTGGTCACTTTTAACTCCAAACCCCAGTCTGTAGTTACAAAGAGCTATGGACAAAACATACTTTTTTTTTTTTTTTTTTTTTTTTTTTTATTATGTTTTGGGATGTAAACTGGATTTATAGGTTGTTGATTCTGGCAGGTGAAATACCTCTAAATGGAGTGCTTTATAGCTGCTGCTATACAGTACATTAGACTGGGCTTAGAGGACACACGCTTCCAAAATACACATAACTCTTAACCCCACACACTCCCTCTCCCTTGAAAGCATTTCCTTTATAGCTTGGCTTTGATTTGGACTGGCTTGTGTGCAATCAGTGATTTCAAATGCACTGGGGAGGCAGGAGTAAGTGAGAGCCAATCACGGGGCTATTTGGCCTACAGCTGCACTTAACTCCATCTCCCAGTGATAGAGAGAACAAAAGGGAATGATGGTTGGAGAGATGGAGGGCTGGAGCGATCAAGAGAGACAAACAGAGGGGGGAAAAAGAGGGAAGAGGAAAAAACAACAAAAGACAAAATGTCAGAATGAGAGATAAAGAGATGTGACAGACAGAGAGCAAAGGGTTAGAAAATAACTGTGATTAGCAGCTGAGATTGACATATTGTTCTAGTTCTTTATGTTGGCTCTATTTATTCTGTTGAAGTTTTTATTTTTTATGTGACTCTTCTTGTGTGCTGGTAATTCCCTTTGTGCAGAGGAGTCTAAAATGGCACATCCCGTTTTAGCATAACAAACTGAACTACTTTTGTTTTATTAACTTCTAAATTCTCATTTGATGCATATTCACAAAGACAGGCTAATGTCAACACAGCAAGTGATTTTGCCATTACGCAACAATGGAGGAAAAAAAAAGATACCAAAGAGTCAAAATAAAGAAAATGGCTACAAATGAACAAAGACACATAGAGTTTGTGCAAAAAATATAGATATGGATAAGACAAAAGAGAAAGACACAGTGGGAGGAAGTGTTGAGAAAAAATGAGCACAAGAAATCCGAAACCACAGGAGTACTTTGGAGTATGCTGAAGAAGTAACAGCACAACTGGCAGAAAACAAACACATTAGACAAAACAGAAAAGAAAAAAAATAATAAATGTGTGAAAACTACACAATAGTGTTAATGATGATAATGATCCTTTCCAAAAGTGCAAGAAACTGTTCACTTTAGGATGCAGTGCCACTAATTTGGTTGCTCATCTGTTAAACCGACAATATTAATTCACAGAAAAACACCATCTCTGAGTATCACCCCACTCCCTCTTTCACATTACAGACCACGTCTTATCACACAACAGTTGTAGATCTCTTAAAATCAATGAAAACTTGAAATAATAAAACTGAACATGTGATATCAAAACTTAATGTCTCATTAAGCATCCTGTTCACAAGTACTAGACAATGCAGTCCAGAAAATATCTTATTCTACTGTTGAAAAAAAGCGTTGTTCAAGACTGTGAAGGTTCAGCAAGTCATGTCGTGACTGACATCTCAACTTCTCATGGTAAAAGTTGCACAAGACAATAGCATGAGGTATAATCAGAGGATAGTGAGCGCTCACACGGAATATTACGAGGGCTGTTCAATAAGTTCATGGCCTCACCCAGAAATACTGGTTGTTATAATACAGGATGTTACATTATTTCGTGATGGGATAGTGATGCTTGAACATCGATGGACCAAGTGCATTGCTGTAAATGGAGATTATGTTGAAAAATAAAATATAAATTATCAGTCTGTGTTGCTCTGTTCTGGGTGAGGCCATGAACTTATTGAACGGCCCTCGTAGCTGTCCCCATTTGTTCTCAAAACTATGCACAATGCTAACTGACTACTGTATCATCAGACAGTCACATGGTAAACACATGGATATTTTTCTGACTGGTTAACAGAATCAAGTATAATCCTCTTCATAGGTCATTGTATTAACATGTGCATCTATGTTAAGTTGGTGTTGGAGTCTGTTTTGTGCTGGGAGTCGATGCTTTATTGACATTGGCTAAATCTACTGCCAATCTTTTTTATTTGCTTACATCCAACAAAACTGTCCATGTGCTGATTTCTATGTAATGGTATATGGATTGCACTTATATAGTGCATTTTCTACACCTTCATGGTGCCCAAAGCACTTGACAAAACCTCACATTCACCATCAGGCCCTACTGGGAGCAATTTAGGATTCAATGTCTTGCCCAAGGACACTTCGACATGTGGACAGTCGGAGCCAGGATTTGAACCGTCGATCTGCTCTGCCAACTGAACCACAGCTGCCCCATGAGTGTAGAACACTCATGTTTTGTTTTGTTTTTTTCTGCAAAATTCTACATGGCTTGTGCTCTTCTACAGCAGTAACACTGCAAAATTCAAAATCTTACAAAGTATAGTTTTCTCATTTCTAGTTTGATTTTTGTAGTGAACAGTGTACAACACAAGCTACCATTAGCTTAGAAATGGAGCTAAAGTCATCGAATGACAACACAAACTCCAATAGAGGGTATGCATGTGACGTCACCACTAGTGGAAGTCACCACGGTTCCGCCCACTGAGTGGCAGAAAGAGGGAGATGAGTGACAGCATTGGCTTCAATACCGTCTAAACTTAAGAACAATATTCGATAAAAAAAGGAAAAGAGCTGTTGTGCGATTGATTGTATGAACAGGTTTGAAAAGCAGTTGGAGCTATCGTTTTCCAGGCACTGAAAGACAAAGAAAAGCGAAGCAGATGGATCCACAAACCCAGGAAACCAAACCTAGATTTGTGGATCCCGTTTGGTGTCAGGTAACATTAACTTATGCTGTATTTTTGGGTCAAATCAGACCTTAAATGATGTATTGTTTTGGCTAACATTACTTCTTAGTAAAGCTCTTGGTTTCATGATCAGATCTTTCATTGTTTTTGTCTTCATTTTGTGATTCTGAACCTTGTGCTCCTACATGATTTGTAAACTAACTTAAACTGAGGCTAACCTAGTTTTTCAAATACGGGAGTACTGGAGAATAAAGCTATGACGGAGTATTAGGGCCACATAAGAAAATAAAAATGATTGTCACTACGAGAATAAAGTCATAAAATATTGATATAAAACCTGTAATTTTATGATAATAAGGTCAAATACAAAAAGAATCACAATGTTATGACAATAAAGTCATAGTTATAAAAAAACTCATAATTTAACAAAAATGTCATTCGTTTATGAGTTTAAAGTCGTCATATTCTGACAATAAAGCCATAATATTACGAGAATAATGTCGTAATTTAAATACAGGTAGGAAAAATATCCTAATTTACTATACAGTCCTCCCCTGCTGGTCCACAGCAGTAGTTTGTGTGTTGTATAAAGTACTTGATCTGAACTAGACTCAGTAAATCTCCTCAGTACCAGTAGATCCTGCATATATTCACTGGGGTCAGTACACGGTCTACTGTAAATGCACTTTGGATCAGCTGGTTCTGGGCCCTGGTTTTGGACCCTGGTTGTCAGTAATGATGAAACCATGTATATTTGTTTCAGGTAAAAATAGCGATGATCCCCTACACCCTGGATGTCAGGATACGCGATTTCGGGTCACATGTCAATGTTCATGAACCACTTGTTCTTTGGTAGCTCATACAGATCCATGTCCAGTCCAACTGTCCTTAATTTCATTTCATATTTCATATTTTCCCGGTCTGGCTGTGTTCACTACTATACTCCGTCATGTTGAGCAGGTTGGTTTTTGACACTCAGTCTGATTTAGAGGGGCGTGGCCTGGGGGGGAAGTGATGTATGTGCATACCCTCTATACAAATGTCATGCAATGTCCACATATGTGTAAACGTTGCACATGAAAGAGAACATTTTCAGATCGTTTTCTAGGAAAGGACAAATTCTTATACAATACCACCTACAAAATGACTTTTATCTTAATTAGGTTGAATTAGTGGTGTGTAGGTGATGAGTAGCATATGATATTTCATACACAATACCTCACAAAGGACATATATTTAACATATGTCAGTGTTCAGCCAGGGTCAAAGTGCAATATATACTTAGCTCTACTGTTTTCTTGGTTGGTGACATGCCTGTTTTTATACTGTATATATATCTACACTTCTTTTCTTCTTAAACTTTTGCACTACGCACCACCAGAGAGTTGTCTCTTATAATTTCGTTGTACATATGTATAATGACAATAAAGGCATTCTATTCTATTCTATTCTATTCTATTCTATTCTATTCTATTCTACAAAAACACTTAAACATCAAATTTAACCCTTTCATGCACACTGGTCACTACAGTGGACAGCTATTCTACAGCTGTTCTCTTGTATATTCATGGATTTTGTTGTTCTTTTCGTTGTTGTTGTTGTTTTTTACACATATCTTTATTAAAATTTTAAGACATTACATATCTTTTCTGGCATGAATTGGTAACATTATGTAGATCTCTCCTGAGCATAAAGCTCCAGAATCACAAGCCCTCCCCATAGTTTTCACACAATTTATCAGTAAATACATATTTCTGTGTCAAAAATTAAACGTGTGGTGTCCAGCTCAGTGGACATTTTTGCAACTTCATGAAAAAGAGGTTCATAAGAATTTTTTTTTTTTTTCATTATTATCTTTTTATGTATTTTTAAAAAAAAATAAATTATTATTGTTATTTTTAAAATTCTTATTATTTATTTTTCAGAAGAAAATTTTTAATTGCATTGTTTTTTTTCATGTCTAAAGAGGAATAAAAACACTCAGGAAAAAAATTTGATTAAGGTTCTCATAATTCGTGCATGAAAGGGTTAATTTCATTGGGGGGAGTATCTTCCCTTGGTTTCATGAATAAACTGATAAATCAATGAAAGTGATAAAAGGATACATTATGTACCAAAACAAAAAGAAGTATCAATAAAACCTGTAATTTCAATAAAATCCCACTGGAGACTAAATATTAAAGAGAGACATTGAGGAAAAACCTGAATGTTGATTATGAGAGTTTCCTGGTGAAGTGTTTCATCCATTATGTGTGCTTAGTCAGCACACAAAGTACACCTTCTTATGCATTTCAACACACTAAGAGCAACGCCACAAAAAAAAAAAAAAAAAAAAATCTGCCTAAGTCACAAGTGGGGCTGAAATACGGTGACAAAAGAGACAAGTGTTTGTAAGTATGTGCTTTTCTGTGTCACTGTCGACATATGTACAGAAGTTTTTCCAGAGGACCGAGGGTGGAGACGGGGCTGAATAAGCCTCATGCCATCTCTCCATCTCTGCCTTGGTGTCTCCCAAGATAGACAAGTGCAAAGATATCTGCCATCACTAAGATAAGGTGGAATGTGGAATGACACGAATTTCAAACCTACATAACAAACAATGAAATTCTAATTACCAGCCAGCGCAAACAATTTTCCCTGCTGTGACATTTGGACCGTGGGACTGTTCAATTATTCATCGGCACTCTCGCCTTGCTGGGAAAAAAAAGGAAGAATTAAAAGAGGAGGGGGAGAAGCCAGCCGTGGGCCTGATATATTAATGCTGGTATAAAACCTATGTTGGGACAAATCTGAATAAAGTAATCATCTATTCATGCTCGTACCTGTTTCATATTCAGGGTGAAAATAAAACAGTAGTGACCTTGTATTCTGTTTCCTATGAAATGTCAGAGGTAGGCTGACACGTCGGCGAGTTTAGCGCAGAATTGTTCTCACTCGGTGTATAAATATACTTTTCAGATCAGAAGAAGATGTTCCTGTGCAGAGGCAGAACTGAGGATCTTTGTGTAATAAAAGTCTCATTTTGGTTCAAAGCTGAACAAATGTTATGCCAATCAACTGAGGCTCAATGAAGGCATGGCTCTGAATCTTCCTGCCTATTTAAGGAAACCTGAAAAACCCCATCCATGACGTTTTACAGGTACTTATATGAGTCATTATGACGCTGTTTAGCTGAGCGGGCCCTTTTTTTTTTCCCTTTACCAGAAATGGGTCTTTTTTAGGTTAACATTTATAGCCTGTCTCAATATTGTACTTTTTGGAAAAACACTTTTTTTTTTTTTTTAAAGTTTGAGCTTCTTCAGTGACACGCAGAGCCTCAAATAATCAAACCATTAACTCAAGGGAGACACTTAATCGAACATAGTGACATCTAAATTTTTGTGAGAAATACAACAATGTAAAAAGTTAGTTTTTCTGTATTTGAAAATGTGTGCTTTAATAGTTTTTATTTGATTGTGTTTAACCCTTATAGACCTAGAACTATTCTTGTGGCAATTTTCTAATCAATTTTCAAATTTTTCTTTTTCTCTTATTAAAATAATTTTTCTTCACTGTGCACTTTTCAGTGAAAATCAGACATTTTCCTATATTTAATTTACTAACCACGAAGCTATTAACCCTCAAAGACCTAAACATCCACTGGTGTCTAAAACCATCAACAGCTATAAAACCTTTAACCCCTTTAAGGCCTCTGGTGAATGAATTCCTCCCCCCTGGTGGACTCTCCATGTATTGCATGTATCTAATTGTATACATCAGGGTTTTCAAGAAAAAAAATGTTACACTAATCATGTAGAGGGCTTCAAAACTCATGTATCAAATATGATACGTTTGGTGTTATAGGGTTAATGACTTTTGAGCCGCTAATCCCATCAAATATTTAAATAATTTAGGTAAAATGCAGCTTCTGTGGTTTTCGTGATCATCAGATATGACCAAAGGTGGGTAATCCCAGCTTCATTATCCCATCTACCTGGATGAGCAGTTATGCTCTTCAAAATGGGCTGTTTCAGTGAATGTTTGGAACAAATATGTGTGTAGGACTTCTACTCTCTGGAGCAGAGTTACCCACCTGTCCTGAATCTCTCACTATAGAGTCCTACCCACATATTTGTTCCAACCATTCACTGAACCAGCCCATTTTGATGAGCACAACTCTTCACCCAGGTAGATGGGATCATTAGTGGAATCACCTGTGTTAACCCTCCGGTATCCCGTCCAGCAAGGCACTTACTAAGCACCAAGTGTGCCTTTTTCGCACACTTGTGGAATAATGTAAAAAAAAAAAAATTCATACAGCTTGTTTTTAATTATTCTACACTTTTTTCTATTTCATCAACTTGAGCCGTAAATAAAAATATCAAATACTCAATAATTGTCACATTTTTTTAACCCTTTAAATGCTGTGTTTGTGATGTAAACAAACCATTTTTTTGGATGCAAAAAACAAACAAACAAAAAAAGTTCAATATACTACATAAAAAGTGGATCACATGTTATTTGATTTTTGCAGCCTGGCATAGGTCAATGATTAACTCCAACATCGGTTAATTTGCATTATTATTTTTGGCGCTAGGTCAAATGTTCAAAAATACTACCATCTGTCACCAAGTGTGCATAAAATGCACACCTATAAATCAAACTATTAAATATTATATATTGATTTATTTTTCTGCTCTAATTTGATTTTATTTTTGTAAATCAAGGTCAGCCCTAATCATACATATCAAATGGAAGAAATAGTGCATTTTAGGCACACTTGGGAGACAGATACTAGTCTTGTAATTTTCTTTTGTTTACAATGTGCACATTTTAGTTGGTGGCCAGAATTTTAAAGATCATGCAAAAATGAACAACTTTTGAATTCTAACCTTATTTAAACTGTGAAAAATAATATGAAGTTTTTTAAAACGAGGTGCAAAGTGTGCCTAAAAGGCGCACCCGGATACCGGAGGGTTAAGTGAACAGGTAGAACCAATACATGGCAGGACTTTGACTCTATGAGGCTGGGTTTACCAACCTCTGGATTTGTACATTCAGAGGTTCTGTAGTGAACGTGGAAACACCATCATCTTCTGCAAAATCGATTCATCAATAAAACCCATGACAATACTCTGACAAATGGCAGTGTTTGGAGACGCTTGTTTTTAGATTCAGTTACGGATGCATTTTGCTGAAAATGTCAGCTTTGCTCCAGTGTTTTCTGACATAATAACATCTCCATGGTCTGTAAATTAAATATAGGAAAATACCAGATTTTGAGAGGATAATATCACAGTAAATGGACGTCAATAACTTGATGGTGATGGTTTATGTCTAAGATGGAGACATGACAGGATTATTTGTAGGTTTTTAAGGATTAAGAGTAAATTCAAAGGTTATCACATCAAAAGACATCATTAACTGAACATGAAACAAGTGTGTATGACTGTTGTTATTTGTCAAGCTACATGGGTTTTACAGTCGTGGAAAAAATTATTAGACCACCCTTGTTTTCTTCAATTTCTTGTTCATTTTAATGCCTGGTACAACTAAAGGTACATTAGTTTGGACAAATATAATGATAACAAAAATAGCTCATAAGAGTTTAATTTCAGAGCTGATATCTATCCATTTTCCATGTTTTCTTGATAATAACCTAAATCACTTCAGTTCTTATATCAATATCTATAGCAGCGTACTGATAAAAACAGTGCTTTTAGGCCTTCCATGTTTTCTTTTCTGTTCGTTTTAGTCGCATAATATACACAGGAGTAAGTACTTGATTGTATAACTATTGTTTTTGATTACTTTTGATGGTCTAATAATTTTTTCCGCGACTGTATTAGTGAATGTGTAATCTCTAAAGTATCGTGGACCACATCTTTGGAATAATCTACGACCTGAACTTGTATCAACATCTTCTTTATCATTATTTAAAAAGCATCTGAAAAGGACTCTAATTCATGAAAAAATTTAATGGTGTATATCATTTGATTTGTATTTGATGATTTGTAATTTGATTTGTATTTTTATTGTTTTTACTTTTGTTTATTATTTCAGTTATATTGTATTTTTAATTATTTTTCCTCTTTTTTTTTCTGTGTATTGTTTATTTCCAGGGAGGTATTCATATAAGCCTTTTTTGGCTTCTATCCTCTCCTGCACAATGATGTTACTTATTTGAATGTTGTTGGTTTTTTTTTGTTTTGTTTTTTTCTCTTGCTGTTTTATGATGTGCAAACAAATAAATTAATTAATTAATTTTAAAAAAAGAATGTTGCAGAAGATGATGATGTTTCCACATCAAGGTTATCGTTAACAAAAACTAACGAAATGGTGAAAATTTGAATTGTAAAAAGATTCTCCTTAACTGAAATGAATAAAAACTATAATTAAAAGAAAAAAAAGATAACTAACTGAAACTGTATTGTGTGCTTACAAAACTAACTAAAACGTATAAAAATTATGAATAAAATTCCCTTAGTTTTTGTCTTTTGTCAATGTCGGATTGATACGAAAGCGTTTTATTTCCCTCAAGCAATTTTAGCCGCTGGCACCATATGATATTTAACGGTCCGACACTTCTCCTCACTTGTGGTTTAGAGTCGTCTTCTGGTCCCCACTCTACCTGGACACATGGAGATTAAAGTTGGGAGAAAGCAGCAGAGTCCTGTATGAGATTTATTTGAATACAACGGTGAAGAAGATAAAAGATTTAAAAAAAAAAAAAACCTAAAAACTAAACTAAAACTAAGCATTTAGAAAATAAGAAAATCTAATAAAAAACTAGCAAACCTGCTCTAAAACTAACTGAATTAGAGAAAAAAAAAGTTGAAACTAAATAAAACTAAACTATAATGAAAAATCCAAAACTATTATAACCTTGTTCCACATTCGCTGTGGAGCCTCTGAACGTCCAAATGGCTCAAATCTGACAACGTTGAAAATCTGAGAGACTGCATTTCACCTGAATTATTTACACATATTGGTACAATTAGTGGTTTAAAAGTTATTAAACATTTCAGATCAGGAGATGCTTTTGGTTGCTGGCAGCTGTTAGGACCAAAGATTCATAAGAGGATGAAACGCTCTTCAAACATATGTAGGTAAAGGTTGACGTGAACTCTGACCATTACAGATTATCTAATCTGGCTGATAGTGATGTCTGTCAAATCACCAGAGGATGGTTTTAGAATGTCATACTGTATACCATAGTGTTTAGTGTTATCATCGGCTAGGTTTGACATGCTACATATAGAGAGTATGAAGTGTTTTCACTATTAAAACAATACATAGTCTTGTCTCGGTGCATATAATTGACCTATTAGGGTTTAAAATGATGCATACCAGAGTTTTTAACCCTTTGACATTATTTCAGGTAAACGTGCTGCTGTGAATTTGCATCTGCAGAAGTGTCATAAGAATATCAGATATGCCTTCATTAGTCCCACAAGGGGAAATTCCAGAAAAAAAGTGTGCTGTGAGTACGTGCCTATGTTCCTTTTCTTCAGTGGTTTTGCTTTACTGTGTGTTTTAGAGTCAAAACAGGGTAGAATAAAAGAAAAAGGGACTCAGAGTGTACATCATTAAGAGATTTAGGATGTTGAACATGAACTGTGAACTGGAACACACTGAATAACAAGTGTTTGAGTTTTGGCCCAGTAGTTTTTGTTTTGGGGCTCTTTTTTTTTGCTAAATCCATCCAGTGGCTTTTTGGTACCTGGTTGAACTCCAAAAAGCAGTTACACTGTAAAACTCGGTAAAAACACAGTAAAAAAAAAAAAGGAAAAACACGACAGCACTGCAAACAACAGTAAAAACAAACAAGGAAAAGGAAAATTGTGTTAAAAACAAAACAAAAACAAAAAAAAGCCGAACCGTCTATTTTTACAGTGAGTCAGTGTTCTCACTTACTGCTCTGTGTTTTACCCCTCAGTCCACAGGCAATGGGGGAGTGAACTGAGCATGCTCAGATGTCTATGAAAAGAACAAGGTCTATTCTATCATCATGTTTTGAATCTGTTCTTATTGAGCAAATGGTTGAATTTTTATGAATATCTAAAATAAGTCATACATTCAGAATGCTCACCACAGACACATCAGGGGTTAAAGGGTTAAGAAGTTGCCAGTTATAGCTCATCTCATCTAATCTTTGGTCTGATCGGGGCTTAATGGAGAAATTGAGTTGAACTCTGGTCACTTTGAGGCTAATAGTTCATATTCGGCCACCGGGCTTTGGTTGTCATACTGTATGAGGGAGGACAAAGGTGGCTTCTCTGTGGTAACTAGTTGTAAACAGTCTCAGCAGGTTTCAAAAAAAGGTTTTTAATAATTCCAAGAGTCTCAACCACATTGATCCATATCCTTATCCATATCGTTGTGATTGTGTTTAATATATAGTTACATAGATGGTAGAGGTTTCTATTACTTGTACCAACAGTTACAGTAGTAGTACATCCACTGTTAATACTTGTATTTGTAGCAGTAGTATTAATATTTATGGTGGCTAAAATTTACTTAGGGGGTCAAATGAGTGGTCATTTTTGTCAAAAAAAAAAGTTGTAAGAAATGCATAGAACTGTGTTGAAATAGTGCTAATACATTTGTGCACAGACTACTGATATTATTTGACAGTGGAAGCTATATTTTCAGAAATATTGGATTTTGAATAGCACGTGTATGTGAAAACTTCTGCTGGTGGACGGACGTGACATTACCCATGATGATCTGGTCAGTACCAGTACTCTATTAGTAATAAACTTATATACTTACTATTGCTAATTCTCCTCTTATTCATAAATGTTAGTATTGTGGATCTAAAACAATAACAGCTGACACAAAAACACAAAATGTGGCAGTGGACGGATGTGACATGGTTGTTCCAGATCCCATCATACTGATGCTCTGCAGCCATGTCACCGTTTCCACAAATGATCCCTGTGCAAAAACTAGGATCAGAATTATTTATTGTATAGTTTATCATCATACTAAAGAGTAAATAACAATATAGAATTGTTATTTCTTTATAAAAATGCTTATTATTAGAAAAGTGTTGATTTGAACAGTGATGTGTGACATTCTTAATGTATGTATTGGTGTAACATAAGCAGGATGGATCAGCACCATACTCCATATTGCAACCTGTAAAAATAAAACATGTGATATGTAGGATATAATCTTGTAAGAAAAAATGGGGAATCTAAAAGAATAGAATATTTGTTTTTAAATTCAGTTAAAATATAACTTGGCCATTTGTGACATGAAAATATAGCATTAATTGTGATGAAATTGGACATTTTTGAGCTGAAAACATAGTTCATATGACCATCAACATGTTGTAACAGAACTGAAATTGTGTAAATTTGCAGAACTTGCATTTACCAACACAAAGTTCCTTTGGGGATTCACTTATATTGGTTTCTTATGCACAGAGACATAAATAAGACCTCTAAGCAAAATTTAGCCGATAGTTACATAGATGGTAGAGGTTTCTATTACTTGTACTAACAGTTATAGTAGTAGTACATCCACTGTTAATATTTGTATTTGTAGTAGTATTAACATTTATGGACATTTGTTCTAGCTATTGGTAATTATTACTAACACCAGCTGATCTACTTTTTAACAGTTCTAGTTCAGTTTGCTGTATCTCCCCCTACTTTGCCCCCTTCTCCCCATTCTCTCTCTCTCTCTTTTTCTCTTCCTTTACCCTCTCTCTTTAACCCAGA
The DNA here is from genome assembly GCF_902148855.1 of Sphaeramia orbicularis. Classification (NCBI taxonomy): domain Eukaryota; kingdom Metazoa; phylum Chordata; class Actinopteri; order Kurtiformes; family Apogonidae; genus Sphaeramia; species Sphaeramia orbicularis. Next base: position 27,460,416 of record NC_043978.1, read on the forward strand.
CTGGTCAAGGCAGACGTCCATCCTCCAGGAGTCAGGGTCTCCTCCAGGTTTCTGCTGTTAAAAGGACGTTTTTCCTTCCACTGTCACCAAGTGTTTGCTCCTGGAGGATTCTGTTGGGTTTCTGAAAATTGGCTTGAGAGTCTGGTTTAGACAAGCTCTATATGTAAAGTGTCATGAGATAACTTTTGTTATGATTTGGTGCTACATAAATACAATTTAATTGATTGATTGATTGATTGATTGATTAATCGATTGACTGATTGATTGACTGATTATATCACCTGATCTGTGGCTTAACACTCCACATGATACAAACTTATAAAGTCAGCCTAAAACAAGCAAAAGAATTTACATTGGGGATGTCTAAATACCACATTAGATATTGAAATACCTATTTAGCCTGAACAAGTTTAAGTGTCATGAACCATTTATACTTTTGATCAAATTTCTATGATGATAAGTGAGGTTAACTGATCCAAGGGACTTGGTTTTTCATATATTATGCAGTCAGGAAGCTAAAGGATAGACTGTTGTATGGAGAAAGGGTGGGATTAAATAAGTTCTACTTCCTTCTACTCCCTTTTAAATGTGCAAATGAAGTCATACTTTGTTTTCATGTATATGTACAGGTTTTTGTTTGTTTGATTTCTTATAATCTGTTTCATTTGTAAGGACTAAGTAGGATCACTTTGTTCCGTTGCATATTCGAAATAAGCTCAATTATGTTAAAATATCACAAAGAAAAGAAGATTTAATCATTTTTACATCTTCCCATTTAAAGTGAATGTGATACTTTTTACAGTGTTGTTATTTTTCTTGCCATATTTCCATATTTTTCATGTCATGATGTGTGATTTATGCAGGTTACTTGCCAAAATTTGTACGGAAGATGAAGAATAATAAGAACAGTAATAAATGCATTGAATATTAATCTGTAAGTCTTGTTAGGCTTGGGAACAGCAGGCACGTAATCATCAAGATGTATTAGATGCAGCATCTACTGCTTTGCTCCCCTTTTCACCCCTAAGGTAGTGTCTCTAATGCAGGGCTGAGGGAACAGGGGGAGTTCACACTTTAAGTCACTGAGGACAGGGCCTTAGAGTATAATGTCAGGCAAAGCTTTCTTCATTGTGTATTCTCATTGGGTGACCTGCAGTCATCATCAAAATTCACCAGGGCCTGACGTGACTCAGTCGCTCTGCAGATAAGAGCCTGCCAGCCACATTGAAGATGTATTAACGTCAGAGGAGAAAAATATATATCTTGCCATTTTAAACTGCAGACGGCTTTTCACTTTCTTCCTCTTTCCGCCATCCCTCCTTCTTTCCTGCTCCATATAAATGTAATTAATCTGCAACAGAGACACGGACTGGCGGCTTTGCCTTGTGGATGGTGAAACAGGCCTGATTTTTAATAAACCAAGAAGTTAATAAGGAGCAGGCCATTTAAAATTCCATTATCAGTGCGAAGTGTGTGTTTTCATGAGGAGCATAACCATCACCTTTGGTCTGGCCTCCCAGAGGCAAATGACCAAAACTGCTGAGGGCTTTGAAAGCAGAAAGTACTAAGTTACTGAGTGGCCAAGTGAGTGCATGGAGTCTTCCTCAATTATAACAATATTTATCTGGGATGAGATTGTGCCAAATCAGGCATGTTGGTCTGTAGAGCTGTGCGGCATCACCAAAGCCTCATAGAGACAGATAAATAGATACTTTATTCATCCATGAGGGACGTTTACAGGTTCCAGCAGTATCCACAAACTTAAATAAAAAAAAACTTTAAATACAATAGTAAAAAACACTTTAAACACATCCGTTTTCCATACCCTATCAGAAACTGTTCATCACCGAATCCAGCCCATTCCTCTGACTGGTATTTCTGACGTTGCTCTAGATTTAGATCTCCCTAAACCCATACTCAACTTCCTGGCCTTTGCTTCTTTACTAACTCGACGAGCTATTTCACTTAAGTGGAGGGATCCAGCTCCTCCTTCCTGTTCACACTGGCTCAGAGACGTGGTGTCCTGCATCAGTCTACAGAAGATCAGATATACTGTTCAGGGATCAGAGAATACATTTTACAAAATATGGAGCCCCTACTTGGTATTTTATGAGAAACCCACAACAATAATCTCTGAGTATCCACCCCCCCTTTTTTCTTTTTTAGATAAATAAATAAATAAATACATACATTTTAATGTATTAACCCTTTCATGCATGAATTATGAGAACCTTAGCCAAGATTTTATTCCTGAGTGTCTTTATTCCTCTTTAGGTGTGAAAAAACAATGCAAGTGATTTTTTATTTTTTTTAATGAACCCATTTTTTATAAAGGTAGATTTGTTTCTTTGTTGCTTTAACTAAAAAAAAAAAATTCAATTAAAAAAAAAAGGGTTTGAACACCAAAAATATATATTTACGATCCAAAAAACACTTTTTTTCTTTGACTGAAGTGAATTTTTTTTTTTTATTGAATTTTTTTTGTTCCTTGAAATCTTTTTTTTTTTTTTTTTTTTGGTTAACAAACAACAAATTCACCTTCATAATTTTTCGTGGCGTTCGAAAAATGTCCACTCTGTTGGACAACGTGTATTTAATTTTTGAAGGAAAGAATGCAATATCAGAAAGTGATATACTGTGTAAAAACGATAAAATAAAAACATTCTTAAAGCAGCTAATCTGATGTTTTCTCACATTTTATCATATTCTCAATTTTTATTAGCAATTGATTTACACTCAAACATGTCACTGCAGATCAGGTTTATCAAGAACAGCAAAGTTACAGCAATGGTGTGAATGTCAGTGTATTATTATGGGATGGTGCCTAAGCATCCACTGTGGTATATTATTTATTTTCTTTTCCGTTGCTCTTTTTTCTTTTTTTTTTAATGTTGTTCTTTTATACTGCACTTATTAATGCTGCTTAAACATGGTTGTTAATATTTTTCATAATTTTCATTCTGTCTTTTCATACATTTTTTCAGTGGTTGTTTGTATGTGTTCATGTCTGGGTAGGGTTATTTGTTGTGTCATGGGTGGATGTTGTTTAGAAAATCAAAAATCTCCTTCCTGTATAGTAAATGTCTTATTCATGTTCTGTAATTAATAAAAAAGACCTTGGACAGAGAGGAAGAAAAACACTTTAAACACAATAGTAAAAACACAGAGTCAGTGCAAAGGAGACTGTTGCGTATATCCTGATATAGACAATACTTCTTCTCACAATCAGTAGAGGAACAAGTACTAAGATCCTCTATTTATGTAAAAGTACATAATATGTGGGAAATAATATGACTTTTGCATCAGTCCCCTGCTAGCGACCAAAATCATTAACTGATCTAAAATGTTTATAAACCTCTGACCCGCTGAGCGTATCAGTTTATTGTAATAATTCAGGTTAAACCTCTTTTCTTTTTAAAATTAGCTTTTCAGAGGTGTCAGATATGACCCATTTGGACGTTCAGAGGCTCTGTAGTAAACATGGAAACACCTGCAACACAGATTCACCGGTAAAACCCACTTAGTTTGACAAATGACAGTGGTTGTAGACGCTGTTTTTTACGTTCAGTTAATGTTATATTTTGCTGAAAAACCACTTTTGCTTTGGTTTTCTCTGTTTTGATATAATCTTTAAATCTACTCTGATCATTAAATAGAAGAAAATACCTGATTTAACTGAAAAAAAAAAAAAAAATACAGAGAATAATGTTTTGATAATTTGTGGGAAACAAAAATACTACAAAGGTTAGATCTGGAGAAAAAAAATAGGATTTCTAATTGTATTCTACTGCTGTGGACGTTTGAAGGCGTGCTCTGCTCTGAGAAGGTTCAGGGTATAATTTTGAGGATTTTTTTTTGTCTTTGCATGTGCGTGTTTTCAGGTTTCCTCCAGGTTCTCTGCTTTTCTTCACTATCAAAAACATGCATGTTAGGTTAATTCTCCTACCAGTGCCCTTGACCAAAGTACTGGCTCAGATCTGGAGTTGGTCCCCAGGCGGAGCACAGTGACAGCCCACCGCCCCTAATGCACCAAGATGAGTTCAAAGCAGACAGTGAATATCTCTGCAGGGACAATGAAGGTGAACTGTACTTCCGATACTATTCAGGTTAATGAACTATGAGATTCTATAAGATCATCATATGTTTGTTGCACTGAGGTACGGTCCAAACCACATGTCACTAAAACAGTCGACTTTTATGACATCCAAAGAGTGGCAGATTTACAGACAAAGCATTTGCCAGGAATTCCGAAAGGGGTTTTACCACACTTAGCACAAACATTCATTTCAACTATAAAGAGTGTGTTTTAGTGCTGTCAAATGCTTAAAATTTTCAATCAGATTAATCAAAGGGTTGCTGTGGATTAATTTCGATTAATCACAATTAAATATCATCCATTTTTAATCTATATTAATCGTGTTTAATTTTGCATGAGCAAACAAACTCAAGAAAAAGGGAACATACAGTATATGCACTTAATGTGCTTATTAACCCATAAGGACCCAGTGTGACTTTTGTGGCAGTTCCCAAATGATTTTTTCTCTTTATTTAACCTTTCCTAACTGATTTATCACTATTTGTTATAATATTATCCTGTGAATTTAGCATTTTTTCCAGTGAAAATCATCTATTTTCCTATGTTTAACTGACTTAAGGCGGCCATACACTGTGCAATTATTTCGATCGTTGCACACAGCTCCATCTCAAACTGTGCGAATCAATCGTAAAGTCAGGCTCACGATTCATGTTCTCACAATGCTCGTATGCGACCTGACTGCTCACACTGTAGGACCATACATCAGAGGACACACGACACATTTGAGTGTTGTAACCGGAAATACAACGTTAAAATACCAAGGAATCTGGAAGTGCGTAGACGATTGTGTATTGGCGTGAGTCACGAAATGGTAGCGCTAAACAAAAACCAACGAGCTGCTTTGGCAATATGTGCCATTATCTGCGGGGAATCAAAAAAGAAGAAAATATGATGACGTGTTTGATGCAGGAATTGTTTGGCCAGACGTGGACAGTATGGGCTGTCATCCTACAGTGGGAACTAGAGGTAAGCTGCAAAAGCTAAACTGCACTAGGCCAATAGCCAGCTACTGTTAGGTTAGAATTAGCTTACAGTAGCTGGTTATTATTGTATTCGCGTATACACAGTGTGAGAATTTGAGGCACATGGGCTCGTGGCACTGCTTTGACAGTGCAATACCCTCACGAGGAGCGAGCAGGATTTCAAACAGCTCCGTTTTCCTAGCGAACACACGATTGCTGGTCGTTAGATGTTAATGGCTTCTCCTTACCCCATGTACACTGCACGAAGCACCACACACGATTAGAGGCACATCTGGCCCGATCCCAGAAATAGTCGCACGAGTGAGAAATCGTCTCTAAAATCGCACAGTGTATGGCCGCCTTAATAGGGTAGCTGTTCATAAAAGCTCAGAGTAAAGTCAACAGTTAATGTATCAAAACAGAAAAACTGATGAAAAGGTGACTTTTTCAGTAAAATATATCATTAAATTAAGATAAACCCAGTGTCTCCATCCACTGTCATTGACCCAACTGGTGAATCAATGTTGTAGAAGATGACGGTGTTTCCACATTCAATACAGAGCCACTGAACACCCAAATGGGTCATATCTGATGACCATGAAAAGATGAACTCGTCCTGACCTATAAATATTTAGGCATTTTAATTGACAGCTCCCTTTCTTTCTCTGTGCAGGTTGTTAGAAAACTAAAACTAAAACTTCACTTCTTCTTTCAAATTAAATCATGTTTGTCTTTTGAATCATGAAGGAGACTGGTTTCAGCTACATTTCTGTCTGTGTTGGACCATGGTGATGTCTTGTACATGCATGCCTCCACCCATAGTTTACAGTCACTGGACAGTGTGTATCATGGAGCTCTGAGGTTCATCACCAATTTTAAATGTCTTACCCATCATTGTCTGCTTTATGATCGTGTAGGACGGTCTTTGTCGGCTCGTAGACTGAGTCACTGGCATATTTTAATTTATAAGTCTATCCTAGGTCTGCTCCCATCCTACCTTCAGACTTACATCAGTCAGAGAACCACAGACGCTTATAATCTGCATTCTCAGGATCTTTTCTTGTTGTCTGTTCCTAAAGTTAGAACTGAACAGGGGGAAAGGGCCTTCAGGTATGCGGCCCCATTCACCTGGAATGAACTACAAAAAGACCTGAAACTTAAGGATCTGGTTTCACTGGACACTTTTAAGAGGACACTTGTATGACTTAGAGAGGGAGACATCTTGCTGCAGATGTTTTACCTGATGCACTTTGTCTACATTTCATGAGCACTTTTTGCAAAGTTGACTTCGGAAGGTTTGACTTGTCTATGTGCTTTTCATGTATTCGTTTTATGTATGGAAGTCTGTGTAACTATTTAATGTACTGCTGCCCGTCTTGGCCAGGACACTCTTGAAAAAGAGATTTTTAATCTCAATGAGGTTTTCCTGGTTAAATAAAGGTAAAATAAAATAAATAAATGACAAATTGTATTTTACACCAATTATTTACATGGACTGATAGGATTAGTGGATCAACAGTTCTGATCAGTAGACGTTTTTGGTCGATAGTAGATGTTTGAGTCTTTATGGGTTAAACACCTTCAACAGTTTCAACAAAACAACTGTAAACAACCGTTCCGTCTTGGTTTTTGTTGTCCTCATATTTCCATCCAGAGGGCCAATGTGCTGTTTAGTGTCTTCCATCTTTATGGGTTGGTTCTGCTGCTACCGGATCAACTGCCCATTTGTTCATGCGCGGCAGTGACTCCACTTGGACAAACTGTCTGAAATGCATTGCCAGAGACGTTCAGAGTCATTCTGTGCTGCAGATGGGTTAATTGCGTTAAAGTCTTTAATCAGATTAATCGTTATGATGGCTTAATCTGCATTAACATGTTAATTTTGACAGCCCTAGTGTGTTTGCTAAAGGTCAGCAGTGAAGGTTGTCGTCATGTCACAAAATGTGTTTTTAGCCATAACTGTAATAACTGAGTAATTGAACAGTATGAACACATTATAATGTAAGCATAGCAGCTGCATCGGATTGAATTTAAGAGTGTATTTAGCTTCGGAAGTAGCAGATAACCTATAAAGAAACACTTAATAATGTAGTGGAAAAAGCAGAAAATGGAAATATGAAGTACTTGCATTAAATTTGACAAATGATGACAACATAGCATATTTTCTGTATATTTGATCAGTAAATTCTCTATATAAGATGACCATGTGGAAAAGCCTATTTCTTATGACATCTTAATATACTTACCAGATAAAAGGTACTTAATCATGCAGTTATTTTCCGTTTTAATTTGGATGAGTCTAAATAAAAGGAGCTACATCAAATATTAATGGATAAAATAAGCAAATGGAAAATATTTTCCAACTACAGCTGCAAACAAAAAAAAGCTAATGACTAAGCAGCAGTTGGGTTTAATCTGTTGTGTGACCGATTTACGGCACAAATCATTAACTAATGCATGACTCATTTAATGTGTGAATTAGTGCAGGATGTATCATGAATTCCTGCTGTTCACCATAAAGTAAAGATCAAGTTTGTGGGTTTATCCGATGGCTTCACACCTTCTGATCGTCACTTTACATCATATGTTAATTGACGTGTTACAAAATTAGCTGGATCCCATAGATGCTCATGTCAGATCCATGCATTTGATCAGTGTCTCTGTGGCAAATAAATTAATGCGTGAAGTAAATGTGAATTAATACTCGTTAATTGATGATCAAGTGAGTGTGAACTAATCAGATAAAGACACGGGGACTTCAGAGTTCATGGTGAGCAAAAGGAATTCATGAGGTTAATTAAAGGGCTCATATTTTGCACTTTTATTAATCTTTGGTTCATTTATTTGTGTGGATCCTAATAGTTCATAAAGTTTGAATTTGAACCCTCCAGGTGCTGCAAAACTATCTTTGTATTCATTTGGGCAAAAATCAAGTGGATTTCTACAACCTGTTTTAATTCCTGCTTAATTTGTTGCGTTTTATAACTAGTTACGTTACGACATTTGAACATTTAAGGTCAAGACTTCCGATGAACATTTCTCAGAGTACGACACAATTGTTTGTCAGCAGCAGCCGTTGTAGTCCATACTGAAAATATGTCCAAACTTCGAGCCGATTACCTAAAATGTTCAGTTGTTGGTTGAATGGGACAGAACAGCACAGTCAACAACCTGGAGGGGGCGGGGCCTGAAGTGACTGATTTGCATTTAAAGGGCCAGAGCTCAAAATGACCTTTCTGGTGTCATTACTCAGAAATAGGGTTGAAGATGGACCTGTGGAGTGGAATTAATGAAGAATTCAGACCCAAGTATAGCATTTACAGTTTATGTAGACCACAGGGAAATGTTTGAAAATATATAATTCCATTTAAAAAAAAGCAAAATATCACTCCTTTAATCATTTGATTTGTATTTTGTATTTGTATGTTCACTTAACTCATGTCTTTCCTGAAGTTTTCCAGAAGTTTTTTATATTGTCTTCTGTTATTCACATTTATCCTACATGATACTCAAGCAAATTTTATCTTCCATACTGCCGAACTTCTGTCAGTCAGCATTCTCTAAAATATCGTGGACCACATCTTTGGAATAATCTACGACCTGAACTTCAAACAACATCTTCTTTATCATTATTTAAAAAGTGTCTGAAAAGGACTGTAATTAATGAAAAAATGTAAGGCTATATATCATTTGATTTGTATCTCTATTGTTTTTACTTTAAGATTATTATTTCACTTACAATGCAGTTTTAATTTTTTTTTTTTTCCCCCATGTTTTTTTTTACTTCCGGGGGGTATTTACATAAGCCTTTTTTGGCTTCTATCCTCTCCTGCACAATGGTGTTACTGGCATAAAAACTGTTTTCAAAATGTATCTCTGGCTGTCTATGATGTACAAAAAAATAAATAACTATTTTGTTTTACTTTATTATCAGCTGCTCATACTTCAATCATAACCATGTGAATCATGGAGGTTCAAGCTCCTCGTGTTGATAAGTCCTCCTCCTGTTCAAGATCACCACATTTTGTGTCACGTTCCCTTTTTGTTCAGATTTGTTAGTCACCTTCATGCAAATGTTACTTTTGTGTCATGTCAAAGAAGTGCCAAGTGCCGTCCATGTGATGAGAAATAATACTGTGATGTCTGTGACTTCTCATATAATGAAATAAACAATAGAGCACTGATTGGCAACTAGTGGCTCACAGGCCACGTCCAATAATTTCAGAAAATGTGAGAAGCCAAAAATGTATTCTGGTATTATGGGTACGTAGCATTTTTTCTCACATGTTGAAAACTCTCACAAAAAAATGAGATGGTGGTAATTTTAGGAATGATTTACAACCTGAAGTATGTGTATTTGACTTTAGGGTTCTAAAGTCTCTAAATCCATTTGTCAGATTATTATTAGTGTGTATTCACTGCAACCCACAAGCGTATGATTAACATTTCTCGCCAATCAGGACTGTATTGTGCAGTTCTATTTGTGGTTATACATTTGTATCCCTCAGTAATCAGTGAACCTCATGCCTCCTGTGAGTTGTTTTGGTCTTATATGTTAGAGTTTGACCATAGTGCAGGGGTGTCAAACATGCGGCCCAGGGGCCGAATGCGGTCCACCAAGGGTTCCAATCCAGCTCATGGGATGAATTTGTGAATTGCAAAAATTACACTTAAGATATTCACAAAAATTTTAGTACAGATCAGTAAAATATTATCATAATAACTTATAAATACTCACAAATCCAAAATTTTCACTAAGTAAATGTAAATATTTTCATGTAATTTTCCTGTAACAATCATTTCATAAAAAAACTTAAATAATCTGAACAAATGTGAACAACCTGAAATGTCTTAAGAGAAGTAAGTGTAATTTTAACAATATTCTGCCTGTTACTAAATGTTTTGTGTATTTGTAGATCCATTGTGATCTGTAAGTTGTAATGAACATGTAAATGATAAACTTAAGCATAATATTGTTAAAATTGCATTTATTTTTCTTAAGAAATTTTAGGTTGTTCATGTTACTCACACTGTTTTAAAAAATAGTTTATAGATGTAAACATTTTTATCATGAAAGGAACGTTTGGAGTTGACATTATTTATATACAGTGTTGGAGAAGTTTTTTGTAAAAATTAACTTTTGTCTTTATTTTAAAAACGAATGATACACGGATTTGAACCAAATGTTGGGTTTCATGTTGACAATTTTGATATGCGATTTGGTATGAGCTGGAAGTGACTGACTTGTTTGTGTGTTGCATTAAATGGTCTCTACTTAGATTTCTTACCATGGCCACACTGCATTTAGTCCCTCCAGGATTTTGCAGGATTTTTGTTTTTATTATTGTGGCCTAAAGTGCCTGATTTTGCGGCAGCTTTTCCAAAAAATTACGGTGAAAGTTGCGATGATTTGAGGCTTCTTTTATTAAAGTCACAGGAACATGGGCATTTGCAAATTACCCAGAACAGTCTTTTTTGAGTTTTTAGCCTTAAAAAGCACCAGGAAGCAATGATTTTAAACAAAACAGGCTTTTTTTATTCATTCATTTATTTGTTTTGAGCAGCCAAAAAGAGCGTAGTGTCACAGAACACTAGCCAATGAGAACGCAGTGCCACGGAACACCAGCCAATGAGACCGCAGCATCACAGAACACCAGCCAATGCGAGCATAATGCCAGAGAACACCAGCCAATGAGAGCGCAGCATCACACAACGTCAGCCAATGAGAATGCAGTGTCACGGAACACCAGCCAATGAGAGAGCAGCGTCAGAGAACACCAGCCAATGAGAGCATAGCGTCACAGAACATCAGCAAATGAGAGTGTAGCATCAGAAAACACCAGCCAATGAGAGCGCAGCGTCACAGAACACCAGACAATGAGGGTGCAGGGTCACGGAACGCCAGCCAATCAGAGCAGAGCGTCACAAAACATCAGCCAATGAGAGCGCAGCATCACAGAACATCAGCCAATCAGAGCGGAGCGTCACAGAACGTCAGCCAATGAGGGCGCACTGTCACAGAATGTCAGCCAATGAGAGCGCAGCATCATGGAACATCAGCCAATGAGAGCGCAGCGTCACAGAACATCAGCCAATGAGGGTGCACCGTAACAGAACGTCAGCCAATGAGAGCGCAGCATCACAGAACACCAGCCAATGAGAGCGCAGTGTCACAGAACGTCAGCCAATGAGAGTGCAGCGTCACGGAACGTCAGCCAATGAGAGTGCAGCGTCACGGAACGCCAGCCAATGACAGTGCAGCGTCACAGAACGCTAGTCAATCAGAGCGGAGCGTCACAGAATGTCAGCCAATGAGGGCGCACCGTCACAGAACGTCAGCCAATGAGAGCGCAGTGTCACAGAGCGCCAGCCAATGAGAGCGCAGCGTCACGGAACATCAGCCAATGAGAGTACAGCGTCACAGAACGCCAGCCAATCAGAGCAGAGCGTCACAAAACGTCAGCCAATGAGAGCGCAGCGTCACAGAACGCCAGCCAATCAGAGGGGAGCGTCACAGAACATCAGCCAATGAGAGCGCAGCGTCACAGAACATCAGCCAATGAGAGTGCAGCATCACAGAACATCAGCCAATGAGAGCGCAACATCACAGAACATCAACCACTGAGGGCGCACCGTCACAGAACGTCAGCCAATGAGAGCGCAACATCACAGAACATCAACCACTGAGGGCGCACCGTCACAGAACGTCAGCCAATGAGAGCGCAGTGTCAGGGAACATCTGCCAATGAGAGCACAGCATCAGGGAATGTCAGCCAATGAGAGCGCAGCGTCACGGAACATCAGCCAATGAGAGTGCAGCGTCACAGAACGCCAGCCAATCAGAGCAGAGCGTCACAAAATGTCAGCCAATGAGAGCGCAGCGTCACAGAACACCAGCCAATGAGGGTGCAGCGTCACGGAACGCCAGCCAATCAGAGTGGAGCGTCACAGAACGTCAGCCAATGAGGGCGCACCATCACAGAACGTCAGCCAATGAGAGCGCAGCATCACAGATCGCCAGCCAATCAGGGGGAAGCGTCACAGAACATCAGCCAATGAGAGCGCAGCGTCACAGAATGTCAGCCAATGAGAGCGCAGCGTCACGGAACATCAGCCAATGAGAGCACAGCATCACAGAACACCAGCCAATGAGAGCGCAGCGTCACAGAACGTCAGCCAATGAGGGCGCACCGTCACAAAACGTCAGCCAATGAGAGTGCAGCATCACAGAACGCCAGCCAATGAGAGCACAGCGTCACAAAACGTCAACCAATCAGTGTGAAGTCTCACAGAATGCCAGCCAATGAGAGTGCAGCATCACAGACCGCCAGCAAGTCAGAGCAGAGCGTCACAGAACGTCACCAATGAGAGCACAGCGTCACAGAACATCAGCCAATGAGAGCGCAGCGTCACAGAACACCAGCCAATGAGGGTGCAGCATCATGGAACGCCAGCCAATCAGAGCAGAGCGTCACAAAACATCAGCCAATGAGAGCGCAGCATCACAGAATGCTAGCCAATCAGAGCAGAGCGTCACAGAACGTCAGCCAATGAGGGCGCACTGTCACAGAACGTCAGCCAATGAGAGCGCAGCGTCACAGAACGCCAGCCAATCAGAGGGAAGCATCACAGAACATCAGCCAATGAGAGCGCAGCATCACAGAACACCAGCCAATGAGAGCGCAGCGTCACAGAACGTCAGCCAATGAGGGCGCACCGTCACAAAATGTCAGCCAATGAGAGTGCAGCGTCACAGAACGCCAGCCAATGAGAGCACAGCGTCACAAAACGTCAACCAATCAGTGTGAAGTCTCACAGAATGCCAGCCAATGAGAGTGCAGCATCACAGACCGCCAGCAAGTCAGAGCAGAGCGTCACAGAACGTCACCAATGAGAGCACAGCGTCACAGAACATCAGCCAATGAGAGCGTAGCGTCACAGAACACCAGCCAATGAGGGTGCAGCGTCATGGAACGCCAGCCAATCAGAGCAGAGCGTCACAAAACATCAGCCAATGAGAGCGCAGCGTCACAGAACGCTAGCCAATCAGAGCAGAGCGTCACAGAACGTCAGCCAATGAGGGCGCACTGTCACAGAACGTCAGCCAATGAGAGCGCAGCGTCACAGAACGCCAGCCAATCAGAGGGAAGCGTCACAGAACATCAGCCAATGAGAGCGCAGCGTCACAGAACACCAGCCAATGAGAGCGCAGCGTCACAGAACATCAACCAATGAGGGCACACCATCACAGAACGTCAGCCAATGAGAGCGCAGTGTCAGGGAACGTCAGCCAATGAGAGCACAGCGTCACAGAACATCAGCCAATGAGAGTGCAGCGTCACAGAACGCCAGCCAATGAGAGCACAGCATCACAAAACGTCAACCAATCGGTGTGAAGTCTCACAGAATGCCAGCCAATGAGAGTGCAGCATCACAGAACGCCAGCAAGTCAGAGTAGAGCGTCACAGAACGTCACCAATGAGAGCACAGCATCACAGAACATCAGCCAATGAGAGCGCAGCGTCACAGAACGCCAGCCAATGAGAGCGGAGTGTCACAGAACGTCAGCCAATGAGAGCGCAGCGTCACAGAACGCCAGCCAATGAGAGCGCAGCGTCACAAAACGTCAGCCAATGAGAGCGCAGCGTCACAGAACATCAACCAATCAGAGTGTGGCATCACAGAACGTCAGCCAATGAGAGCGCAGCGTCACAGAACGTCAACCAATCAGTGTGCAGCGTCACAGAACATCAGCCAATGAGAGCGCAGAATCACAGAACGCCAGCCAATGAGAGCATAGGGTCACATAACCTGAGAGCCTGATCCTTAGTTTTTCTCTTTCCTGTTGTGCTGTTACACAGTTATAACAAACATTTTTTGTAATAAATAACTTAAATATACAAATGCAATGGAGAACAACATCACTTCCATCCAAATACATGCAGTATGTTAAACAAAACAACAATACCTGGAAGATCCTGCTGATTTTTTCAGTTGTCATATTGTGCTCCTTGAGAGTAACATGTTTGCTGCCTCTGAATATCACAAAATCCTCCATTACGGCAGAATGCATTAGGTAGAATACTACCAAACCCACGACTGTCCAGCTCAACACACGAAGTAGTCAGTAACTTCCGGGTCACACCAAATCGCATATCAAAAATGTCAACATGAAACACCACATGTGGTCCATTTACTTATTTCCAATTTTTAATTTGTGCGCACAATCAAAAGAATGAAAAACAACTCATTTTTTGATTTTTGACTTGTATGTGAATAATGAAATAACAAGTCATTTTTTTCATTTTCCAATTGTGGATTCTCAATTGAAAATGAAAAGAATGAATGATGCACAGATTCAGTGGCTCTCAACAGTTCTGAATTCACTGATTTTCTTATTTATGTATCATCTAATGAATGTAAACAAACTCTATATCTTTATAATCCAGAGTTGACTTTCTGTCTCTTGGTTGTAGCAGCATCAGGTTACTTCTAAGATAAAGATGTAAATGACTGTTTTCATCATTTTCATGCTATACTACAGAATACTACGGAATACACTGAAACGACAATTTGCATTGTGTAATGAAAAATGAAATATACATCTATTGTTTCCTATTATACTCAGTTTCATGGGTCATCAACTACATGTGCCCAGGGGCCGGAACTTACAGAGACAGAGACAGATAGAGATCAATACATCAGTCAATCAGTCTATCCCTAATTATTATAGGTACCTGATGTTAACTCATAAAGGCCCAGTGTTACTTTTGTGGCAGTTCCAAAATACTTTTTTCTCTATATTTAACTTTTCTTAAGTGATTTATCACAATTTATTATGACATAATCCTCTATATTTTGTGTTTTTTCAGTAAACATCATGTATTTTCCTATATTTAATTTGCTGATCATGTAGATGTTCATAAAAGCTCATATTAAAGTCAATTGTCATAATATCAGAAACAGAGCAAAATGAATATAATGTGACTTTTTCAACAAAACGTGTAATTAATTCAGTGGTTCCCAACGTTTTTTGGCTCGTGACCCCATTTTAGCATTACAAATTTCTGGCAACCCCAGACATTCAAAACAGAGACTTGTTTTTTTGTTGCTAAAATTAATTTGTTTCTGATCATGCAATAGTTTGCTATACTGTCTTGCAAATAAATGTCAATTTTAGACAACATTTCGGCTATGTAATGTATGTTATTATGGATGGAGGCAGAAAATTCAGGTGTAGACTACTGCACAAAGTGAGAATTTTATTTTCCGTGGTCAGGATATGTACAGTCAGTCCAGCTTGGATTTACAAGGCTGACAATTAATACTGAACAAACAGTAACTTAAACTATAAATTATGAAAGAGCTGCAGCATCTGAAACCAACCACAACGAACATTTGAAAGATAATGTGGTGTCAAAAAATCAGTATTATAATCAAAGTGTTCATTTTTATATCCATATACTCAAGACTATTCATTTTATATTCACATGATCAAGAGTATTCATTTTATATTCAAAAAGTATTCATTTGCATGCCAAAAGTTAAATTTCAGTACAATGTGACGGTTGTAACAGAGTGGTTGACTTTTTTTCTTGAGAGACCCACAAAAAGAACGAAAACGTGTAGCCATTGAAGGAACATGTGAATTTATGCAGTTACAAAACGGGGCGGGCAGAAAGAACATGTGAGCTCATGGAAAGTTCCAGAAAACGTGGTGTGCAAAAGAAGTACACGTGAGTGGAAATTTTTGAACATTCTGGGAAAGTACCTAACATTTTCTGAGAAAAAGTTACATATTTATAGTGGTAATCAAACTGGGAATTAGTTGAATATGTATATGTTTGACCAATCCTGACCGACACTGAAGAATCCTCACTCTGTCGGGGACAAGCTGAAATGGGGGTTCCCGACGCGACTGGATTAATGTTCAAAATATGATATAAAATGGGTACGATTTGTAGCTAAACCCAACCTACTTTTGATGGTATAAAAGTGGTCTCCCAGAGCCAAAAAGTCAGTTGCTTCTGCAGATGTTAACTCAAGTGTTTATTTTGTGTGAATAAACGCTTTTTGTGACCCAAGATTTTGCCTGATCTCCGACTTTGGTCTTGACTCCGTGTGCAGTTGATCAACGAAGCTCCACAACTTAGACAGAGCTATAGGTACTAAATTTTGGTTTTCAGAATATAGGTTGGGAAGGATCACTTAGAGACTAAAGACATCTAACACCAACGGGCCTAAATTTACACGACAATAAACAGTACCACAGTACTTCGGTTTCAGCTTCACAGTTTGTCATGTCTTATGGATTGGGATTGCCTCTCTCAACTCACTATACATTTTTTATTAGTAATTTAAAAAAAAAATTTTATCAATTACTAGAAATTTCAGGTGACCCCATTTGAATTCCAGGTGACCCCACATGGGGTCCCGACCGCAAGATTGAAAAACACTGCATTAACTGAACATAAACTGTCTCTATCCACCGTCCACAGTCGAAAGAATGAAAAACAACTCATTTTTTGATTTTTGATATTTGATTTGTACATGAATAATGAAATAATGAGTCATTTTTTTCATTTTCCGATTGTGGATTCTCAATTGAATATGAAAAGAATGAATGATACACAGATTCCACTGTGTGTTTGTGGATGAGTGTGTGTAGAATGAAGTGTGGAAGTAGACTTTGTGGCAGGATCAGTCTGTCACAGTGTCTCTGTGTTTCCAACAGTTATGCCTAGTGTTGGCTGTTCCACCCCTCTGCCTCCACAGACGTCCAACACCCACACATAAACAATAGACACACACACACACACATGCACACACACATGCACACACCACCAGCCAACTGCCCATGACATGAACACTATCCCAGGCTCACTGGGCGCCACTTAAAGGCTCCCACTTTGAAATTGACACTCCACTTGGCAGCGGCGCCAAACAAAAGACAGTGTGTGCGTGAGGCTGTGTGTGTGTGTGACCATGTCTGTGAATGTGTGCCGAGTTTTTCTAACCAAAGCCACACGCCGCATTCCTATACCTTCCCTGTACCTGAATCCCGGCCGTGTCCACCGCACAGGAAACCTCTGCGGTCCGCATCTCTGTAAATTCTGATGTCTATTTTTGAATCCGTGGACCGCTCTGCCCTCAGACGTGACCTTTCCGCCCACCGCCATCTGCCAAGTTTGTGTGTGTGTACGTGTGCGTGCGCGTAAACGTGCCAATGTGGAAAGGTAAGGAGGCAAAACACGATGACACAGTTAAATGTAGCATGTCACCACATTCATGGCAGATTATCAGGCATGCTTTTAGAGCCAACTTCTTCCGGCAAATGCAAAAACAAGGACGCTTCGCCCTGAGGGTTAATGTAATAATAGGAACAGTATGACAGAGGAACCAAATTAGGACTTGTCACAGGACTGGTTGTATGGTAATGTTAGAATCTGTTTTAGTGCTAGTGTGTAAGACAGGTGACTCTATTCCGGGTAAAGTATGTTGTTCTATTTTGGTTGCGCCGCTGCAATATCATCTGAGAGGAGATTGAAAATTATGTGGATTTATTCGAACAGGATGTTGATACGTTTTATATGAGATTCTGCTGCCAAAACAAACTGTTTAATCATTAGACAAATGCTCGTGAGATTGTTCCTTCACATATTTTCAGGTGTTTTTAACCCACTGTAGGTGAGCTTTGAGGAAATGAAGATACTTAACCCTTTAACTCCTGACGTGTCTGTGGTGAGCGATCTGAATGAATTATTCATTTTAAATATTCAGAAAAATTCAACCGTTTGCTCAATAGTAAAAAATTCAAAATGTGCTGATAGAACAGACCTTGTTCTTTCCATAGATTTCTGAGCATGCTCAGTTCACCACCCACTGCCTGTGAAATGGGGGGGTAAAAAAAAGAGCAGTGAGTGAGACCGACTCAATAAAAATAGATAGTTTTGGCTTTTTTTTTTTTTTTTTTTTTTTACACCATTTTCCTTGTCGTTTTTTGTTTTTACTGTTGTTTGCAGTGTTGTGGTGATTTTCGTTTATTTATTTATTTTTTTACTGTGTTTTGACCGTGTAACTGCTTTTTGGAGTTCAACCAGGTGTGAAAACGCAGCTTATATAACAAAAAAGAGTCCCAAAACAAAAACTACTGGGCCAAAATTCAAATCCTTCTTGATGTTGTTCAGTTTGTTCCACTTCACAGTTCATGTTCATTATACTAAATCTCTTATTGATGTACAGTAGGGGTCTCAAAGTAATTTTCTTTCAGGGGCCACATTCAGCCTGATTTGATCTAAAGTGGGCCGGACCAGTAAAATATTAGCATAATAACCGATAAATAATGTCAACTCCAAATTTTTGTTTTTGTTTTAGTGCAATAAACCCCATTAAATTATGAAAATACTTACTTTTATAAACTATCCAAACAAAAAAGATGTGAATAACCTGAAAAAACAGAAATTTATTAAGAAAAATAAGTGCAATTTTAACAGTATTATGCCTCAACTTATCATTTATACATGTGCACTATGGATCAAATCTACAAAGACACTAAAAACTTAGCAACAGGCAGAAAATTGTTAAAATTGTGCTTAATTTTCTTTAGACATTTCAGGTTGTTCATATTTGTTCAGATTATTCACATTTTATTGTTACAGGACAGTTTGTAAATGTACATTTTTTTTCAAAATTATGGGTTTTTTTGTACTAAAACAAAGACAAAAATTTGAAGTTGTCATTATTTATAGGTATAAAGTAGTACTTTTTTTTTCACATCAAACCGAGAAGAAAATATGGAGTCAATATTTTTTGTAGGTTATTATGCCGCTATTATACTTTAGATCATATTGGTCTGTATGCGGAACCTGAACTAAAATGAGTTCGACAGCCTTGACTGTGGAATTTTTGCACTTTGCAAATCATCCCACGGACCAGATTGGACCCTTTGGCGGGCCGCATGTTTGAGACCCTTGATGTACAGGTATTTCACCCTGTTTTGACCCCAAAACACACAGTAAAGCAAAACTACTGAGGAAAAGGAACACAAGCACATACTCACAGCAGCTTTTATGACACTGACACACAGAAGAAATAATGTCTCAGGGATTAAAGGGTTAAAGGATTTCACCCAATACATCTCTTAAAACATGTCTTCTACATGATATAACATACTAAACTAAAAACATAACAAAATAAGGCTGACTCAGTTTGCACCTGCAGCCTATTTGTGCTAAAAGCATATGATTTATTTAAGACAGTAGACAGCAACTGGGAATGCAGTCGCAACTTAAGGCTTGAGACCAGCGAGCACGAATCAAAATGCTATGATGCCGAGACCAAAACTGTAAATAATGAAATAAGGAAATGCAAAAATATTTATTAAGGCGGTGTTTGAACTTTCTGTCAATCACACAAATCACATAAATTAAGAAGAATCCGTTTTATTTATAGAAAAGCTCGCATCAAAGTATGAATTAGTAGGATAATTTTCAACACCAGGGAATAGTATGTTAATTATTGTTATTAATATTATAGTTATCATGACAAAAACAAAAAAAAATCATTTGAAATTGGTATTTATCGCAGTAAATGTCAAATCCCATGTTTTTGTAGTTCAATGGTTGATTGTTGATCCTGAGGAAAGTGGAAGAAACTGTTTCCAACTGGGCCAGTGTACTTTCTGAGTGTAATCCTATGATAGAAATGTGTCAATTTCTGGAACAAACTCCTATTTTGTGATAAGAGTTTCTTTTATAACAATTAGAAGACCTCTGTGATAGCGATTAAAATGAGAGAATGATCATCTTGTGAGGACTTTGAAGGTGTTGCTACATTTAGGACCAATTTACAACAGCTCAACACCACATCTGGACATTTATGTTCCTTTCTATCCAAGGTCCATGATGAATAAACCTTCATCAGGTATATCAGGGACCCCTACCACCACATATTCATGGCTAAACCTGAACAAGTTGGACTCACAACAGTTAATCCAAATTCAACCAATCCCCGTCAGGTCTCCACAACACTGCAATTTTCACTGCAACTGTTCTATTTATTTGATCAGTTGCTGTTGTTGTTTCCCATGTGTTTTACCAACCATAGCAGTGAACCATTCATCACCAAAATCATTTATGTGTTTCTGGTTCTGAAGATACAAAAATACAGACATTGATTTATTTTTATTTTTTTTAATGTTTTCATTATGTCCTGGTTACTGGGGAAAAAAATAAAACACAAAGTTTGTCATTATTTTTTACATTTATCAATGTCACATGCACTTTTCTTATTTTTATGCTCATTCTACTGACTATGAGTTTGAGCTCAGAGAAGAAAAAGTGTATTTTGTTAGGATTCTCTATGCCAGGCATTTCTGGTAACAGTATGTTATTTAATTTTCACACTTCGCTGCAAAAAAAAAACTGCTGTGAACTTTGGTATTTTTACCTCAACAAGCCCCCAAAAGGACTGACATTAGGAGAATGTAACAGAGAACATGTGGTCTACATTAAAGCTAGTTAGGTGTTACATTTTCTTTCACAGGGAAAACTGTAATCGCCCAACTCAAAGAGAACATCTCTGATAAGGCATTATGGCGGTGTTTTTCAACCTTGGGGTCGGAACCCCACATGGGGTCGCTTGGAATTCCAATGGGGTCGCCTGAAATTTCTATTAATTGATAAAAATAAAAACTTACTAATAAAATATACGAGTGAGTTGAGAGAGACAATCCCAATCCATAAAATACTTGACAAACTGAAGCTGAAACTGAAGCACTGTGGTACTGTTTGTCTTTCAAATGTTCATTGTGGTCAGCTTCAGATGCTGTAGCTCTTTCATAATTCATACTTTGAGTTCTTGTTTGTTCAGTATTAATTGTCAGCCTTGTAAATCCAAGCTGGACTGACTGTACATATCCTGACCAAGGAAAATCAAATTCTCACTTTGTGCAGTAATCTACACCTGGCTTTTTCTGCCTCCATCCATAATAACATACATTATATACACTAAATGTCGTCTAAAATTAACATTTATTTGCAACATAGTATAGCAAACTATTACATGATGAAAACCAAATTAATTTTAGTAAAAAAAAAAAAAAAAGTCTTCATTTTGAACGTTTTGGGTCACCAGAAATTTGTGATCTTAAAATGGGGTCACAAGCCAAAAAAGGTTGGAAACCACTGCATTATGGTGACTAAAAAAATAGCCAATGTGGAGGAACTAGATGATCGGGATTGATATGGATAACCTAATGTAAGGTATTAGCGTTTTTCTCTAGGTTTTCTCAGTTTAGCACTTCAATGCTAAAATGCAGAGGTTTCATTGGCCACTTTTACGCAGAGATCCCAGAAAAAAGGCAAGATGGTGATCTCACCTTTTTCCACCATTGACTGATTTACACAGCCAAGCCAAAGGTGTAACAGAGGCTGGACTTTTACACAGTGGACCTGCGCTCCGGAATCCAAGGGCGGTGATGCAGTGCTCATTTTTAAATCCCCCCGGCGTGGGATCATTTGGTCCCACCTTTATTGTGGCTTTGTAACGTCTCTGGAGGTAGTAACTGAGCTGTGATAAAGGTGGGATCGTGATTCCGCAATGTAAAAGGAACACCTCTCGTTCTGCAACCAAGGTGTGACGTTTTGATGATGGTGACCGCCAGGGCAGGAGAGACAGAGGGTGAATATGGAGTCACTGCTGGCTTTGTGGCTGCCGTGGCCGCCTTCGTGCCTAGGGTGAAAATGGCATGTAGCCTCAGAATCATGCCAGTGCGTCCATATGAGCCCGCTATCTCTCCCGGCCATCATCAAAACATCACACCTTGGTTGCGGAACACAAAGTGTTCCTTTTACATAGCGGAATCACGATTCCAC
The DNA here is from genome assembly GCF_902148855.1 of Sphaeramia orbicularis. Lineage (NCBI taxonomy): Eukaryota > Metazoa > Chordata > Actinopteri > Kurtiformes > Apogonidae > Sphaeramia > Sphaeramia orbicularis. The sequence goes on from NC_043978.1 coordinate 27,482,348, forward strand.
CTTTGTCTTGGCTCTGTTACTACCTCCAGAGGCGTTACAAAGCCACAATAAAGGTGGGACCAAATGATCCCACCATTTCGTTTACACAGACGTCATTCTGGAATAAAGGCGAAATATTCCTGCAACAGATGTGCTGTGGAAAAGGGGCTACTGGAGCTTTGGCAGATTATTCAGTGAAGAATGAACAATTTTCTTTGCGATTGTTAATGAGTCTTTGTAGCGTCAACTTACTCCTGATAGGTGTGATAAGCTGGGGGAGGATGGGCTGGATCTTCGGACCCCCGTGGTCCAGCATGTCGTGGACTCCCTGGCGAGCAAAGAACTCATACGGGTGAACGGTCTCACGCAAACCATCAAAGAAGAGCGGCAGGTAGTGGTTGTAGTCCAGCGTCGTAATATCCACCTGAGGAGACCAATTTACATTTACATTAAAGGCAAGAAACCAAGAAATGAAAGGTACTAGAGTGTCTGTATTTTGTTCAAAGGTGTTTGTTGGAAAATATGGCTGTTGATGGAGAGATCACCTTCAAGCTCAGGCGGATTCACACCTTTACCTGTGCAAACAAACACTACACACACAAGTAGGCACACTGAGAGATTTATCAGATGAGATTCCACGTGCACTCGAGGAAATCGCTTATTGCCACAAAGCTCCCTTTCATTCTTTGCCCTTTCTCTTTGTTTGTCCTTGGATTTGCACAATATCTAGGGCTAAAGCTCCTCTTGCGGCCATTTATAACCCTTACAGTAAACACACAGGCGTACACGTTCTCCCACTTCCCTCACCCACATACACCCACACACTCACAATAGCCTGGGACAGCTGTTCAGGAGATCATGACACAGCGGCATGTGGCATCTTGTGGGCTGACATGTTAACACCTGTTTACAGCATTTACAGGACAGACAGAAAGGCGAACACACACACAATCGGGACACAGATGAAGACATTTGTCGAGCTGCGGACCACAGGCAGGCTTTGATGTTGTTAGACTGAGTGTGTGGGTACAGTGTGACACATTAAAGTGAAGTCTTTCATGTGTGTGAAGGCATCAGAGGGAAGCCACTCAGGCACACTGGATTGGAAAGAACAGCTGACCCAAAAGAGGCTGTCCTTGAGCCCAGTGTGAGCGTCTGACTGTGGCCTGTTCAGTTTCATCATATGACATGTTACAGGATGGCAGCTCATCCAGCGCCTCCTCTTTACCTTCAACAATGTGATCCTCTAGTACTAGTTACTGACTTATTCCAATGCAAATTCAGAGTTTTTTCAGTTTGTGAACATGCAAGACTTGGAAAAAAAAAAACACCTTAGAGCACAGGTGGCAAACATATGGTCTGTGGGCCAAAACCAGCCCACTAAAGGGTCCAATCCAGCCCATGGGATGAATTTGTGAAATGCTAAATTACACAGGAGATATTAACAATCAATGTCAAATTCATTTTCACATTTCAGGGGTCACATACAGACCAACTCGATCTCAAATGGGTTGGACCGGTAAAATACTATCATAATTGTGGGTGGTCATGGCTCAGGAGGTAAAGCGGGTTGTCCAATAACTGAAGGGTTGGCGGTTCGAATCCTGCTCTGTCCTAGTCATGTGCTGTTGTGTCCTTCACCCTCCTTGCCTCCAGTGGTGCTACTCACACTGGTGTATGAATGCGTATAAATGCTCGGTGGTGGTCGGAGGGGCCGTAGGCGTGAATTGGCAGCCACGTCAGCCTGCCCCAGGGCAGCTGTGGATACAGATGTAGTTTACCACCACCAGAGTGTGACTGTGTGAGTGAATGAATAATGGATCCACTTTGAGTATGCGTTCATAGAAAAGCACTACATAAATCTAATCCATTATTATAATAGTAGTAATAGTGGAAAAAAAAGTATAATTACATGAAAATCTTTTCATTAACAAACTATCATTTCACAAAAAATGTGAGTAACCTGAACAAATATGAACAACTTGGACTGTCTTGAAGGGGTCATATTTTGCTAAACCCACTTTTATTAGTCTTTGGCTCATTTATTTGTGTATTTGGACCCTAATAGTTCAAAAAGTTTGAATTTGAACCCTCCAGGTGCTGCAAAGCTATCTTTATATTCATTTTGGCAAAAATCGAGTGGATTTCTACATGTGTAAATGATAAACTGAGACATAAATACTGTTAAAATTGCACTTACTTATATTAAGACATTTCAGGTTGTTTATGTTATTCACATTTTTAAGGAAGCTTTGTAGATGTATACATTTTCATCATGTGATTTTACTTTTTTTACTGTAATCATTTTACTGATCCAGCCCACTTCAGATCATACTGGACTGTACCTGGCCCCTGAACTAAAATGAGTCTGACACCCCTGCCTTAGAACTACATAATCACTGCATATAGATTTGTATGTTGGCATTTTAGATGTCGGCTTGTTGGCAAACGGCTGGTCGGTAATAAGCACTGTCTACCTCCTAATGTCTTACATCAATAGCCCTGTCTCCATAACACACACCCACTGGTCACTTTATGAGGTACATCTGTTCAGCTGCACACTTACACAAATATCTAATATGTCAGTCACATAGCAGCAAATCAGCCCCTTTAGGCATGTAGACATGGTCAAGACGATCTGCTCAAGTCCGAAACCAATCATCAGGATGGGGAATGAAGGTGAGTTAAGGGGCTTCGAATGTCACATGGATGTTGGTTCTGGACGAGCTGGTCTGATTATTTCAGAAACTGCTGATCCACTGGGATTTTCACACAAAAACATCTCTGGCGTCTATAGATAATGATCCGAAAAAGAGAAAAGATCCAGTGAGCCGCAGGTCTGACAGTTCTTCCATTGACTTATTAAGAGACTGGTCTTGACCAGCTCTAAATGTAAAGTGTCATGAGAGAACTTTTGTTATGATTTGGTGCTACGTAAATAAAATTTGACTTGATTAGATTTCTCTGGATGAACATACCTTGTTGACTCCAGAGTGACTTGAGCTGATAGAAAGGCAGCATTAGTCACTTTTCCTTTGACCCTCAATTTGCGCGAATATAACTTGAGCATAAAAATTTACCCAATGAAAAAACGACAATTTCACCAAAACTTGTTTTTTGATTAAAAATTTTTGCACTGGCAAGAGGTGGTTTTTCAGGCGTAGCGCAAATGGTATATTATGTAAAACTGCAATGGAAAGACCTTTTTCAGGCGGCTGTGGCTCAGTTGGTAGAGCAGGTCATCCAATGACCAAAGGGTTGGTGGTTCGAATCTTGGCTCCGACTGTCCACATGTCGAAGTGTCCTTGGGCAAGACACTGAACCTTGAATTGCTCCCAGTAGGGCCAGGCAGCGCCTTGCATGGCAGCAGCCACCCACTGGTGTATGAGTGTGTGTGTGAATGGGTAAAGCGCTTTGGGCACCATGAAGGTGTAGAAAATGTGCTATATAAGTTCAGTCCATTCACCATTTTTCCACAACTACAGTCACATGAATGAAAAAAAAAACAGATGTTGATGGACGTTACAACAAGCAAAGATGAAGAATTTTAAAATAAACATGTGGACACACCAGGAAACCAATTTTTTTTTTTTTCATTTAGTAAGAGATAGAGGGGTAATATGTGATAATAATGAATATAATTGTAAATCAACATATTTACGCTCGTCGCCATGTTTATGGAATGACTTCTCATGCCATCTCATGTCATGTGATAATAAATAATCAAATCATCGCATTTGTGATTTAATGGAAAAACCGACATTATGCACTTCTGTTTTTTTGACATTTAGTAAAGTTTTGCACATATGTCCAATGGAAAAGTGACTAATGACTCAAATAACCACTTTTTAAAACTGAGGCATGCTGGGGCGCATCTCTTAACACACAACATGACATTTTACTTGGTACATTGGGCACAAGAAAGGTGTATGAAGTGACCAATGAGTGTATATTAACCAGCATTTTAAAATATTGCATCCCAGCAAGCTGATGAAAATTGAAAAATTCTGGAGAAAAAAATCTATTTCTGATGTAACATGACTGCTATTTCTAACTATTTCTTCCTGAATAAAACAGTAGTAGCAGCGGGTAGTGTGGACGGATGAGGAGATCAAACTATTCTTCTGTCTCATCAGTGAAAATAACATGACAATGACAATAGTGAAACGATGCTCTACTCGTCTACTTTGTTCATTCCATCCATGTGTAATGTGGCTTATCCTGCTGACATCTGACAGCTGTACACAGTCTAGTGTATTCACCCCAAACCAGATGGAAACACATGTAATCCGCATTTTCTTGTTTAGGTTCTGCAACATTACAAATGTCAACTTGAAATTCTCGACCTTCATATGGAAATGCAGTTATTTTTACAAGTGAATGATTAATATTAGAGACATAATACTGATTGATCATATCAGTGTTTTGGACATAATATTGATGTTATAAACTGATGTTGTATAAACTGGTGTAAGAAAATATCGGTTCTGAAATATACCGTTATATTTCCTTTCACAATACTGTATCGATATTAAAAAGTACTATATCAATATTTTTAGGTATTTATTCAAATGCAGATATTGTGGACGTTCATTTTTGTTTTTTAGTTTTTCTTTTTTGTTTATATTTTATTCATTATTATTTAACATTTTTTATTACAAAATATTAGTTCCTTTGTTGGGATTGCACAAAAATAATGTTATGATGTTAGTTATGAACAAATAGAACATGAACATTTGAACAGAATCTTAATCTGTCATGTCTGTAAAACATAATTTAAGTTTTAACACTGGAAAATTTTGTGATATACACTACCAGGCAAAAGTTTGGACTCACCTGGTTTTTCTTTATTTTTATGACTATTTTCATTGTAGATTCTCACTGAAGGCATCAAAACTATGAATGAACACATATGGAATTATGTAGTTTAAAAAGGTGGGACAAAACTCAAAGCATGTTTTATATTTTAGATTCTTCAAAACAGCCACATTTTGCTTTTGTTACCGCTTTGTGCATTCTTGGCATTCTCTTGATGAGCTTCATGAGGTAATCACCTGAAATGTTTTCCAAAAGTCTGGAAGGAGTTCCAAATGACACTGAGCTCTTGTTGGCCATCTGTGGTCCATCTCATGTCATTTAAATAAGACGGTGAGTCCAAACTTTTGCCTGGTAGTGTAGCATTAGATCCTGTTGTGATCAAGTAAAATGTGTTTAGTATTTGTGCATATTTCTGGTGTAATTCCATTCTTCCAGGAAATAACCTTTTAAAAAAGAAACAAAACCAATAAAGAATTGCCTTTTTAACAGTATCGTGATATACTGTGATATATTGTATTGTGATCCTAGTATTGTGATTTGTATCGTATCACCAGATTCTTGCCAATGCACACCCCTAGTTGGGATGAGTGCCATCAGAGCTTCATAACAATTATTCCTGTTTTTCCATCTTCTAGAATAGACAGACGACACCACAGTAGATGTAATTGGTGATCAATAAGTTTTATTTGATCTCAGTGACAATGCTCCCCCTGACACAATCACTTCATGGTTCCCCAATAAAGTTTTGGAACCCCGAAACAGTTTTCCTGGTAGCGAAACACCAGATTAAGCTTCATCTCTGAAGCAGCCCTTGAACTGCATTGGTGGAAAAGTGCTATATGTGTACAAGATCTACTTACATTGTTTATTTATAACAGGGTCATCAGCTGCAGCCCTGGATCCCAATGGCACTATTGTTGAGCGAGGGGTTAGAGGTTGACGGGTGATTCTGTTTTTCATGTAATGAAAGGTAATCCCTTTGGTGTGGAGGCAAATAGCCCCCGGGAGCCAGCAGTCCTTGAGGACAGCTGAGGCTATGAGGAGACACTCTCTGGCCTATACGCATATATAAACCCAAAAGCCCCCCCACTGGGTCACAGTGGCGTGTGCTGAAATGTCATCCAGACTGTGACACTCGGTGCTTTTAAGTCTTCAGCCCAGTTGCCAGCCAGAGACAAGACTTCAAAGCAGGGCAACCCCACCCCTCTGCTGCCAATCCTACCCGACACACAACCCCCCCCCCCCCCCCCCCCCCCCGGTAAACATAGAGATAGAGAAAGAAAGAAAAAAGATGGAGAGATGGAGAGATGGCAAGATGGCGACAGAGACAGAGAGCTCACACTGTTAGCGTACTGAGACAAGGCTGATTGCTTTAAGGCAATTTGCCAACCAACCTTGACCTTTCCATGTGCTTGGTCAAGATCATCATTGTGAGTCAGGCGAGCTGGAGACAAGAACAAAAGCAAACATGAGCCCAGAGAGAAGGGGGGGTGGTGGTGGGTGGTGGTGGAGGGGGGTAGAGGCAAGATGACACTACTGCACAGCCTTGCCTGCCGGTGGCAGTCAGAAGCACAAACGGACACATCATGCCATGAGCTTATTTGAGTTTCCAAGGCCAAATAAATTCAACACACAATCCACCATCTTTAACCCTATAATGCCAAACGTATCATATTTGATACATGAGTTTTGAAGCCCTCTACATGATCAGTGTGATTTTTTTTTTTTTTTTTTTTTAACCTGATGAATACAATTGGATACATGCAATGCACAGATAATCCACCAGGGAGGAGGAATTCATTCACCAGAGGCCTTTCCAGGAGTTGCTTTTCCATTGACCCTCAAATTTCGCAAATATAACTTGCGCATAAAAATTTACCTAATGGAAAAAAAGACAATTTCGCCAAAAGTCTCATTGTTCGATGAAAAGTTTTTGCACTGGCAAGAGGTGGTTTTGGGCGTAGCACAAATGGTATATCACACAAAACTGCAATGGAAAGACCATTTTTTTTGCAACTAGAGTCAGGTGAATTAAAAAAAAACGGATGTTGACATACGTTACAACAAGTGAAGAAGAAGAAACATGGCGTGGTATGTGTGGACACACCAGGAAACCTGATAATTTTTTAAATTTAGTATGAGATAGAGGGCTTATATACAGGGGTTGGACAAAATAATCGAAACACCTTCACCTCAAGATGATAATGCCCCAATCCATACAGCTAGAATTGTTAAAGAATGGCATGAGGAACATTCTAATGAAGTTGAGCATCTCGTGTGGCCGGCACAGTCCCCAGACCTCAACATTATTGAGCATTTATGGTCAGTTTTAGAGATTCAAGTAAGGCGTCGATTTCCATCGCCATCGTCTCTAAAAGAGTTGGAGGGTATTCTAACTGAAGAATGGCTTAAAATTCCTTTTGAAACAATTCACAAGTTGTATGAATCAATACCTCGGAGAATTGAGGCTATAATTGCCGCAAAAGGCGGACCTACACCATATTAAATTATATTTTGTTGATTTTTTAAGGTGTTTCCATTATTTTGTCCAACCCCTGTATAATAATAATGAATATATCTGTAAATCAACACAATATTTATGTTCATCACCATGTTTATGGAATGACTTCTTGTGTCATCTTGCAACAATAAATGAACAAATCATTGCATTTGTGGTTTAATGGAAAAACTGACATTACACACTTCTGTTTTTTTCGACATTTAGTAAATATCGATAAAGTTTTGCGCAGATATCAAATGGTAAAGTGACTAGTGACACTACAAGATCGTCATTAATGAGGAAGGAGGCAGAACTTTGCCAATTTTGAATGGGAATTACGAATTAGCTAGACATGTTTGTTCAAAAATAATAATATTTGGGCACTGAGACCTGATGTATCAAATATGATACAAAATTGAAACTCATACATGGAAATTGGTATTTGAAAAAAATGTTTGGTTGTTCAGAAGGACCAATAAAAGCTTCACTTTCAAAGAACTGGAATTTTCTGTCAATTATTTTATGGTTCAGGCTTTACAGGGTTAAGTTGACCTTCATACTATGAGTCTTAATGGTCAGTTTGGATTTACTGCTCATCATGAACATAATGAACCTGCCCAGACTCACATGTATGAAAGAACCATAACAAAGAGTACGCTTTCCTATCGACATGACAGAAGACATTAACATCAGCATGTACAGTTTCATTTAATTATTTTAGTTGATGTTCAAATTCCTGAACAGATGATAGCACTGACTAATTGCTTCTGTGGCTGCATTTCGTTATTGCTCTTAATACACTTTTGAGTGCATACCAGTTCCAATATGTTCAAACTGTGCTTCGTCAGAGACGTCAGCTCAAATACTTGTCCAACACCTCACTGTCCTCCAGCGTCTCTACAGCTGTCTATATTCAACTAGTTGCATTTACCGATTAGCTCCCACCAGATTGTTACAAATGTTGATCTACGTAGAAAGATGTAAAAGGTACATGAATTTCAGTGTCTGTGAAACTGAGGTCACAAAACAAACTGATCTCAACATATATTGAAACTATTCAGACCTAAAACACTGAGATCGTATTCCATGTACATTTATGAAAACAACCCATTCTCTGAACAGATTTCAGACAGTGTTGCCTGCACTTGGAACATAGTCTTCCATATTTGGTTGTAAATGAAGGGTGATTTTTTTTTTCAGTCATGACAGCATCTGAGCACACAAAATACTCCTTAATGTACAAAATAAATAAATAACAGTGTGTCTCGCTTTGATGACCTGGAAATGCTAAGTTATATGGTATATATCATATTTGTATTATGTTTGATTTGCTGTTAGATTTCTTGTATTCACTTCAGTTGTGGTTTTTCCATTGGACATATGTGCAAAACTTTACCGATATTTACTAAATGCTGAAAAAAGAGAAGTGTGTAATGTCGGTTTTTCCATTAAATCACAAATGTGATGATTTGCTTATTTATTATTGCAAGAAGTCATTCCATAAACATGTTGACAAACATAAATATCATGTTGATTTTCAGATATATTCATTATTATTACATATTACCCTTCTATTGCGTACTAAATTTAAAAACTGATTGGGTTTCCTCGTGTGTCCACCGTTCTTTTAAAACTTCTTCGCTTGTTGTAACATCTGTCAACATCTGCTTTTTTTTTTTTTGTTCATGTGACTCTAGTTGCAGAAAAAGGGCTTCCATTGCAGTTTTGCACAATATACCAATTACGCTATGCCTGAAAACCCCCCTCTTTTCATCGAAAAACGTTTTGGTGAAATTGTTTTTCCATTAGGCAAATATTTATGCGCAAGTTATATTGGTGCAATTTGAGGGTCAAAGGAAAAGAGACTAGATGAGACTGTGTCTTTGTGTATATAGAGTTTGTTTCTTATTTTACTTTCCTTACATTTTTTAAAAATTATATCTTGTATTTATAATTTACTCGAGAGACAACAACTACTGGCAAAAAATTCCTTGTATGTGTCTATGTACTTGGCGAATAAAGATGATTCTGATTCTGATGTCCTGTATACTCACTGGTATGACTGCCTCTTGAAAGTATAGCGGTTTTTTTATTGTGTTTTTTTTTTTTTTGTATTTATCTGTTTGCTTTTTAATGTGGGCCATGACTCTGAAACACAGCTTATCTATCTATCTATCTATCTATCTATCTATCTATCTATCTATCTATCTATCTATCTATCTATCTATCTATCTATCTATCTATCTATCTATCTATCTATCTATCTATCTATCTATCTATCTATCTATCTATCTATCTATCTATCTATCTATCATCCCTACAACAAAAAATAGTCTAAGATAAATGAGACAGTTCCATTATAGGCGTTACATTTAAGCGTTAACACAGTGTCATGAATCTGAGACATTGCGGGATTAATTACCCAGGATCATTAATATAGAGCTGTTGCAAGGATGCCTCTGAACTCTGCAATGCTCTCAATCAAAATCACATAAACAGGTACTTAGGGACTAACTGAAGATTCCAGTTAGGACTGAAGGAGTGGGGACAATCAGAACACCTTTACACACACACACACACACACACATATTCTCAGAGAATCTTAATCAGCGCCTGTGCTGAGCGGTAACTCCTGCATCCGTTATCGATTGTCCGCCCAGGTTTGTTTGTCTTTGGGTGCCTGTGGGAATCCCCCTGGAGTCCGGGGAGTCAATGAGAGTGGAGCGCAGAAAGACTATCAGCCAAGTAGCAGCAATTAGCCCTGGGACACAGACCTGCATGTCTCCTTTGGTCAGCGGTGCAACAGCAGACGCACAGCAACACCGCTAGACCAGACAAGAAACGAGTGTGAGGAGAGACTCTGCTCATTAAACCACAGCACTGGAGGCCCCTGACAGCCTCACAAGACCCAAAAAAACAAAACAAAACAAAAAAAAATAAAACTCAAACAGCCGCTTTAAATATACCACCATACCGGACAGGATTGCGTGTGGAGAGTGTAGGTGTGAGTGCATGAACATGAGCATGTGTGCGCTGAAATGTGATAAGCTATTAGGCTATTTTTGGGTGGTGTGAGTATCGTAGTAAAGCCTTGCTTAACTTCAAAGAGAGGATATACAACAAGATACAGTGAAAGAAAAAAAGGCAGTGTCCCTGTGTGTGGGTTGGCGTATTTCAGTCAGGGTTTGAGGTGAATAATGTGGGCTATTCATTTTTTTTTTTATTTTATTTGCCGAGAAATTGACAAAAAAAAAAAAAAGAGTTTCTGCAAAAAAAGAAATGCAATGTGAGGATTAAAGCAGCTGAGATATTTTTGTCTTTTGTCATATATTAGCTAGAGGTACTGATAAAATCCTTAAAACCGAACTGCTGGTTTATTATTATGGTTTGGCTATTGTGATAAATCCTATTTTCTAATCCACTGTTGTACAATGAGCTGGTTAATCATTCACCAAGCAAACTATAAGGCCACATTCTGACAATCAGGATAATTTAATATATGTAACACAAGCTGAGATTTCTGTATTTAAACGCATAATATGTAACATTTGTACATTAAACAGTGTGACCGTTTCTTCTGTCAGTGCTTTTGACCCCAGTACTGATGAAGACCTGGAGTCGGTCCCTGAGGGCCTTCAATGGCAGCACACTGCTCTTAAGTGCTAATGCTAATCGCTAGTGCTAATGCTAGGTGATGTGTGTACTGAAATACATAAAATGCAGAGACTGAATTTTCCCTCAGGGTCTTGCGTACCTCTTTCAAATCCTATTTTTTGACATTATAATCAGTATAACAACCAGTTTTATTTGGTTATCGGTCATCAGCATCATATCCTGAAGAAACACGCAGGATAAAACATAGCATCGAAACATTTAAACATGCTCTATATGTAAATCAAATAACACAGAATTACATTAAAGTAATACAGCTCTATTTTTTTTTTTTTTGTTTATGTGCTTTTTGGCAAACACAGTAATCAGACCGCTCATCTACTGATAGATTACAACTATCAGTTCAGCTCGCTATAATGCACAAATATTGGTATATGCAAGTTACCATGCTAATGTGTGCTGACATTCAAGTAATCGGGGTTTTGCTTTTTAATTAATTCAGTCTAATTCTTGTCACTCAACAAAAATGATTAATGATTTATGCTTCATCATGATGTTTCTTAAACCAAGACCACCAAAAATACATAAACTGTGATCATTCTTTATGGTTTTTGTTGTGGAGTGCATGGCAGTTCAGTGAGGAGGGAGTCTATGAGGCAAATCCAATAAGCATCGCCTCAAATTACCGTAAACATGACAACAGCTACTTTGTGGACAGCAATAACCCCACTTATTAACCTCCCCTATGAATTGTTCGAGTGGATAACACCACCATTTTCATCTTCTGGACACTAACTCTGTGCTTGCATGCAGTTCCAATCTGTGCAGCTGCAGACATCACAGTTGGGAGTCTTTTTACAAGACGGCTGGAGAGTTGAACACGTTGATAAATCAGGATATGAAGTCCGTGAAGTCAAACATGCAAGTTATTACACCCCCCCTCCAAAAAAAAGGGGAGGCAAGGGGTATTGTGTTTGGTTCAGTTTATTTCTTTGTTTAACAGTCTAGTAGCAAAACCACTGGTCGAATTCATACTAAATTGGGTTTATAGACTGCCAGTGACCCAGAATAGATCTGATTACATTTTGGGAAACGTAGGTCAAAGTTCAATTTTTTTAATGAAATTTTTAAATCTTTTTTTTTTTTTTCCCCTTTACTTATAATGGCCAAAATTTCAAATGTCTGTAGCAGCAAAACTATTGGTTGAATTCTTACCAAACTGGGTTTTTAGCTTGCTAGTGACAGAGAATAGATGTCAGTATATTTTGAGAAAAGTAGGTCAAAGTAAAAGATTTTTTATGAATTAAATAAAAAAAAAAAAAAAAAATCTCCATTTACTTATAATGGTTGAAAATTCACATGTCTGTAGCAGCAAAACTATTGGTTGAATTCATACCAAATTGGGTTTATTGACCCTTTGCACCGACGTCACAGTTATCACGTGACTAGGGGTGCTGTGCTACGGTTGATGGCAAAAGAAACACAATAAACAAATGAATGAGTGACGGATTCTGGCTACTAGCACTGAAAATAAAGTTTTGGAGATGTCCTGCGAAGTGACTCACTTTACTGGACGGCAGAAAGAACGCTATTTGGAGAAGCTAGCGATAGCAGGGCTAGCTACCGACCCTTCTCCCTCCTGAAGTGTTTACAGATCAGCAAAATCCTCCAGTTTAATTCACACGATCTGTACCATTGTGTTCTAAATGGAGTGTCCCCATACACAGGTGCTGATCTAAAAGCATACAAAAGTCTGGATGCTTATCAGTTCTTAGTCTCAGGTTAGATTACAGAGTTTCTGTACTGAGCTCACGGCAGAGGAATATATCTCATAATGGTAAAGGAAAGATACAGCTAACATTAGCTAGCTAGCTGTGTATGTTTTGAACATGTTTCCCTCAGCATGCCATCCAAACTCAAATAGACTGTAACCAAAAGCAGCTCTAATGAACTAACATTGTGTAATAATGTTAGTGACTGTCATAAGTAGCCTACAGTATTAGCTCTGTTGTTGTAGTGTCTGCTTTTCTACTATCTACACACAGTAATATGTACAGTTCCACCACTAGAACATATGGAACAGCATAATGACAATAACAGTATTTCATAGAACATAGTGTAGCTGGTCAAAAAAGGCAGCCACGACAACAGAGCTAATATTGAAGGGTACTGATGACAGCCACTGGACCACAGTGGATCACAGTAGTTAACCCAGTCTAGCCACCTAGCTAGGTGGAGCTAATGTGCTATGGACACAAACAGAGCCTGTTCTATCTGTAATATCAGGTCCATCAGATCCAGGCTCTGTCTGGAACCAGCTGAAACCATGGGTGTGTTTGGAGAAGGATGGAACTGTTGTGTGTGACCACTGTACGTGTAAAGCATGGTTAAAAACGAACAAAAATGAGAATGTTCAGATCCATTTCGATATTAGCCAGTTTGCCATCCAGTGTACAGCCTGGCACTTCCACCGTCTGTCATGGCACTCGTTTGCGGCGCAAACAGAGCATGACGTAACGTGCAAAGGGTCAATAGAATACCAGTGACCCAGAATAAATGTGGTTAAATGTGGTTTTGGGAAAAGTAGGTATAAGTTAAAAAATCTTTATGAATTAAAAAAAAAAAAAAAATTCTCCCATTTACTTATAATGGGCGAAATTTCAAATGTCTATAAAAATATCAATTTTGTTTCAATTTACTTCAAACTTGGCACATATATAGAGGCAATTAACATGCTGACATCACCACATGCATAGACATGATGACATCAACTAGATCGATGCCAAAATAAGCTACAATATGTGCGAGGGGCGAGGTTTGTTGTGCCTGGCACCGCTTGTTCAATTCTTGATCTGGACTTGGAGACTATGAAATGCACTGATGTTTTGTTTATGTTCTAAGGGAAAACATCAGCTATGATTGCAAAGGACTATAATGTATTCCATGCATTAAGTGCTTTATATGCAAAAAAACAATAAAAATCAACACATTGCCCCTATTAAAAAGTAGCTTTCAACTCTGTGTTTGGCTCCTCTTGTAAATGTTAACACATGTTGCCATCTTCTTACAAATAAATTCAACATCATGGCAGGAAACTAAGTCTTGAACTTAAAAGCCTTATCCTTGATGACCAATCTGAAATGCAAATGTTGCTTTTCATTGTCAAATAAAAGTAAAGTAAACTAAAAAGTGCCATCTGTGATGTGTTCAGAGCTATTTATTTGTGTGCAGAGATGCTGCACCTCCTACACACAGATTTCAATTTCCTTTTGAGAGAAGCTTTTATGGCAGAGCCTCTTAAAGTTTCACAATTTGTCATGAGCACACTTCCACACAACGTCTTGTAATAATTTATTCGCTTTAATCCAACCTTGTTTCCAACTGTGCCACAGGTGCAAAGTGAACCTCTGGCCATAAACTTGTCCAAAAACCTGTCTCCATCCTACATGCTCTCACTCTGTGACCAGAAGACGAAGAAAAGGGAAAAAGAGGAGAATATTATGACTTTCTTAGAGGTCACAATAAGAGGAGCAAAACTGGAATAGGCAAATGGTAAGTGAAGGGAGAAGAGGAGTGAGTCACTCTCGCTATCTCCCCTGACAGCTGTTTCCATCTAACAAGCATGCAAATACGCTCAATTCAAAGCACTAGTAGTAGAGTGCATGGTGTCAATTGAAATGATACCTAACACATGCTGGATGAGACAATTTTGGAGCTTCAAAGATAGTTCAAAACCAGGACACAGAATGTTATGAATGTTATGTGAACCTACTTTACATGCACAAACGGGGTATAAACATGAACAGATGAAAATCATTTTATTTAAGCACGCAGACATTGGGGTTGTCCAATATTGGTTATGTTCAGGATTAAAAGCAGAAGGTTATTACAGTAAAAACTGCAGCTACAGCAATTGAAAAACTGACCCTGTTAATAGTGTTCCTGTGGAGATTATACTTCTGTTAACAGTTCTGTCAAAGATTGTTATTGACCGTTGTTGTGCAAACTCTTTATTTCACAGCAAAAGAAATGAAAAAAAAAAAAAAAAAAATCATGTTGACATGGTGCAAAATAAAAGTCAAGTCACTTGAATATTTAACAAAAATAAATTAAAGGGGCCTGACTTTGCTGCAGGCTTTTAAAACTAGAAGTGCACACCATTTATGCAAACTCTCATCTTCAAAAATCATTATTAAGTTCATAGTATTTCTGCAGTTTCCTTGTTTACACGAGGAACAAAGAAGAAATTCGGTTTGTTCTCGTGCTCCCACTGAGAAGCCGTCACAATTTTTATTTTTCTATAAACAAGTAAGAAAGTAAAACCAATTAATTTCCCACACTCATTTCACACTTGCCAGTACAGTGTTTGTACTATCTGGCATAGAAGTTGTTTGGAATTCAACAACAAACACACAGTACAGAATGTTCACTAAAACTCAGCAGTTTATAAAGCTCCTGTCTGGCTGCAGTGACTGAACTAGGTAAAAGGGAGAGTGATGGAGGGCTGAGTGTATTGGTGTAGTTAAGAGATGGAGAACTGTGATGTAAGAAGAAATTGAGGCAGGTGAGGAAAAGACTGTCTGGAACCTGCTCCAGTTTTAAAGGTGAAGCAGCTAAATAAAGCTCAGATTAGGACTCCTCTCACTGTGTTCACTCCTTGTGTTTGTTTATGTGTGTGTGTGTGTGTGTGTGTGTGTGTGTGTGTGTGTGTGTGTGTGTGTGTGTTTGCTCCAGCTCGGGAACCTCTGCCACTGTGATGGAAGTAGGCCAGAACTGTAGAGAGAAGCAGGAGGAGAAGGAGCAGGGAAATACAAAGCAATAAACATGACAGAAGTCAGAGCGAAAAAAGTGATACAAAAGGTTTCGGAGCTGGAGTTTTTCTTTTTTTCAGTGTGATATAGGGAATAAATGCCTGCGGACGTGCTGGCCTGTGTGCTGTTAACATGTACATATGCAGGAACAGGTTGAAATAAATGCATAAACGCTAACCTACAGAGCTAATCTCTACCGGTAATTTCACTATTCATGACAATTTTACAGGAGGCAAATTTTAATAACAGGGTGCTTCTATGAAACTGGGGAAAATTTCAAACAAGATGTAGACTAATGTTATGAAGCAAGGTTGGAAGCACTTTGGGTCTATTTTAAAAATCAAACTATTTTTCAGATATAACACATTTTTATATTATTTTTTAAAATACAAAAATCTGCACATAACAAGGTAAAAACGACACGAAAATTACGCGCTAATATTTTTTCAAGTATCTTTTTATTCTCTCACAGGTACATTTTGGGAACTGAGCTAATTAAGCAAGGCAGAGTGTTTGACAAAAATGATGGCTGTTGCAAAATCGCTCACGATTTATTTGTGTTTAAATGGGCAGGTTCCGCGTGTGACGCAAGTAGACACGATGGGTTACACAGAAAACCTGGAATGAGACTGAGATTCATGAAAAACCACTAGGATCGTCACAGATAGATAGATAGATAGACAGATAGATAGATAGATAGATAGATAGATAGATAGATAGATAGATAGATAGATAGATAGATAGATAGATAGATAGATAGATAGATAGATAGATAGATAGATAGATAGATAGATAGATAGATAGATAGATAGATAGATAGATAGATAGATAGATTCCTTTTATTGTCATTGCAAATAAATACAATGAAATTTTAAAGCGCGAGGTAAAAACAGGACCCATAACAGAAGTGTAAGAACAATAAATACTAAAGAATAAATTATTTCATTCATACTCCACACCCACTCGACACACATACATGCAAAACAAACAGGTAGTGCCAAAAACTATGCAGCGATCATAAAATAAGCTGTTAATGCATGAAATAGTCCCAGATTATTGCACACACAAACACAGTGTCTTTATTTATAGCGGTATATAAGACCATTTACAGCCATGTTTTCCAGATCAAACGTACTGACACCTAGGTAGCTTTTCCTGTCCTAATTTTGGTCCTATTTTTGGCCCTGATATTTTATTAAAAATTCATTAATTTTGAGATGGCTCAGAACAAGAGTCTAATTTTTTTCCCATTTATCTGAGGTCATCATTAGGTACATCTTGGGGGGAAATATGTCTGAATTTCTCTTTTATTATTGGGTCTAAAAAGCTGGAAAAGTTCCAGGTACCAAAATGAACCCAGTTTCATAGAAGCACCCATAATTTACCACTTTAATTGTGTTATGGAAAAAAACTATAAGAGAGATGGATGGAGACACTATAGTGCTACCAGTGGGTTTGTTTGCTGCTAGTTTGAGCCATCAAGTTTGGTATTTTGGCTCAAAATGCAGCCAAACGGGAAGTATTGTATAATAGTTATAATATCACCAATGGCTGTTGGGGAAGGATATTAAAAAAAAAAAAAAAAAAAAAAAAAAAAGAAAGTCCTGGCTCTGACAAAACTACTTTGAGTTTCTCTCTAAACATACTTTTTTCCCCCAGGAGTCAATCTTGTCTCATTCATTATATTAGGAACCTCTAATATGTGTTCATATGATCCTTTGTTGAATTTTTAAATCCATTATTAATTTCTCAGGTTAAATAAAAGGCTTTCATGTCTGCTGTATCTGTTTGACAGGTCACTCATCTGCCACGTAAGACTTTAGGAATTTCTCTTTATTTAATCAAATGCATTTTTACCTGCAGTTAATAGGTTATATTTGCTTGATGAAGTGTACTGTTACACTGCAAAAATCAAAATCTTACCAAGTGTATTTTTCTCATTTCTAGTCAAAATATCTCAATACACTTAAAATAAGACATAATCACCCAAAGAGTAACTTTTCAATGAGATATAACAACTTATTTTTAGACAATAGGTCTTGAAAATCTTATTTCAAGAAATTTTCACTTGATTTCACTTGTTCCATTGGCAGATTTTTTTTGCTTAATTCAATATTTTTTTGCTTAATTGGAGCAAAAAAAAATCTGCCGATGAAACAAGTGAAAATTATCTTGATAAGATTTCTTGAAATACGATTTTCAAGATCTACTGTCTAAAAATAAGTTCTTATACCTCACTTGCAAGTTACTGTTTAGGTGATTATGTCTTATTTTAAGTGTGATGAGATATTTTGACTAGAAATGAGAAAAATACACTTGGTAAGATTTGGATTTTTGCAGTGCAGCTAATATTTAGCATTTTCTCACCCATGACCCCTCCCATGACCCCCCCGATGATCCCCTTTTTATCCAAACATGGTCACTCCAAGCTCCGAAAAGCTAATATGGCAATGAAATCACAAACTATTGGCTTCAAAATGGAAGTTCAGAAACCAGTGGGTGAGTATTTATAGTTACTGTTTGGAGCGATCTTTGACAGGTGGAGGGATGATACTTTGCTAGTGATGATGTAGTGAAAACACAGAAAACAGTGCTAATGCTATGTTAACTTACTTAGACACATGTTTGATCAAACTAAAATAAACTCATGCAAAGTATACATATAGACCATTTAATACAATATTGAATTAATACTAAGATTTAATGTAGCTTAGGTATTCTAACATGGCTATGAAGTGTAAATAAGTATACTAGTCAAGAGTCATTTTCCTGACAGAATTCTCAGATGGACTTGTTGTCATCCATGTTCCTTAACTACAACTAC
This sequence comes from Sphaeramia orbicularis, assembly GCF_902148855.1. Taxonomy (NCBI): domain Eukaryota; kingdom Metazoa; phylum Chordata; class Actinopteri; order Kurtiformes; family Apogonidae; genus Sphaeramia; species Sphaeramia orbicularis. The sequence goes on from NC_043978.1 coordinate 27,500,892, forward strand.
AGTCGTGCTGCCTGTTAGAACAACATGTGTTTTATTCATACAAACACACTCTTCAAAAGTATCTCAGCAGGCAAACAAGCTGTCACTCAAATCAGTGTGAATTTTTGTGGCATTTTAAAAAGCCACCTTTCATCCCATACATAGAGCCCTGTGTGTACCATACATTAGTCAGTTCTTTGGAACAATCCTTCCCTTTAAATTCAGCCCTTTTGTCAAAGGACTAGATGTGGTGAACCATGCAACAGTAGACGCTATGAATGAATAAAACATTTTTACCCTGAAAGACAGCTCTACAGTAGTTGTTGTTTGAAGTTACACTAAGAAAAAAAATCAGAGAATCTGGTCATGCTAATATTTCATCAAAATACTTACTAGTTTGCTTAATTATAATACTGAGCCTGTTAACATAACTTAGCAACACTGGCTAATTTTAGCATTTATTGAGTGATGTGTTATCAGGTGTTTAAGAAGGGTAGCTAATTAAGCCAGATTGTAGTAATTAGGGTGTTTATATATTGCACAAAGTTGACATTACCTCATAAATATATTCAAATTCATCAGGTTTTTATTTGGTGGTGTTTATCAATGTTACTTGGTAGTGTTGTCACTGTGTAGTTTGGGTACCCCCAGCTTCACACTTGTGTTTAAATGTATGTTTGGTTTCCATCCTATTGTCCAAAAAGAGAATAAAATACTGTCCTATTCTGACAAATCACCATGGGACCTATTTCATTTATTTATTTTTTATTTTTTGAAAGATTATGTTAAGTGGACTTTGACAGAATCATGCCATGAATTACACATGACAGTCATCAAATGCAAAGATTTGTAAGTCAGTGAACTTATAGTTTGTCATTAAACTGTTAACACAAAGTTCCACAGAGCTGCTGTAGATGTAAACACTCCAGAACTGTACTGATTTTCTATTCTTTTAATACTGTTTCCAAGGGAATGAGGGAAAACATGCCAAGATGCATCTTTATTATTTGTAAAATTACCTTTTCATTTGAGATGTCTCATGCTTGTAGTAGACAGCACAGTTTAAACAGGATCATAGTATTATCTGTCTGTGGCTCAGTGACTAACATGTGCCATGGGTCACAGTGGATGGGCTGAGAGTTTACAGCTCTATATGGTCACTCCTGACTCCAATAACAAACAAGTGGTGCCAGGAACAACAAACCCCGCCCCTTGCACATATTTTAGCTTATTTTGGCATCAATCCAGCTGATGTTCTCATGTCTATGTGTGTGCTGATGTCAGCATATCAAGTGCCTCTCTCTCTCTCTCTCTCTCTCTCTCTCTCTCTCTCTCTCTCTCTCTCTCTATATATATATATATATATATATATATATATATATATATATATATATATATATATGTGTGTGTGTGTGTGTGCCAAATTTGAGGTAAATTGAAACAAAATTGATATTTTTATAGACATGTGAAATGTCACTCATTATAAGTAAATGGGAGAAAAAAAAAAGATTTTAAAAATTTGAACTTTGACCTACTTTTCCTAAAATGTAACCACATCTATTCTGGGTCACTGGCAATCTATAAACCCAATTTGGTATGAATTCAACAAATAGTTTTGTTGCTACAGACATTTGAAATTTCACCCATTATAAGTAAAACAGGGAGAAAAATAAAAGGTTTTAAAAATGTAGAAAAAATTTGAACTTTGACCTACTGTTCCCAAAATATGATCAGATCTATTCTGGGTCACTGGCAATCTATAAACCCAATTTGCTGCTAGAGTGTTATCAAAGAAAGAAAGAAAGAAAGAAAGAAAGAAAGAAAAACAGACAGACAAACAGACTGAACCAAAAACAACACCCCTTGCCTCCCCTTTGTGGGGGGCGGTGTAAAAATGGCAAATGTAAAGTCAAGGCATCAAAATGTTCGTCTACAAACCAATGACTGATGTCATTGTGGGCGCCTCCACTTCTTTCATATAGTTACTGGTTATAGGCCTTTTAAATGACCTAGCAATGGTTATGAAGTCCCAGCTCACCAGCCAGTGGTGTAATTGTGGCTGTGTCCTGTCTATTCAGGAGCTATGGCCTATGCTCTTAGCTCCCAGTGATTACAGCTCAGCAGCCGAGCTTGACAACACACAGGCAGAGTGTAATCAAGTCAGAGAGAGGGAGGTGTAATCAGCATTTCCCCTCCAATCAGCCCCAAAATCACTGTCTCTAATCTGCAGCCAGCCATTGATGGGTTTGATTGATAGAATGGATTTGTTATCTGGCTGTGGGGGTCTGCAGGGAGCAGAACAACAAGCAGGAGCAAGAGACACAGTCAGCTTATCAGCTATCGCTACATTTGTTACCGCTCCCCTTGTTGAGCGAGCCGAGCTTTTCCTCACAGGCTACAACTGCAGCTCTCCCCTCATTTATCATACAGAAGAATTAAATGTGGACACTTCAAAGTACTTCCACACACAAGGGTCCCCCGGGGGCACGTGTTTTCTCCCTGTTTAAAATGGAAAGGGCCAATCCATCACTGGTTGTTTGTGACGGAAACAGAATCCACAGTGAGTATTTTTTTTACATGCGTACGTGTACGCCTGCAACCATGCTCTTTGCATGAATTAATTACATGCTTATATATATATATATATAAATGCGCGTGTGCAAGTTGTACATGCCAGATGCACAGTGAAGATACAGAATAATGCTTTATCAGCAAGTAAATACCATGACTATAGCATATACTGCCTGCACAGTTTTGATAAATCTTCTTTTCTTATACTGTACTGAAAATCCTCACAAATGTTCAAACAAATATGCTCATTTCCAATGAGCATGTGATGAATGGGCTTCATTGATTTTGTGCATGAAGCCAAAACAATAGAGACCAAGACAAATGCTCGGTCTGTTTAAGATAACAAGGCAGCTTTACCACGCTCTGTGACAGAAACTGGATCAACAAACTCAAGAAAATAAAAGATGAAATGTGAGTTAACAGATAACAATCAGTAAAACTAATCATCTTTTAGGTTTATTTGAATATGACCTTGACTCAATGTTGGACAACGGTGCACAAGATCTGTCACTAAAAAAATATCTTCCTCCTTGACAAACATTTTCAAAATCTCTAGAATGGATAAACATTTTAATTTATTACAATCTCTACCCAGGTTTGTGTGTTTGGGACAGACTTCTCTATTCAAGTTGCTCCTGTAGAAGTTTGTATTACAATCCTCAAAGCTCCAGAGCAGCCACTAAATGGACCTTGGACTGATATGTTTTGTATTTTTTATTTTCAAGGTCAAAAATAGAATTTAAGTCAAACTATTGCTAGGGACAAAAAAAAAAACAATAAACTGGGCAATTTGCAGTGTTTAGTGATTATTATTCACAATTATTTGAATTAATTGCTTTTCCCATCTCGACACTTGCATTCATTAACAGATCGATTTTAAATGTAGAATCAAAGAAGTAAAGAATAAAAGTGTATTGAAAATCAATACAGTCATTTAATTCTCTAGTTCTTTTTAATATTTTCTCTCCTGAGAAATACAAGGCCATCCACACTGTCATCTTAAAGGTATAGTTCTTATATGCACCAGTATAAAGGCCTTTACACATCTTAAGGTCTCCAAATAAATGGCAATGAAGTCACCTATTCACACCAGCGGCGGTGCCAGACACTTTCATTCATTCATTCATAACCTTTATTTAAACTCAGAGATACAGTATATTGAGGACGCAACCTCCTTTGCAATATAGCTGAGACAAAACAAACCATTTGAAACATACAATGGACATATCAGAAATACCGAAAAGTAAAAGTGACAAAGATGAATTAAAAACAGAGAAGTCTACTTGAAAACAGGAACAGTTGGAGGTACAATAAGATGGAAATATGGATTTAAAACACAAAATAGTTGAAACATACAATGCACATGTCACTTCTTCAATAAAAGATCCAGATACACGTGCATCAGGTCATCCAAGAGTAAACTAGAAGCACTCGGAGAGTGCAGACCTCCACCAAGGCTGATCAGTGGCCCCCCCTGTGGGCCCCCCCACGCCAAGGAGGTTATGTTTTTGCCAGGGTTTGTTTGTTTGTTTGTTTGTTTGTTTGTCTGTCTGTTTGTCTGTCCGTTAGTGTGCAACATAACTCAAAAAGTTATGGACAGATTTTGATGAAATTTTCAGAGTTTGTTGGAAATGGGCCCCCCCGTGGGCCCCCCCACCCCCGATCACCACCAAAATTTAATCATTTCTTCTTTATCCCATTTCCAACAAACCCTGAAAATTTCATCAAAATCTGTCCATAACTTTTTGAGTTATGTTGCACACTAACGGACAGACAAACAGACAGACAAACAAACAAACTAGAAGCACTTGGAGAGCGCAGACCTCCGCCAAGGCTGATCAGTGGCCCCCCCCGTGGGCCCCCCCACCCCCGATCACCACCAAAATTTAATCATTTCTTCCTTATCCCATTTCCAACAAACCCTGAAAATTTCATCCAAATCTGTCCATAACTTTTTGAGTTATGTTGCACACTAACGGACAGACAAACAAACAAACAGACAAACAAACAAACAAACAAACAAACAAACCCTGGCAAAAACATAACCTCCTTGGCGGAGGTAATAACGTGGAGTCTCATCTATGTCCTGTGTGTTGGATCCAGTGTCCAGGTAGGGCAAAGTGTATGTGATTCACATGATGTTCCAGTTTCCTGACAGTCTAGTTGTTGATGCTATTCTACATGTTCACCTTCACTTCATTATCTAAATCATTTGTGTTTCATATTAAAGGATGTGACAACAAATCAACAGGTTTGGATCCATTGTTGACACATTTCCCTCAAGGGATTGTTGCTACCTGGGTGCTTCTATGAAACTGGGTACATTTTGGTACCTTTTTAGACCCAGTAATAAAAGAGAAATTTAGACATATTTCCCCCCAGGATGTACCTAATGATGACCTCAGATAAATGCAAAAAAAATTAGACTCTTGCTCTGAGCCATCCCAAAATTAATGAATTTTTAATAAAATATTGGGACCAAAAATAAGATCAAAATTGGGACAGGAAAAGCTACCTATGTGTCAGTGTATTTGATCTGGAAAACATGGCTGTAAATAGTCTTATATATTGCTATAAATAAAGACACTGTGTTAAATTTGATGATCCTAGTGGTTTTTCTAATCCAGACATGCGGTTTTTCATGAATCGCAGTCTCATTCCAGGTTTTGTGTGTAACTAATCGTGTCCACTTGCGTTACACGCAGAACCTGCCCATTTAAGCACATATAAATAACGAATAATTTTGCAACAGTGGTCATTTTTGTGAAACACTCTGCCTTGCATAATTAGTTCAATTCCCAAAATGTACCTGTGAGAGAATAAAGAGATATTCACAAAAATAGCAGCATATAATTTTCATGTCCTTTTGACCGTGTTACACACATATTTTTGTATGAAAATAATATAAACGTGTTTTATCTAAAAAAAATATTTTCTCTTTTATCTCAGTAAGTATTTATTTTTCAAAATAGACCCAAAGTGCTTCCAAACTTGCTTCATAACATTAGTCTACATCTGGTTTGAACTTTTTGCCCCCATGTCCTGTTTTTTGGTACCAGCTTCACAGAAACACCTACATTTATTTGCACTGTGAGAGCTCTAAAAATCTAGCAAAGTTGCTTTTTTTGCTGCATAATATTGATGTTCTGTGTGAAAGTACTCATAGTAACAATTAGAAAAAAAAGTATAATGATGTGCAAATAAATGGCATGAAAAAAAATTGCCTCCAGTGTTTAAAGCCCTTAATAAGAAAACTACAGTCTATATGTAAAGTGCTATTTGAAATTCACAATAATCTGAGAACATTAAAATTGTATCAGCTTAGAAGGCAATCATTTCTTATATGCACCAATATAAATGGTAATTAACAACAAAAAAATGTGCTCCATGTTCAAGTGCAAGTGGAATTTTGAAAAGGTCTACAGCGGTCTACAATAAAGATGGATTCTACTCTGAGTTCACAATGATTCATCTTGTTCACCACAGAAACTGTTCGGTTTAGTCCTCCTTCACAACTGAACTTGAACTCTGCGTTCACACACATATGATAGCTCTCATGTATGGTTTGCGTGGTTAATTTGGCAGATGTTTTACACCGAATGACCTTCCTGACACAATCCTCTCCATTTATCCTAGCTTTCAAGAACTAGAACTAGGCCTAAAACTGGAACCAGTGGCTGGATTACATCATAGCTCTCTTATTGATCCTATATTTGATCATATTTGATGTGTTGTTCGTGCATGTCTGCTGAAATTAACACTACATGTACGATGTAATATGCATGTAACCTGTTTTAAAAGATGCTAAAAATAATAGCGTGAGTCACTGACCATTCCTGAAAAGTAAACATAGAGGTTTCAAGGGTTAACTCAGTTTTGTAATTTTTTGCGGACTTTCTCCAGGTTTGTATGAATGCTAGCACTTTTTGTTTGTTTGTTTTATATTGTGTTTTTGTGTTGCCAATGCTGGAGGAAAAGTGGGCCATGTTAGCAGTAACTCAGTACTTCAGTAAGAAATGGCACAGAAAAGAATGCTATGTTAATTTTGTCCAAAAATAATTGTACAATAAAATGTTGCGTTATGACCTAACACAGTTTTTTTTTTTTTTTTTCGCAGTTTTGTTTTGTTTTGTTGTCAGGTTGCCACACAGGGTTAAGTATTCATTCATTCATTCATTTGTTTTGAGCAGAAGAAAAATTGTTTACATTTTTTGTTTACAAGGAACTAATATCCGTGCAAATACATTAATAAATAAAGATGATCAAGACAAAATTGCAATTGCCATTTATGCTAGTAATAACAAAATAAATTCAATATGTACTGCTCAAAAAGGAGTGACAAGAAGAAAACTTATTAAATCCCACTCCCATCTCCTATTTATACAACATAACACATTACTTTTGCGTCCTTAATGATATAGTAACATCTGTTTAGAGTCCTAATTATGTAAATAACCGATCAATTAGTCGCTGATTTAGTCTGTGGAATTGACCTTCCTCATTTCTATTTTTCTTATTCTTTTCGTCTTTTGGACACAAATGTCTCCCAGCTGCAGAAAAATAAAGCACCCCCACCATTCTTAGTGTATCAAATTCCCTGGCTTCACATATATAAACAGTATGGGCACCGTATAGACCTTATTTCATTATTATTTCATCTTTAATCCGAAGGTAACAAGACGGTCTTCAGAATTGACTTTTGTGTAAACATGTGTCATTTTTTCAACATTCAGTACTTACATACAGTACTGTCAGGCATCATAAATTAATATCGCCATTCATGAGAAGTAGTACATGAACTTTTTTTTTTACTCTTTTAACTGTCAGGAACATATTCCCCATATCAGATGGCGCCTGAATTGATCAAAACTCCTAATGCCGCCCAGGAGACCTCCGTCAATGCGTCCTGTGAGAAATTCCTCAAACGTACACGGTTCAAAGAGTAACTTCACAAAAATTCTAAATTCAACAAGTGAACCAGAATGTGAGCCTGTGTGTCAAGTGCGTTGGGTCAGTAATGCCCAAACTGGGGGGAGCTGGGGAGCAGCACATAGAATCAGCAGCATCAGTAGGAATAGGCAGTGTACCTCCAAGGCCAAAAAAAGCGGCAGCAGAGGCACAGGAAGAGGGTCTGTCAAGACTCTGTCCAGCTCCTAATGGGATGTTCTTGTTGTTGCCAGCGGATAACCTTCATCCTGTGTTCTGGACTACAGATCAAAGAGCGCCTGGACTCCACAGAGCAACTGAGGCTGCACGGATGTAGAGGACAGACACACCGAGTGGAGCGGGAAGGGTAAGTAAAGGGTGAAACAACTCCATGCAAGAAGGCAAGAAATCAAACAGGTAAGAAAGAAAGCAAGAAAAAAATGGTGAAATAAAGAGAGCAAAAAAAAAAAAAAAAGGAACCAAGCTTTCTTTTGCAGTGAGTGTGCATTGTGTCCCTCTGTTCCTTCACAAGCAGATTATAGCCTATTCTTCTATTCTCTCTTCTATTTTGGTAAGAGGAACTGGGGTGAAAGGAGGGAATGAGAAAAAGAAGATGAAAGCCAACTATAAAAGGGACTGTGCTGACTTCTCTAAATCTAATTCAGGGGAGCTGGAGATGGATATGGCTCTGAACAGCCCAGAGTTGGAGCCACACAAGACAGCATCACTTACATCTCTTTTCCACTAACTAGGACCTGGTGCTCGAGTGTTTTTAGCTTGTGGACTTTTAAATAATTTGCATTTCCATTGGCTGCAGAGTTATCATTGAGCCCTGTCATTACATCATAGTTTAGATCTAGTGATTAGCTATTGCTGCCAAGCAGGATAGCAGTTATATACAGGGTGTCCCCAAAAATGTACAGGGCGGGGAAGCAAAATTTACAATGAACATTTAGTTGTTTTTTTCTCAGCAGGCACTACGTCAATTGTTTTGAAACCAAACATATATTGATGTCATAATCATACCTAACACTATTATCCATACCTTTTCAGAAACTTTTGCCCATATGAGTAATCAGGAAAGCAAACAGTGTGTGATTTGCTGAATGCACTCGTCACACCAAAGGAGATTTCAAAAATAGTTGGAGTGTCCATAAAGACTGTTTATAATGTAAAGAAGAGAATGACTATGAGCAAAACTATTACGAGAAAGTCTGGAAGATGCTATTAAAGAGGAATGGGAGAAGCTGTCACCCGAATATTTGAGGAACACTTGTGCAAGTTTCAGGAAGCGTGTGAAGGCAGTTATTGAGAAAGAAGGAGGACACATAGAATAAAAACATTTTCTATTATGTCAATTTTCTTGTGGCAAATAAATTCTCATGACTTTAAATAAACTAATTGGTCATACACTGTCTTTCAATCCCTGCCTCAAAATATTGTAAATTTTGCTTCCCCACCCTGTGTATACACTTTAAATAATTGTAAGGTAGGTGTTTATTAAAATTCATTTAATTTTAGAATAGAATAGAATAGAATAGAATAGAATAGAATAGAATAGAATAGAATGTCTTTACTGTCATTGTACAGGTACAATGAAATTAAAAAGTGCAATCGTCCTAGGTGCCATAAAAAAAAGTATAAATAATGTATATTAAAGAGTATAAAAACTAAAATATAAAAAGAAAACCCTGACGGCATAAATATCTAAAAAGCAACATAAAAAAAAGAGTGTTACTAGAAGTATAAAAGACACATAAAACATCATATACTCTGGACAACATTCAGCATTCCACACAATTAATTAATGTCCAACAGTATTCAGTGCAATTAAGTCCCTGGAATAAAAACTGTTTTTAGACGGTTTGTGCTGGCCTTTAGTGTCCGGAAACGTCTGTCAGAGGGTAAAATGTAATAGAATTTACAAACATCATGTTATTGTTTTGTCACCGCCTGTTCTCAAACTGACGTCCGATCTAGTCCAGACACTGCTGACAACGCCAAGCAATGGAATCGCACACATCACGAAACAATTCCCTTGGTATTTGCGTGCATTCACGTTCAATGGCTGCTCTCAATTCAGCGACTGTTGCAGGTCTCAGAGCGTAGACTTTGTCTTTGAGGTATCCCCATAAAAAAAGTCTAGTGGTGTGGGGTCTGGTGAACTTACCAAACAGGTGGATTGGACGGAGGGGTTTCGTTGAATACTCTCCATGTACACCAGACTTCACACCACTAGACTTCTTTTTATGAGAGTACATCAAAGACAAAGTCTACACTATGAGACCTGCAACAGTCGCTGAATTGAGAGCAGCCACTGAACAGGAATGCACGCAAATACCAAGGGAATTGTTTGGTGATGTGTGCGATTCCACTGCTTCGCGTTGTCAGCAGTGTCTGGACCAGAACGGACGTCAATTTGAGAACAGGCGGTGATAAAACAATAAACACACATTTTGAAAATTAAATGAATTTTAATAAACACCTACTTTACAATTATTTAAAGTATGTATAACATTTTTTGGGACACCCTCTATGTAGTCATTTTATTAAGACAGAAAATATGTTGTCTTGCTAGCTACCACTAGCAATCACCTCCCAGCAGCAGACCAGGTGGTTCTGCTCACAGTACCATGCTGAGATAAGCCTTATCATGGCAATTCCTTTTTTAAAGTTATATGTTACAGTGCAAGAAGACAGTATATCCTCTCCCATGAGCCCCTGCTGGTTCGTTTCCTGTCCATACTGAAGCTCTTTTCTCTTCTTTTGATTGTAGACCTGCAGTGTGTTGGCATTGCTCGGGAGGATTTCCTGGTCAAGAACCTGATCTATGAATGTCAAAAACACAAAGAACTGGTTCAAGACTACCATACTTTTTGGATTATTAGCCGCACCCACCCCGTCTCCAACATCTCACATTCGATTCATTGATGCCAAGCTTACGTGCAGCAGCTCTATTTCCATCTTTGACAGCCGGATTGATCGTTAGCCCAGAAAACATAAATTAGCCGCATCTTTTTTGAGCCGCGGGTTCACAGCGTGTGGAAAAAAGTAGCGGCTTATAGACGGGAAATTACGGTAGGCACCAAAGTTTCGCTGTCTCAGAGGAAATTGCTATTAGAACAAGTTTGTCCATCTGAAGTGACAGTTCCTACTTTGTCAAACAATGTGCATGACTGTGAAACAAATGGGAAACCTTTTGGGGTCAGAAAATAGCGAAGCAGTGAAGAGAGGCATCTTCAGATCGTCAGCCCTCGGTGCTAAGGTTCAGTAGTGATGCCAGCGTAAGGCTTTTTGTCAGCTGATGTGGAATCAATCTTTTGAGTGTGAGTGGCAGCCAGCTGTGCAGGTGATGATCCAGAGATAAGGAAATGGTTTGTGGGCTGTTCATGAGCCAAAAAGCCGGGTCAGTATCAGGAGGCCAGCGTTACAGTCCTAGTATGAATAAAATGGAGCATTTGCACTGGGATGCACCAAAACAAACACACACAGAGCTACATCATCCACCTGTGGGGAGAACGATGTCATTCCTCAGATGTGATGATAGCATCTTCAATCCCATGGTTCAACACATCCACTCGAGGCCTTTGACAAAAGGGCTGAATCTAAAGAGGAGGATTGTTTCAAAGCGCTGACTAATGCGCTGTACATGCAGGACCGTATGAGTGGGATGAAAGGTAGCTTTTGAAATGTCACAGAAAATGTAGGGCTGGATGACTCTGATCACACACACACAAAGAATTCCTCCTGCTACTACTGCCTGAGTTATATTTTTGGTTTTGCTTGGCCATGAGCTTTTGATAATAAGATGGCAAACAGAATGCAAAGCGAACCAGACTTATTGAGGTTCCATCTGGTCACCAAAACTGCATAGAAAATTGGATGCGTGCATTGGATGAAGTAAAAGAACAACTGTTCAGACACTAAAAACCACTAATAAAGTCAAAGGACATTTACTAAGATTAAAACCTGACTCAAAAGAGTGAAAAATGGCAACAAGGATTCAGAACATCAACTCAGTAGGTGGTGCAGTGGTTAGCGCTGTTGCCTCACAGCAAGAATGTCCTGGGCTTGATTCCAATACCAGCCGGTGTGGGCCTTTCTGCGTGGAGTTTGCATGTTCTCCTTGTATGGGTTCTCTGTATGGGTTCTCTCCAGGTACTCCAGCCTCCTCCCACCGCAAAAAGGCACACACTTTAATAGGCTAATTGGTCAATCTATATCGCCTGTAGGTATGAATGTGAGTGAGTAAATGGTCGTTTGTATATCCTCCTGAGATCCAGCAATGCATTTTTGTCCTCTGTAGTGGAAAAGAGTTTTACAGCTTTAAATAAAAAAAAAAAAAAATATATATATATATATATATATATATATATATATATATATATATATATATATATATATATATATAAAGCTGTCCACTGCAAAGACATTCCATGAAACAAAAACAAAAAAATCTGGAAAAAAAATTTGCATCGTGCTGTTTCCAATCAAGGAAATTTGTAAAAAAAACAAAAAAACTTTTACTCACTGGTCTTAGGATGATATGTCAGCCCTGTGATGAACTGGTGATCAGGGTGCACCCCAAGTTCGTTTGTTGGTAGCTGGTAACCTTAATGCAGGGGTCACCAACCCCTGCCCTAATGGCTGAAATTTTGGAAAGTGTTTGAAAGATGAACGAATACAAAAAAGCACTGGTTCCAAGTTATGTTTATGGAGAGAAAGTCCACAGTTACGTTAAAAACTAGTTAGAGTAACAGTAGAGCTGTGGTGATGTTTGGTTGCACCACAAAGATGTAAAGTTAATCTTACATTTGTCACTAAGACAATGAAAGACACTATTCCTAATGCACTGTTTATGAGTGGGATATGAAATTAGTTAATTAGTATTAGCTAATTTTAGCTGTGAAACAATTCAGACTATGTAAAGTATGGCTATGCCTGCATCTCCACTCTTGGCAAATATACTGTTGCCCATATAGATAGAATAAAATATTTTTACCTCATCTCATAAAATGATTGTGAAAATGTGATTCATTCTTGATAGATAAGGCGTAACTGGGACTAAGTATGTCATCATTGCATCTGGGCAAAGGTGATTACTGATGTGTAGAAAAAGGAATAAAACAAGAAATGTATCTGAAAACCAAATTATTCCAACTTTATGGCCAACAGTGTATAAGTGTGAGTGTAGATGAAAGTCATTACAACTGTAAGGGATGTAATTCATCACACTGAATGAGTTACTCTGCATAACAACCTGTATAATTTGCTCTTCCTCATCCTCACCTCGCAAAATGATGCACTATACCAACTGTTATTGTACACCTACATAGAGTTAGATAATAGTTTTGCAGACATTGGAACTATGTTTCCAGGTGAATCCTTAAAATGTAAGTTGCACATAAACTCTGTCCTGAATCACAAATCACGATCTGGTGATTGGCATTAAAGGTAGGGTAGGAGATCCTGGAAAAACGGTTCGAGCAAGCTACATTTTGAAAATACACAATTCAAAAGTCCGAACCTTTTTCTTCAGACTTCCCCCGAAGCCACACCTCCAGAGTACCGGATTGTACTCGCAGAGAGGGGAGGGACAAATAACAGTTGAGTTTGATAGACATATCTCCATTCAATCATTTTGATGGGCCGGTTAAAATGATTGGATGGTGTTTTTTCAGTCCTGTTTGTTCCACAGGTGACTAAATTTTTTTTATTTTTGTGTTAGAGCATTTAATTAATTGGTTGAAGGGGATTTTAAGCAATATAGTAAAAAATGCTCCAGGAAGACATCTCGTATCCTACCTTTAAGAGTTAAACAGGGATATGAGAAACAACATACAAGTCTGCATTCTGGATGGAAGTCACTCATCAGCAGTGTTTGGAGTAACGCGTTACAAAAGTAATGCATGACAGTAACAGATTACTTTTTGCTGTAACGCACTAGTGTAAGGCATTACTAATGAATTTTCAGTAATATTTTACTTGGTACATGTTCAATAGCACTTGTGTTACAATGCACTTTTCGCCCATAATTTAATCGCTCTAATGAAAAAAACAAAACAAAACAGCAAGACCCTGAGACCCTCCGGAATCAAAAATGAGTCTGTAAAGTTCTGTTTCATGCTGGTGTTCAGCCAATAGGTGAAGACGGTAGAAGACAGTCCACTGGCCACATGGACGTATGCTCATTACTATCCCTAACCCTGCTTTACAGAAGCTAGTTAGCATTAGCATGATCCCTGTGATCAGCAATGAAAAGGTAAGCTAACGTTTCTATGACTAGGTAGAATTCTTTATCAATTGCACATTTACTTACCGGCGTCCTCGGCGCTGTGCCCCCTGTTTGAACATGTAAAATGCTGAGAAAAATGCAAGTGTTCCTAGTGGGATTTGAACATCGTAGACTGTTGCGTTACTGACTGAACTATCCATCCACATGTACATCGGGTGCAAATTTATGCGTCCCAAGGCTCTCCTATCTCTTGTACTTGGGGGGGGGGTATTATTTGACTTTGGGGAGGTTCCACTGCACATGCGCCATTTATTATGGGAGTCTTGTACAAAAATGTTTGTTTTAGTTCAGAGAGACATAGCTATGCAACCAGGCAGGCAACCAGAGGTAATTTTTACACCACCCAAATCAAGAACAAATGCAATGAAATGAATGGTAATATACAGAGCTATGCAAGAATGAAACAAACTACCGGAACACATTAGACAAGAAAACTGCAAAATGAAATTTAAGAAATCAGTCAAGAAGCATCTATGGACTGTAAATGATTGATACTTGGGCTCATTGAATATATATACTGTATATACTACACTGCTACTGACCTAAAGGAGCTGTTGTGTCTGTATTTTGTCTGTTATTTATTTTCTTTTATGTTATGTAGTATGTGAAAAATTGTTTTGTATGATTATATTGTATGTTATTTGCGTTGACTAATTGTAAAGATTATTGTAAGGACCCCAGGAAGAATAGCTGTAGCTATGGTACAGCTAATGGGGATCCTAAATAAAGAAAGAAAGAAAGTCTGTATGTAACTAAGTAATGCTTTACAATTCTGAGACAGTAATATTATAAGATAAGGAATCACTTTTAAATAACGGTAACAAGTAATCTGTAATATATTAGAGCAAGGGTGTCAAACTCATTTTGGTTCAGGGGCCACATTTAGCGGAAACTGATCTGAAGTGGGCCAAACCAGTAAAATAATAACAGAATAACCGAAAATATTATAATATAAATAACGACAACAACAAAAAAACATGTGAATAACTGGAAAAAACTGAAATTTCTGAAGAAAAATAAGTACAATTTTAACAATATTCTGCCTCAACTTATGATTTCTACATGTGCATTACAGATCAGATCTACAAAGACACAAAACGGGCAGAATATTGTTAAAATTGCATTTTTTTTTTCTTTAGACATTCCAGGTTGTTCATATTTGTTCAGGTTATTGACATTTTATTGTTACAGGATATCAGAATTGAATGTTCTTTGCAATAAATCAAAGAGAAAAAATAGGCGTTGCCATTATTTAGAGGCATAATATCATTTTTTTTTTTTTCCACATTAAACCAAGAAGAAAATTTGGAGTCATTATTTCTAGGTTACTATGCTGTTATTATTTAGTTTGATGCCCTTGACTGTTAATATCTTCAGGGTAATTTTTGCATTTTGCACTTTGCAAATTCATCCCACGGGCTAGATTGGACCCCTTGGCGGGCCGGTTTTGGCCCCCGGGCCACATGTTTGACACCTGTGTATTCGAGTTTGGAAGTAACTTGCACAACACTACTCATCAGTCCATTTATTTTTTTAAATCTTCCCTAGAGAATTAAAATAATCCCACAAAAATCAGCCTTAAAATACAGTTTATAGTTCAAGCTCCAGATCACTGACTGGAGGACTTGTGGACTTAGACTGAATGTAAATGACATTTATTTGATCCCCACTGGGAATAAATCAAAACACAATATCATGAAAGTAAGGATGAATGAATTCTGGTAAACCTATTCCTGAACGTGATGTCACGGTAGGAGATCCATTACAGGTGCTTGGTGACATGGAGAGAATGCACAAAGATATTGGTACTTGAAAGGACAAAAGCCCCTTTTTGCATTAAATGTTGTTTTTGCCTTGATGGAGGAGCCGGTGCCCAAAGATGGAGAACAAGGATTATGGTCGTTCGTGCCTCTGTGTGTGGCATAATACAGCCACAAATCTACTTTCCGTTTGGAAGAAGGAGAAAGTGGGGAGTGCAGAAACAGTGCAGTGAAGCAGATGTAATTACAAAAGGCAATACAAGCCGTGTGTCTCCTAGTCTGCCTGACCCACATGGAGGAAGTAAGTCAGAGCTTATCAGAGTGCCACAGAATGGGAAAATCTTCCAGCAGCGGTGGCAAGTGCTCCCTGCTTTTTTCACATGTGACACATTGGAAAGATGATGGTGGTGGTAGAGCTGGTTGGGCTCTAAACGTAGAGGATAGCAAATGAGGAAATAGTCCCTCCTTCATTCGTGTTAGCAGGCAATCTCTGGTTTGCCTCAGGAAGAGAGATAAACAGGACTAGCTGTCATCTCATGCACAGCCAGGAAACTTACTTAGATGATACAAGGTGGGCATTGGGGCGTTTTAAAAAATTAAATTAAATGTTGCTTGCTGTGAATAACTGCTTTGCAAATCAATTTCTCCATCATTATTTTTGGGTTGTTGTACAGTGAGATACGGCTGCTTTTATTTTCTCACATTGCTGCTGTTGTTTTTGTGTTTGTTCTTTGTGAGCAAGATATCTAGATACAAGGAGGTATTGTTTTTTTAGGAAATCCTGTTGCGAGATTTGACAGGCATTGTCAGATAAAAACTGAACAGCTACAAGATGAAGATGGGTATGTTTTTGACAGGTTTGTGGGAAAAAAAAAATAGGTGTGAGCTGCTAGTCCTTGACACTGCCTGCCGGTGCAAAACACACGGACACATGCAACCATGTATGCAAAAGTATACACACACGCACACATATTCAAGGACACAGGCTCATATGTAAGATTACATAGACTTAAGTAATGGAAATGTAAAGCAATATTCGTTCCAATGGAAGGAGGGAAAAAAGAATGTAGGAAAAGCCAGATGTCAGGAAAAAAGCAGTGGGAAATAAACACATGCATTAATTAAGCTCAACAGGTCAAATATTTACTGATGAGGAAAATGAGTAAGAAATGTTTTAATGAATCCGGTGCTTAAGTACTTAAAAACGTTCAAGCTGGTTTCACTTCAGTACTGATTCTTGTGACTAAGCCTAAATAGAACTGAGCAGTGAGAAAACAAGAAGACTACATCCTCAGAGAACATTTTCCCCACTGGATGCAGTGTCCATTACCTCCGCTGATTCACCTGAGGTAATCACCAATATAGCTTTGGAAAAAGTGGAAGGATGAGGAAAGGGGGGAAAAGTCAGTTAAACAGAAAAAATGAGGATACATGGCGGGGCCTTTGAATGAAATATGGCCTATATTATTTCTTTCTGCTCTCCAGACAGGGCCGTCTGTCATGGCCAGGAAAGGGCCGGAGAAAGTGGGCTAAGTGGTCAGGCCATTTCTTGTGCCTTTCCAAGTGGCTGAATAGATATTAGGATTTTACAGGCTATTACACATGATAATTGCACAGCATATTGAATTTTGGGCAATTTTCTCACACCGACTCTCTCTTTTTGCTCCCTCTTTTCTATAAATAAACATTTTACAGTATGTAAAGTATCCATCATGTATGCACTATGACTCAAAGGTTGTTTATGACACACAATCAGTATTCGTGGCATTCATGTAAATTCAATAACAGCACTCAACTAATTGCATGGCTTAAATCCAGCTTTAGCTCTTTAGATATTCATCTAAGCCAATTAAGTGAGAGGCGGGTTGGGAATAGGGCATAATCCTCACTTGAATGTTAGAGTGCACGTTCAAGAGCAATGTCAAAAGAAGACCCAGTCCACTCGAAAACACCATCACGGCTTGACTGTCACTTGTTTACCCCACATTTCTACTAAAAATGCAGAGTGTACACATATGGTAATTAATATTTATGGATTTGTATTCTGTCTAACAACATATATAGGCGACTGTCAGTTCAGGTTCATCACTTGTAATGTTGCTTGCTTCAGCTATAACACTATTCCAGAAATACAACACTGTTCCTGGTGAAAACTAGAAAAACTCAATCATGTTGTCCAATTTGTTAAGAAATAGAATTAATAGCAAAGGTTAAGTCCAAGCAGTATTATCAGTGGGCTACAACAGAGGCCATAAACTATAGAAAACAAGTGGTACTGGCACAACAAACCCCGCCCCTCGTACGTATTGTAACCTATTTTGGCATCGATTCAGCCCTATGTCATCATGTCTATGTATGTGTTGATGTCAACATATCAATTGCCTCTATATATGTGCCAAGTTTGAAGTAAATTGAAACAAAATTGATGTTTTTATAGACATTAGAAATTTCACCCATTATAAGTAAATGGGAGAAAAAAAATATTTTAAAAATTCATTAAAAAATTAAACTTTGACCTACTTTTTCCAAAATGTAATCACATCTCTTCTGGGTCACTGACAATCTATAAACCCAATTTGGTATAAATCTAACCAATAGTTTTGCTGCTACAGACATTTGAAATTTGGCCCATTATAAGTAAATGGGAGGAAAAAAAAAGACTTTAAAAATTCATAAAAAATATTAACTTTGACCTATTTTTCCCAAAATGTAATCAGATCTACTCTGAGTCACTGGCAATCTATAAACCCAATTTAGTATGAATTCAACCAATAGTTTTGCTGCTAGAGTGTCATCAAACAAACAAGCAAAAAACAATACCTCTTGCCTCCCCTTCGGGGGCGGGGTAATAACTGACGTCACCCATTGCATTGTGGATTATTCTTATGAAGCCTTTGAACTGGTATTTGGTTGTCAATATCCTCACTGTTGTGGGGCCAGAATTGACCTTATTTGAACAAGAAGGTGGAGTTGAGGATGAATAAAGGGGTAACACTCACCAAACTTACTGAAAACACCCTCTACACTCCTAATGCTGTAATGTTACTGAATAATTTCAGCTACCTGATACATGTTAAAGGTTAACTCACTTTATTGTCCCTGTAGAGAAGTTCAGTCTCAGCATTTTACCCATTTTAATACATACACCTTGCCTAGCATTAGCAATTAGCATTAGCACATAGCACACATTAGGTGCAGTGACCGGAGAGTATCACCAGATCTTCATCAGCACCATGGTCATGGATGGGGAAACTGGAAGACCTGGAGGAAACCCACGTGAACAGGTAAACTCAACACCGAAAAGCTCTGGTCTGACTGAGAATTGGCATGGAATTGTAAGACTTAAGTACTCACCACTACCCCACCACACCACCTGTGAAGGAGTTATTTGTTATATATTCACTTATAATATTAAAAAATGACCTAAGTCTGTCATTATTTTAGTTTTATTTCTACTGCAAAGTTAAGGTAATATTGGGATCCTTGTGGATTTACTTGGTGGTTGCCCTGCCTCAAGTGTCCATTTATGGAAGTGCAGGTTTTGCCAGTTCTGTGCTGGTCCAAAAGGATGGCGTTTGGGTCTAATCCTGCACTGGAATTAAAACAGAGCTTGATACAATGCTATTGCAAATAAAGTACTATTACCCTGCCCCCCAGAGGGGAGGAAAGGGGTATTATTTTTGGTCTGATTTGTTTGTTTGTTTGTTTGTTTGATTGTTAACACTCTAGCAGCAGAACTATTGGTTGAATTCACACCAAATTGGGTTTATAGATTGGCAGTGACCCACAATAGATCTGATTACATTTTGGGAACAGAAGGTCAAAGTTCAAATTTTTACGAATTTTTTTTTTTTTTTTCCCCATCTACCTATAATGGGCCAAATTTCAAATGTCTGTAGCAGCAAAATTATTGGTTGAATTCATACCAAAATGGGTTTATAGATTGCCAGTGACCCAGAATACATGTCATTACATTTTGGGAAAAGTAGGTCAAAGTTTCAATTTTTTTATGAATTTCTAACATTTTTTTTTTCTCCCCATTTACTTATCATGGGTGAAATTTCAAATGTCTATAAAAACATCAATTCTCTTTCAATTAACTAGGGACATAATTATATAGAGGCAGTTGATATGCTGAGATCACCACATGCATAGACATGATGACATCAGCTGGATCGATGCCAAGATAAGCCACAACACGTGAGAGGGGTGGGGTTTGATGTGCCTGGAACCACTTGTTCCTTTTGATTATTACAACAAAAATAAAGGCGAGAAACATGAACAACCAACTTCCACAAGCTCGATCACACTGCCAACTTTAAAAGCAGGGGATATAACCAATACAGATATACTGTATTCACTCAGGGACCTAAATTCAGCTGTGATATCTAAGTGTTTCAGTAGCATCACCATGGTCACCATTATGCTCCCAACTCAGTTCTAATAAAAAGCTGAGAGAGAAGACAGACTATGAAACGCTGATGGAGACAGAGTACCCTCAGCACTACCATTCATCAACATAATTAACCATAATCAGCACTATCCGCAGAGAGAGGGGTGGATGATGAGGGAAAAAAGACTTTTAGTAAAAATGTAAAGAAAATGTCAAATCTGCAAACAAAAATGCATTGACTGTTAAATATAAAAAAATCCATCAAACAATTACGGTTGAATCAGTGTGTTTTTGCTGCCAAATACTGCTGTAATGTGTTCTAGTGAAATCAAAGCAAAGGTGAAAATTAAAAGAACACAATCTGGGTTTCAGTATTTTGTGTGTTGTATTCCTTGTGCAGAAAGCTCTTCTGCATGATTTGTTGACATGTTATGACACATTGTTACCCTTTTTCCACCTATATGAACCTGGGATGGGATGGCAGGCGTGCTGGAGCTGTAACTTTTAGGCAATGTGCTTTTTCACAGGCAACAATAGAATAGAATAGAATAGAATAGAATAGAATAGAATAGAATAGAATAGAATAGAATAGAATAGATCTTTTTTGTCACTGCTACAGGAACAATGAAAAACCGTTTAGCAGCTCTGTTTCTTATTTATTGTTGTATTATATTATTATTTATATTTACCAGCAAAAACGTATAGTGCAAAGAGACTGTATAAAAATATCATACAAAAATATACTAAAAAGTATTGACAATATACAAAAAGTCACAAGAAATACTAAAATATACAAAAAGCTAACTCTATACTACATGTGAAAGAAATATATACAACATATAAGGATATATACAGGCAACAAAACAAGTGTAAAACCCAGAAAATCCTAATTTCACCAAGTCCTGTGCTTATGTTCATGCTGCCTTACATTATCGATGTTAGAAATAATATGGTAATATGAACAAAACACATACATGCGCTGTATAATCAAGGATAAAAAGCAGCACCTATGAGCATGGGGTGTCATTATACATTATTTGTTGTAAAATAAAAACCTTGAATGTATGTATAGCAAGAAAAGAAAACTCAGTGGAAGCGGTGATCTTGATTGTGCAATTTATGTATTTTTCATGATTTTTTTAGAAGAAAATATATGAATTAATTAATTCCATAAATTTCCCAGCTCAGCGGGAGCCTAGACATCACTCTACCCCTCTCATCACTGTATTTTAATGGCAGCCACAAAATTTTAGTTGACTCATCATAATAGAGTTGAAGTCCTACTTTTCTGTCATGCTCAATGAAACATGACTGTAAGAAAAATAAGGAAAGTCTTGGAAATAGACAGATACTTTTCTGATTCTGCTTGCATTGTGCCACTATTCACACAAAATATGTTTGTGAATGTAAAATATAATTTTACAAGCAAAGAAAGTCCCAGTTGGTAATTGTAGTAAGGTAACATAAAGTAACTAGTTTTGTGTGAAACAGTTTAACAGACTGTCTTTGCCCACGATGAATGCCACCAACTAAAATGACCATTACTTTAGCAGATTTCACCCTGTTCTTCAAGGTTAAAGTGAAATAGTATTAAAATAGGTGAAAATCAGCAGATCATAGAAACAGCTACATTGATGTTATTTCTGTTGTTTATTAATATATGATCCTCCAATAGTTTTACAACTGCAACTAAAACGATCATTTAAGCTCACGTACATCATTTGTGTAAATAGGGCCAAAATCCAAAAGGAGTCGAAAAATTACTTCTCTCTTGCCATTGAACACAACACTTTTTTTTTTTTTTCCAAAATGAGGTCCCATAGGGCAAAGCTTGAAAGGGGAGGACTTGGGCGCTCCATAGTCCAGGCTGTATCCCCTGATGAAAGTAATTCTTGGATACAGACTAGCAAAGAGCTGGTGGACTAGAACCAGTTTTCCTGGTGGAGAGCCGGGTGTTTGCTCGGCAAAACACAATGAACTAATTAAAGATTAGGCACCAGTTCCAGACTTGGAGCTGCGTCAGTAGAAAAGGGCTATTTGTGTCGTGTTAATATTTTTTTGTTAAATTTGGAAACTGGGAATTAAAAGTGACGGCAATGCTTCTTCATATGAAACTTCTGACAATGATACAGTTAATCCAGTCTCAATACTGAGAGTTAAAAGCTGAGATCTGTGTGTAAGTTTAAGCTCAAGTGTCATGATAACATGACTGTAGCTACAAACACACAGAAGCCTTGTCGTGTCTTGCCTCCGTCAAGTGTCTGTATCGTCTCTTGCATAATTTCCCTGCATTGTTCATCGGGGTCAGCAGACGAGCTGTCAGATCCTCTGAAATATCCAGTCAGCTCACGCCATGTCTCCAGCCAAGTTCCCATTACACATGCTGATCTGTTCATCCTCATTTATTATTAACAGCCACATGCAACTGAGGCCATGTAGGCCACTTTATAGGAGTTTAAAATTTAAAGACTTCATATTTAAATACTAGGCAATTTGGAAAATGGCCTGACAGGACAAAGGTGGCTCACTGTGAACAATCTTGGAGAGATTTACACCTAACATCGGAGTTCCACAACATTGTCTGTGGCTGAGAAGGCATCTGTAGTTGTAGTTGTAAATAGGGCTGGTGCTTGTTCCAAAGGGAATACAATTATTGAAACAGTCTGTGAAAGTGATCCAGTACTGTATTATGTAATGGTGTTTAATAATGTTTAATTCAGCTATGTTACCATTTCGTGCAGAAATCCTGAATAAAAATGAACTGTGCTGTAGACAAAATGAACTAATATTTATAATACATTTTAGAAAATTGATTAAAATCAGAGCTTCTGTTGGTGCTGCTGCGTTTTTAATTGTCTGCCTCAAAGGTCGTGAAGTTAGTTCTACCATGGCCCTTTTTAATTATCTCAGTGTATGTATGGAACAGTTTGAGCATTGTGTGTTTCACAAGATACTCTGCCAGAAGCCAATCCCCTATGACCCTGACCTTTTCAGGAACTAATAGAATTACCGCACACTGAATGCCAATTAAATAAAAAACACATAAATGGAAAACAAAACAGGCAGGAGAGAGCACAGGAGTGTAATTGCCATAAAACCCCTTAAGGTAAACACATGTTCCCGCAGTAGGCAGTCTCAGTGAGATATAGGGTGATGAAGAAAGAATGAGGAGAGGGGAGGGGAGGGGGGTGGGGTTTGTGTCTGTGTTTGTGTACCGAGATACAGAATGGGGGGGAAAAAAAAAAAAAAAGCCAGGGAGGAGAGAGTCAAATAGACGAGGAGGCAGGGTAGCCTGTGAATGTGTTGTTAATTTCGCCCCGTTTTAATTAGCTCGTCTGCCACAGTGCGGTGAAGCAGAGGGGGCTAGCGGGGAACCCTGAAGATCAGGGCAGACTGGCAGGCTGAAAGAGGCCACCAGATTGGCATGCCTAACTACTCGCCTGTCTCCGACCAGCAGCTGGGCACACATACACACATAGCCCGCTGCTGTTCTGACTGCCCAAAGGTAAAAAATTAATTCAGCAACTGGCCCGACAACAACAACACACACACACATACACATACAGACATACTCACTCACTCATGCTACTTTATTAACTTCCATTCTTTAGATTTTTTTTTATTCCTCCTGTGCCTCAGTCTAGTTTTAATTAAATCATGGTCTGCTCTTTTTTTCTGTCTATTTAACAATGCAAAGGCAGATTTTGACAGTTGCGTATGATAATGCTCCTGACTCTCACTCTCTGAGGGGCAATTTCTGTTTACAGAGTTCACACATGAGCTACAGTGAAAGCTGGATGGGTGTCTGCTCCCTGTACGAGGCTAGCTGATATTTAAACAGTTTGACTAGTTTATGAGATTCTGACAATGGTTCTGTCATTGTTTTTTGGGGGGGTTTTTTCCTCTTCCTACTGTCAGTGGCATCTGCTCTCTGTGACTTTTGGTGGATTTTCTCTATATGAAATTATAACATCTTGGTATTACTAGATTTAACGCCTGGAGATTATTTATTGTTATGATGTGAAACTTTGTAAATAAAACTGATATAAAAATCTAAAAATATATGAAAAATGCAAAGCAAAGATGCAGAATTATTAATATTCTTTACTGAAATAACAGCACCACTGATACAATGAACATAACGGCTAAAATTTACTTAGGGGGTCAAATGAGTGGTCATTTTTGTCAAAAAAAAAAAGTTGTAAGAAATGCACAGAACTGTGTTGAAATAATGCTAATACATTTGTGCACAGAGTACTGATATTATTTGACAGTGGAAGCTATATTTTCAGAAATATTGGATTTTGAATAGCACGTGTATGTGAAAACTTTTGCTGGTGGATGGACGTGACATTACCCATGATGATCTGGTCAGTACCAGTACTTTATTAGTAATAAACTTATATACTTACTATTGCTAATTCTCCTCTTATTCATAAATGTTAGTATTGTGGATCTAAAACAATAACAGCTGACACAAAAACACAAAATGTGGCAGTGGACGGATGTGACATGGTTGTTACAGATCCCATCATACTGATGCTCGGCAGCCATGTCACTGTTTCCACAAATGATCCCTGTGCAAAAACTAGGATCAGAGTTATTTATTGTATAGTTTATCATCATACTAAAGAGTAAATAACAATATAGAATTGCTATTTCTTCATAAAAATGCTTATTATTAGAAAACTGTTGATTTAAAAAGTGATGTGTGACATTCTTAATGTATGTATTGGCGTAACATAAGCAGGATGGATCAGCACCATACTCCATATTGCAACCTGTAAAAATAAAACGTGATATGTAGGATATAATCTTGTAAGAAAAATTGGGGAATCTAAAAGAATAGAATATTTGTTTTTCAGGTAAATTCAGTTAAAATATAACTTGGCCATTTGTGACATGAAAATATAGCATTAATTGTGATGAAATTGGACATTTTTGAGCTGAAAACATAGTTCATATGACCATCAACATGTTGCAACAGAAGTGAAATCCTGTACATTTGCAGAACTTGCATTAACCAACACAAAGTTCCTTTGGGGATTCACTTATATTGATTTCTTATGCACAAAGACAGAAATAAGACCTCTAAGCAAATTTTAGCCGATAAGCATACTCAATTACAAGTAGAAGTCAACTTTAAATACAATATTGATCTTACACAAGCACTTTGAATTGCAATTCGAATTGCAAACCATTCTAAGTCACTGACCACCTCTACTAATTTATTCTTCAAACTAAATTTACTTAATATTTTTGATATTAAAATCTACCAAATTTTTATTTTTATGTATAAAATTCAGTATAATCAAAGTACCGGGCGACACGGTGGTGCAGTGGATAGCACTCATGTCTCACAACAAGAAGGTTCGATTCTAACACCAGTTGAAGGGGGTGGGACCTTTCTGTGTGGAGTTTTCATGTTCTCCCCGTGTCTGCGTGGGTTCTCTCCGGGTACTCCGGCTTCCTCCCACCATCCAAAGACATGCACTGATAGGTTAACTGGTTAATCTAAATTGCCCATAGGTGTAAATGTGAGAGTGAATATTTGTCTCTATATGTCAGCCCTGTGATGAACTGGCAAAATATCCAGGGTGTACCCCGCCTTCGCCCATAAGTAGCTGGGATAGGCTCCAATGACCCTAGTGAGGATAAAGTGGGTTCAGAAAATGAATGAATGAACAAACTACCTTGCCTGAGCATTTCATTTTGTATTTTGCAACCAATGCTGCAGTTAATAGATATAATACTCATCAAAATCAACATTTTCATTTGCCTAAATGTGTCACATCAAGAGCTCAGTTTTGTATTAGATATACAGGGTGTAAATTGTGGAACCAATTTTCACATGTTCTTGGAAATAGCACATCAGAGATATCCTTTAAGAAATAATTAAGGAAATCAATTATGATATTGCACTGATATGTATATATTTATATTGTCTTTCTTTTTTTTAATGAATTCTGAATGTGTATGGACTATGGAAGTCTCATAACTTTTAGAATGTTTATGTATTTATAAGGTGGAGGCTTTAGAACAAGCCATTTTAGGCTTTCATGCCTCTCCCTGCACCTTTGCTGCTGTATTATGACTGATCAATGGTATGTATGTGCAAAATAAATCAATAAATCAATAAGTCCCACATAAGAAATCTATTTTAAAGGTACAATATGTAAAATCTGTGAGGAAATCTATATTAATCATTTTTTACCTGCAGTGTGTTAGCATAAACTGTCTCAACTGCGTACATCCACAATATCTGCCTTTACACTAAGTTCTTTGTGGAGGTCAGATGTTCTGTGATGTTTGATGCAAATAAAATTTCCCCCAGATGTCTTGATGGCTCACTTCTGCTCTTGCACAGCAGCCACAATGTGCAAAAATAGTTACGATTTCAGGTTAACAGTTACGTAAAATCAACAAAATGACTCCAAGTGCAACACAGACTCCACCATAAGCACATTTGACATATTACAGCTTTAGGTTAAAATATAGTATAGCAGGGAAATGGATGTAAATATGTACTGTAGATATGCATGATACAGTATTGTATATCAGTGTTTCTCAACCTTTTTTGAACAAAGCCCCACTAACGGCATCAGGAGACTACTGCCACCCCCCCCTTGCCTGAAAAAATTTGGGGCCGGGGGTGATAATTCTAAAAAGTAACGTGACGGACCTATATGTGGAGGACATGGTGGGTAAAGCTCCCTTCACCTTGTCATTGACTACCTGCTGCTCCCCGAAAACAAATGTGCGACCTGGGGGGGTGGGGGGACAATATGCCCCCCCGCTCACAGACCTCAAGGAGTATGTGCCGAGTGATTTATAATGTTTTGATGTACAACAGTAGTCGCTACGTAAGCACGACGATGTTACTCGTGCCTCCCTCCCATGTGCTTGCGCCCCCCCTTGGCAAAGAGTCTGCGCCCCCTCCTGGTTGAGAGCCACTGTTCTATATGATGTCATTACATTATTGTTGTAGCTGCTGGAAGTGGAGCAGAGACACAAGATAAATCGGACTGCTCGTCACATGATTAATGGAAATGGAATCAAGCAAAAACACGGTTCTGAGACGGAAATCTGTTTTCAATGTTAGGACTTTTTTCTCTCATCTTTGAGTTTTGGTGAGATATTGGAGGGTGGAACGCTTACTGAAATGAAACCATGTGCGAAGGAAAAAAATGTCTGTTTGCTGGACCTGTTAACAGCTCAAAGACATCCGAAATGTGAGCCGGCTACGCAGCGCTTTTGTAAGATGTCAGAAGGCGAAAAGGTTGGAAAGCACCCATTTAATCTTTAACAATGTGTTGTACTTTAAAAGCCTGTTATATTATCCTTTGTACTGCGTAGAATCGTCATCTGGAGATGAGGTAAAGCTGTCAAATGCCATGGAGTATAAAGTACAATATTTTTCTCTGAAATGTATAAAGTAGCATAAAATGAAAAAAAAAAAAAAACCTTGAGCAGAGCACATCAAAACAGTCCTTATGTACAACACTTGAGTAAATGTACGTGGTTCCATCCCACCACTGCCAAAAAGAGAAGGATGAAGACAATCCACCCTGAGCAGCAAACAGTGCATGCCCTGCCAGAATGAGCAAATATGAGCCTAACTGCCTTAGTTTTCTGAGAGGATTTATGACACGGCGTCTTATTATCTGCAGGTCGGATTACTGCCATACGCTCCACTCTGAAATAAAGAGGTTCCACGCCACATAAAGCCCAAAGTGTTTTCCGCGACCCCTTTGCACTTTCAGCACAGATTTTAAGGATGACTACACTGTTCCACTTCTTCGCTTGATAATGATGAGTGTGTCACCCTAAGCTTGATAGACCCACTCACCGCTCCTCTATGTTTGCCTTAGCACTTGATGCATCAGGACAATCAAAAGGTCAAGAGGAGAGTGTTTTTTTTTTTTCCTTTCCCCCCTCGCTGATGCCAACCTGATGGGGCCCCCCACTTGAAAAGGATAGTAATTAGTTAGCACGGAGAACAGTAATGTGGCAAAGCTCTCCAGTGAAGATAGATTAAGCTACCTGCACACAGAGATAGGACGGGGCCTGGGGACTGGACAGGAGAGGGTCTCCTTCTTGACTTTGAAGACAGAGGGAGAAGATGGAGAGCTGGAGATGAAGGAGGCTGATTAACATACAGCGCAGCAAAGAGAGCCCCTATCTGCTAGTCAGACTCCGTCGAGGGAAATGTGCAGTGGCCGCCATAGTTAATAGGAGCCAGCATGTTTATTGTCCCGTTAATTAGCAGCGATGCGGTTAGGGCTGTAAAGATGTGTGGATTCGAGGATGCAGGAACAAGTCAACAAAGCCTCTCTTCTCAAACACTGATGACAAATATTATTGTCGAGGCCTGTAACATTTCTGTGGTGAGCGGTAAAGAATTTCCCCCCTGTAACACGGATATGCAATTGCAAGGTCTGAAACACATTTCCCGAAGCCTAAGGATAGGTAACTTACTCGTCTGCCAGAGTTGTTTGATCTGCTAACTTTGATCATACAGAATGCAGAGTCGGGCAATCCGATTTTACTGCCTTTTACAGTGTGAAAAAACACTCTCAAGTGGGATTTTCTATACTTTCTTCCCACTCTTCCATCTTGTTCTTGCTTTACGGTGGCTTGATCAAAGAAGCGATACAATACTAACTCTGGTGCATTTATGTTCTATGCAAACAACACCCATAAATATGAGGTATTTCTTTTTTGGCAGTTTTAACTTCAAACTAAACTTACAGAAAAGAAAAGACGAGTAACTGCGGCGCTCATTATAAGTTTACTTTTTTGGGGGGAGGTTTCTGCAGATTTCAACAGGTTAAATTTAAGACTTTTAAGGCTGCTTTGAGAGAACTGTGAGTATGCTTTAGGACCTATAATATTTCACGTGTGGTCGCGCTGGGGCCAGACAGGTGATACTCCCCATGTCACTGATGTATTAGATGATGACAGGTGTTTGGAGTGCACATGTTGCACTGGGGTTCAAATTCATTATTTTCAACAGGTCTCAAGCACTAAATGTGTCACTCTCAAGCCAGATGTCATTGCATAGCTTGTATTTCATACATTATGTCTTTTTTTTTCTCTCTCTTTTACATTTTGTTTCAAGAAGTAGCAATTATTTTCCATGAAACAAAATGCAATATTAACCTACAGGGTGGGGAAGCAAAATTTACAATGAACATTTAGTTGTTTTTTCTCAGCAGGCACTTTGTCAATTGTTTTGAAACCAAACATATATTGATTTCATAATCATACCTAACACTATTATCCATACCTTTTCAGAAACTTTTGCCCATATGAGTAATCAGGAAAGCAAACGTCAAAGAGTGTGTGATTTGCTGAATGCACTCGTCACACCAAAGGAGATTTCAAAAATAGTTGGAGTGTCCATAAAGACTGTTTATAATGGAAAGAAGAGAATGACTATGAGCAAAACTATTACGAGAAAGTCTGGAAGATACTATTAAAGAAAAATGGGAGAAGTTGTCACCCCAATATTTGAGGAACACTTGCGCAAGTTTCAGGAAGCGTGTGAAGGCAGTTATTGAGAAAGAAGGAGGACACATAGAATAAAAACATTTTCTATTATGTACATTTTCTTGTGGCAAATAAATTCTCATGACTTTCAATAAACTAATTGGTCATACACTGTCTTTCAATCCCTGCCTCAAAATATTGTAAATTTTGCTTCCCCACCCTGTACATACTACACTGCAATACACTAACTCAGTGTTTTTCAACCTTGGGGTCGGGACCCTATGTGGGGTTGCATGGAATTCATATGGGGTCACCTGAAATTTCTGGTAATTGATTAAAAAAAATGTAAATAAATTACTAATAAAAATATTTTAAATGATTCAATATATATTTCATTATAATTTAAGCACCACACATTTTTCCTAATTAAAATCAAGTTCAAATAAAATGCAGGATATAACATCTAGGAGGGCATATCTTGATTGACCTGATCATATGACCACATGCGTCACTACGCTTCAACCTGCCCGGACAGTCGAAACCGGATCAAACAGAGAATGGAAAGATTTCTTCACCCTCCTGGGCCCGCTAAGACATCTCCAAGAGAAAAATCTTTTCGTTTTGAATGTCTGGGGTCGCCAGAAATTTGTGATGTAAAAATGGGGTCATGAGGCCAAAAAGGTTGGGAAACACTGCACTAACTGGATGCACTGTTTTTTTTTTTGTTTTGTTCTTCTTTTTTTTTAACAATACAACTTTTTCCTAAAAACACATTGGAAATGAGACTGAAGTAAATGCAACTTTGCAAAAGTAACATTAAAGATTCCCTTTAGTTCTAAAACATCAAAAAATACGCATTGAATAATGAGCTCCCTATGGTTTTTCACACACAAAACATTTCAAAGACCTGGTTGTAACAAAATGTTAAACTGGCAATTTCATCTTCACTGATAATTGCCAATCTCTAATGGGCTTTAGATTCCTGTGTCCCTAAAAGACCAGGTTTATTTGTGGATTGAGGATCCATACATCCTGGATCTGGCTCTAAAAGTTTTGTTTTGTCACTAATCCTGTTTGTAGGTGCGCTTGTTAAGTTCATATTTTAATGAGCACTGATAAATCCCCTCCTTTTCAATGGATCAAATCCACAAAGTGTCAAAGGTTCCAGTGATTGAACGTTGAAAAACATTTATTCACCTCATGATTTAATCCATTTTTAAGACCTGTCAAAACCTCCTTTTAAGAAATTTTAAGGATTTTAGGTTTTGAGTAGCACAGGGAAATCCTGTTGGGTTTTTTTTTTCCTTTTGGGACAAAGACATTGTGTGAGAAAGAAAAAAGGTGAAGAAAATCAACCACCAGTGGCCACTTTTATGTATCATATCTGATCACTAGAGAAAAGGACAGTTCTGCAGCAGCCTTTGGGCTTTAAACCCCCCACAGTCATTTCCATAATTCATATTCCAGCCAGCTTCCAGACTAATGTTGGACACTAAAATAGAAATAATGGATTTCCTGGTCTTTTTTTTTTCCACTCATCACTTCCTATACAAAACCTACAGATAATCCACCTACACACACTTCCACATAGACACACACAGCGCTCTGGCCCAGACCAGCAGAAGACAGTGTTCGCTCCAGGCCTCTAATTGGCCCCATTTCTCCTGCTCTTGTCTTTCTCTTTGTACTCATGAAAGCAGAGGCTATTCGGTGTAATATGTGTTTCTGAAAAGGCTGGACACACTGTAGCATGCACTTATCCAAACACAGTAAAACCCTCCAAATGAAAATGAAGAAAAAGACAAGGCCATCGTCTCGGGGGGGAAAAAAAAAAAAAAGAGCATGGATAAGAGCGAGTGACAGAATGAGGATGAGGAGTAGAGCGGTGACAGACACACAGACGGACAGACAGACGGACAGTAAGTGTGTTGCCGTCTACAAACTGCAAACCACCAAATGCAGGCCATTGAAAGCACCATCTCAGGGACACAGAGACAGAACACAGGATCTTCAAAGCTGATTGTGGCATGTATCACTTAGAGCTGCCATCCGCCATCCTGGCCCGGCCCGATCAATAGCCCTATTGTTGTGATGTGATGTATGTGACCAGAGATTTATGGGTATTCATGTGCCGCAGCGTCTGGTGCCGCTATTCTTGATTATAAAAGACACTTGCTGCACTCTCATGTTGCACACCAGACTGGATGAACAATATTTTGCAAATGGAAAAGGAGTTTTATTCTAGAAGAGAAAATTATAAAAGAAATACCAGTGCTATGTGCAATTTCATAACGACCATAAATATGAATTTGTCAGTCTTTGTGTCTATATATCTGCAGCTACAATATACAGGGAATATGTAAGCAGCATTAAAACTAAACTTAATTTAAAAAAAAAAAAACTAAGCAAAAAAAACCCCATAAATTTTAAAGGTTTTAGAGGATCAACTGGCCAGAGAAAAAGAATACAAGACAAGGATGAAAATGTAAAGAAAAAATCTGGGATGTTCTGCATAATATACTTAAAGATTATTTAAGAAAGCTTCCAGATAGTTCAAGGTGTACTAAATCCAAAATGTGGTTGCACTAAGTACTGATTTTTACCTGAAGAAGCCATTTAGTTATGGTGGTTTTTCATTTGTATTTGCATTTTCTTGTTGAATTTTCATAAAGAGGCTGAGAGATAAAGACACAGCCTTGCAAAAACAACAGACTTTTTCACAGTGGTGTGAACATGGTCAACTGAATTGGCTTAAAACACTGTAGTGTCTCATATGTAATCTGTGTAAGAGAAGGGAATTCTAATCATAATTTAAGAGGGATGTTTGTGTTTGAAACATGTAAAGTAAGAACGAACATTAATATCACTGTTTTTCTGTTATTGGTGTCAAATTACGGAACCATTTGAAGGATGAAGTGAAATTGTGTAGCTTGTTGTCGAGTTTTAAAAAAGCTTCAAGTTGCCAAAAGTGACTTAAGAAACTGAATGTAGATTAATTTGTGTTGATGTTTTATTTGCTGCAACTTCATGTGTAGAGTTGGAGTAAGGATGGGAGTAGAAGCAGAAATAAACCTCTGGCTTCAGCTTCTTCCTTTTTCAGTTACCAGTTGTGTTAATTGTATGTCCTTTGTGTACAGGGTGGGGAAGCAAAATTTACAATATTTTGAGGCAGGGATTGAAAGACAGCGTATGACCAATTAGTTTATTTAAAGTCATGAGAATTTATTTGCCACAAGAAAACTGACATAATAGAAAATGTTTTTATTCTATGTGTCCTCCTTCTTTCTCAATAACTGCCTTCACACACTTCCTGAAACTTGCGCAAGTGTTCCTCAAATATTCAGGTGACAACTTCTCCCATTCTTCTTTAATAGTATCTTCCAGACTTTCTTGTAATAGTTTTGCTCATAGTCATTCTCTTCTTTACATTATAAACAGTCTTTATGGACACTCCAACTATTTTTGAAATCTCCTTTGGTGTGACGAGTGCATTCAGCAAATCACACACTCTTTGACGTTTGCTTTCCTGATTACTCATATGGGCAAAAGTTTCTGAAAAGGTATGGATAATAGTGTTAGGTATGATTATGACATCAATATATGTTTGGTTTCAAAACAATTGACGTAGTGCCTGCTGAGAAAAAACAACTAAATGTTCATTGTAAATTTTGCTTCCCCACCCTGTATGTGTTTTTGTAACTGAAATTAAAAAAAAAAAAAAAATCATTCATTCATTCATTCATTCATTCATCCATTCATCCATATCTCCTCAAAAAAATACACAGTTGCCTACGAATTTGGAATACTTTTGTTTTCAGACACATTCCTCTTATATTCCTATTTACACACATCAGTCATCACCTCTGAGCAGGTGCAATGATTACATAGTGAGTCCCAGTCACACTTTATTTATTAAGAATAAATCACATTGGTTAAAACTCAAATGAGGTACTTCATGGGCAACCGTGTATAGAAATGGGAAGTAATATACATGATTTATACAATAAAGTACATAGTTTTCTTCTTGTTGCATCTTTGCACCATTTTTATCTTCTTAAATCTTTCATGTTGCATCTGTTATTTCTCTATTTATTTATTTCTGGATCATGTTATCGTGCTATGTCTTGAATTATAACTCAGATTGCACTCTTTATTTTGATACTCTTGACATGAACATGAAGTAAAATAAACACAATGAAGAAAATAAGAACTAAATCATTCAATAAAAAAACACTCCAGGTGTGTTTACTCTTCTTAAATCTAGTCACATTTATGGCATTTATGGTGCGCGACACCAAAGCGTTAAAAATATTTAAGGAAAATACTTTCTCAGTGTTTTTGTTAAAATTTAGTAAAAAGTTGCCAGAAATGACTCAAATATAAATCCTGGAAAAGTCTACTAAAGTACTAAGTATTAAAGTATTTGTACTTGGTTACTTGTCCTCTGTGCAGATCCTGTGTGCTGTGATGTAATGTACGTGCCCAGGGGTTTATGGGTATTCATGTGCTGCAGTGTCTGGCCAGCCAAGCTCTGGCACCGCTACCTTTGATTAGAAAAGACGGATGCCACGCGCTCACTCTGCACCCCCACCCCTTTATTCTTCCATCCACGGCAGAGCCAATTTGCTAATGGATGCAGCAACCTTGTGATTTATTGTTGTCAAAGATATGCTTCAAGTAAAACGCACTAAATGATTTAAGTTTCCAGGCGAAATTTACATTTGAAAGCCAGCCCACTCCGGAGAGCGTCTTGCATCAAATATGCAAAGTTGATTATGTGGAGCATCTATTTAGTGGTTCTAAATCATTGTTCTAGCCCTCTCAGTGATATTAAAACTCAGCATGGATTGTCTGTGTCTTCTCTCGGATTTGGAGATGGAAATTAAAAGAGCTACGAGGAGGAATTTACTGCAGCAAAACCCAAAGTCTCTACTGCCTGGCAAGTTTGGTATTAAATCTGCCTGAAGGTTACAGTAGTTTCAGTGACTAGAGCTGGAAGTTTCCACTTGAGTTAAAAGACTGTGGGTTAAAAGTAGAACAGACTGTGTTAAATGTAACAATCTGTATTCTTTTTTCTTTGATTTCACTGCCTTTTTTCGCTTTGGTATTCAGCGTAGAAACCAGACAGTGGGTCAGTTCTGCCACTCTATCCCCTCTCGCTTGTACAGGCATGCCGGATCTATACCTCCTTCTATCTCTCTGGCCCGTTTTAACCCGTGTCAGCACAGACTTATTACAGAGACAGACCCGCAGGAATGTCTGAGAGTTCCCCAGGGTGTCTGGCTGCTGTTGAAAGCAGCTGTGGCTCCTGGAGCTAAGTGACCCTCTCCAAAAACCAACAGACAGTCTGTGGCTGCAAAATATTCCTCTCACTACCTGTCAACTGTTTCACACATTCCATTCAGTTTCAGCTCCACCTTAACACTTCTGCCTTTTGATCTAGTGCCGTATTTCCACTATGTGGTATCAGCACGACTTGACTCGACTCAGCCTTTTTGCATTTCCATTATGAAAAAGAGCCTGGAATCTGGTACCTGGTACTAGTTTTTTGGTATCACCTCCACCGAGGTTCCAAGACTGGGGACCAGACACTAAAATATGACGTGTAAACACTGCAGACCACTGATTGGTCAGAGTTGTCTTTGTGACCCGCTGTTTTACAAAAAACAGATGTGGAAGTTGACAGTAAATATAGCGATAGGTTAATCCACATGATAACAGCCCGCAAAACCACACCATGGTTTGTCGAGGAGGTTCAGACGTAAAAATTCAGCGTGAGCTTGAAGAGACAACACGCAACGAGCGAGTTTATCAGCAACTCTCTGAGCAGATGACACGGAAGTAACGCGCTTCATCGCTATGACATCCAGGTACTGTAAAGTCAGTAGTATCCTGTAATGGAAACGGTCTCCAGAAATAGGACCTGGTACCCGAGTAGAGTCGAGCCGAGCCAGTTCCACGTTGTGGAAATGCGGCATAATTCTCCTATTGCTCCTTCAGTCATGCCAACCTGTTGGACTACTCCTTTACTGTATGACTTACAATATGTGTCATTGTGAAAGGACGATAAAAGACCATCTCAAAATGATTCTACAAACAAATCAGGCAAGTGACTATTTTTGGTAATTTGGCAATTTTGGCAATTTGCAAAACTCAATTCAGCTTCAGCATTTCATTACCTTGGGTGAATTCAAATCTGTTCTGCCAAACTGTCGAACAGAAGTGTGTAACTGCTATTCTTAAACTGGTTTTCAGCTTTTATGTTTTTAGCCATTTTATGTTGTCTTAATTGTATGTAAGTTTTATACTCAGTTAGTTCATTTGTATTGTACTGATGTGCCTCTTGGTCAGGTCTCCCTCAAAAAAGAGATTTCATCTCAAGGGACTTCCTGGTTAAATAAAGGTTAAATAAATAAATAAATAATTTCTGCACATATAAGACAGTGGCAGCAACAGTTACAGCGAGGACAGTGAGTCAGCAATCTCAGGTCAAATGTGGTCTACAGCAGTGTTTTTCAACCTCGGGGTTGCCTGGAATTCAAATGGGGTTGCCTGAAATTTCTAGTAATTGATTAAACAAAACAAAAGCACTTATTAATAAATTATATCTGGTGAGTCGAGAAAGACAATCACAATCCATAAAAGACATGACAAACTCTGAAGCTGAAACTGAAGCACTGTGGTACTGTTTATCTGTCAAATGTTCATTGTGGTCACTTTCAGATGCTGCAGCTCTTTCATAATTCATAGTTTGAGTTCTTGTTTGTTCAGTATTAATTATCAGCCTTGTAAATCCAAGCTGGACTGACTGTACATATCCTGACCAAGGAAATAAAATTCTCACTTTGTGCAGTAACCTACACCTGGCTTTTCTGCCTCCATCCATAATAATATACATTATATAGACTAAATGTCGTCTAAAATTAACATTTATTTGCAACATAGTATAGCAAACTATTACACGATCAAAAACATTAATTTTAGCCAGGAAAAAAAAAAAAAAAAGTCTCCATTTTGAAAGTCTGGGGTCGCCAGAAATTTGTGATGTTAAAATGGGGTCATGAGCCAAAAAATATTAGGAACCACTGGTCTACAGGGTCTGTAAGGTCCACCTCTGCGTGAACAGTGAGTGTACCTGCTTTGTTAGGTACCATGAAGTAATTGTACTAATGTAAGGAATGATGTTCAAAGGGGTAATGTGTATGTGGACCGGTGTCTTCTGTTGGTGTAATGTTCTAAAATACATATTCCTGTCACCTTACATGTGTTTTTCTTGTATTTTTATATACTTTGTGGATTCATTTATTCATTATCTGAAAATGCTTTATCCTCACTAGGGTCACGGGGGTCGCTGGAGCCTATCCCAGCTACTTATGGGCAAAGGCGGGGTACACCCTGGACATGTCCCCAGTTCATCACAGGGCTGATATATAGAGACAAACAATCACCCTCACATTCACACCTATGGGCAATTAAGATGAACTGATTAACCTATGAGTGCATGTCTATTGGATGGTGGGAGGAGCCAGAGCACCAGAGAGAACCCATGCAGACTCAAGGAGAACATGCAAACTCCACACACAAAGGTCCCACCCCCATACTTCATGGATTTTTTTTTTTTTTTCTTGCCACTTACAGGCAAGGAACCAAATATGGTAACTTCATTGACATTGATTTTCTACGTGGCAATAAAAAAAATTTAAAAAATTTCTGGGTATTTCTATGAGTGCCCTCTAAAGGGTTAATATGACAGCTTCGTACGGACACCTGGGTGTCAAATATAAAACCAAATTGTCCAGAGTGGTAAATCCCGCAAGCACAGATGCAGCGATCAGTGATCTGTCTCATCCAATCAACTCCTAATTTGAGCTGATTCCCTCAGGAAAGTGTTTCAGTCTTCCAAGATTCACTACAAAATCTTTTGTACCAGGTGGAATTTATGTGTTACATTGTTGCATCGGATTAATTGGTTGTAATAGAACTCATGGTCTCCATTTTTTTTTTTTAATTGTCCTGTTATTGTTGAGTTTGAATTTAGTGTAAATTATGTTCCTGCTTTTTTATGTGTAGTATATTCTGTTTTTTTGTGTGGAACCAA
Source organism: Sphaeramia orbicularis (assembly GCF_902148855.1). NCBI lineage: Eukaryota > Metazoa > Chordata > Actinopteri > Kurtiformes > Apogonidae > Sphaeramia > Sphaeramia orbicularis. The sequence goes on from NC_043978.1 coordinate 27,538,406, forward strand.
AGACAATTCTCCACTAACCTAACAGAACCTTATTATATTCAAGGAATTCCCGAAGATTTTTTTTTGTGTGTGTGTTTTTATATTTAATGTGATAGGTAGAATACACATTTTGTCTTTTAATTCTACTTTCTTTTTAATCTAACTTATTTTTTTTAGCTATTTACACTCGACATTTATTTATGTATTGTTGATGTGGTAGGACTGTTTCTGTGGAGCAGTGACTGTATTTTGAAGCCCATCTATCTATCTATCTATCTATCTATCTATCTATCTATCTATCTATCTATCTATCTATCTATCTATCTATCTATCTATCTATCTATCTATCTATCTATCTATCTATCTATCTATCTATCTTTCTTTCTTTCTGTCTTTCTTTCTTTCTTTCTTTCTTTACTAAAGTAATTCACCATATATCGCTGGGGAAAAAGATTCATAATTGATGTATTACAAGAAGAAAAAAGGTCGCATTTAGATTTTTTGTTCAGCACAAAAGGTCTCAAGAGGAATAATCTTAGTTTTGTGATTTTTTCACTATTTTTAGAAAGCAAAACCTTGATTAATCCTTAAATTCAATATATTACCCAGTCATACTAAACCAGTTGTAGACCAAGACATAATCCCCGACTTTATATCAGGACAAACACATTATGTTAATTTATAAATGTTCATATCAAATATTTTGGGTGTTGTTGTTAATGAAAATGACTAATTTATTCACTCATTTCTACATTGCTGTCACAATTCTTGTAAAAGATGTAATCATGTCACTTCACACACACACAAAACACTATATCAACAATGCAAATTAATTTAGAGCTCAGAGATAATAAAGCCACAGATAAAAGAAACTGCAAATATTTAGCTTTTGACTGCCACCACATATCTACTGTATATATCTCATTTGCACATGTTTGAAGAGGATTTGAAAGACGCTCTACTAACTGCTTCTGCAACCTAACATTACATCTCTTCCGCTGTGTAAAATCCTGTGTGCATACACTACAAACAAAAAGTTAAGGATATTTTTAATTTTTGAGCTATTTTTTTTTCAGTTGGGATTCTTGCACAGAGCTTTTTACTTTTTTGTGTGTGAATTGAAACACATTTTTTTTATAACCAGACATAGTTTTATGTACAAATGGCAAAAATGACAAAAAAATTAATATCTTTAACTTTTTGTTTATAGTGTATGTCATGTAAGTTATGGAAAAAACAATAGCAGTGAGACATTTTGAAGGTATGATTTATGCCATAATTAGAAGAACACGTGTGACTACAGCAAAATTCTTAAAAAAAAAAAATCATAACATGAAATAGAATAAATCCAGTCATTAAAAATACATCAATAAGAAATAAGAGAGTGCAGCTGTAGATCTTCAGGCCATTCTCCACAGTGGACCGGCACCCACTAAACTATCAAATACAGTAGCGTAAGAAAATCACAGACATTTTAAGATTGAATCTAAAAACCCACACAGGATTAAACATAAACATTTCTCACGTTTGCATTTTTTAATAGATTATAGACATGTCAGACTGAAAATGTAGACACTAATTGGAAGAGCCTGGCGATAGGGGGAAGTCAACAGAGATGGTGATAATTACTGAGGAAGGCCAAGAAGTGTCCGTATTTACATATTAACGGGACATATACTCAAACTCAGAGCAGATTTGAGTCATTTTACTGTCTGTGCAGGATAGAAAGAGGGGATTACTTTAAAAACTCTGACATTATCCATATCACATCATGCATGCGAGTTTGTGTGCGAGCGCGACCTGTGGATTAAATCTCAGCTGCGGCCTGTGAGATACTGTCAGTGACATGTTAAAACCCACAAAGCAGCCCTCAGGCGCTGCCTTCAGGTGTCCCTACCAGCTTGCTCTGTGCCACAAACGCGCACACATATCGTCGACTCAGTACATGATAACGGCGCCTCAGACCACCGAGAGAACAAAGCAATCTGCCCCGTTTGCACCGGCATCGACCCCAGCCCTTTTCAAATGTCATTAGTCATTAAAAACAATCTAATAGCGATCATATGGCTTGCAGATAAATCACAGCACATTTGACATTAAGAGCACTTTCCCGGTCTATACCCTGATGGATGTCAACAGTGCCATGGAAGCAAAGCGAGGCGCTGCTTTACACTTGGTTGCCGCATGTTTCAACACATGTCAGCGACACATCAAAACCATAACGCCCCATAGATGTGTGACATGCAAATGAAAAATAAATGAGATGAGAAGGATATCTAAAACAGCAGAAAGCTCAGGTTCAGCTATGATTCATATTGGGGAGTAACTACAAGTACAGCATCAATAGTCACTTTTCCATTACACATCTGCGCAAAACTTTACCAATATTTACTAAATGTTGAAAAAACTGAAGTGTGTAATGTTGTTTTTTCCATTAAATCCCAAATACAATGATTTGTTTATTTATTATAGCGAGATGACACGAGAAGTCTTTCCATAAACATGGAGACGAACGTAAACACGGTATTGATTTACAGATATATTCATTATTATTACATATTACCCCTCTATCTCGTACTAAATTAAAAAATGATTGGGTTTCCTGGTGTGTCCACACATACCGCAACATGTTTCTTCTTCTTCTTCTTCACTTGTTGTAATGTATGTCAACATCCGTTTTTTTAATTCACCTGACACTAGTTGCGAAAAAAGGTCTTTCCATTGCCGTTTTGTGTGATATACCATTTGTGTTACGCCCGAAAAACCACCTCTTGCCAGCGCAAAAAATTTTAAACGAAAAATGAGACTTTTGGCGAAATTATTATTTTTCCATTAGGTAAATTTTTTGGCGCAAGTTATATTTGCACAATTTGAGGGTCAATGAAAAAGCAACTAACGAGCTGGGTGCATGTTAATTAGTGCTGAGTTCAATTATGTTTTTAGCATTAGAGATGTGGGATTCACAGTGTTGGGAAGCAAAAAGTTACATGTAGCAACGTTAGGAAATGTAATTATCTTATGCCCAAAACAGTTTTTCAGGAAACTGGAAAAACAATGTATATTCTAAATAAATAAATGGAGTTAAAAGATGTCATTCAAGCCATTCATTCAAGCCATTTTCAACACTTTTCATTGGTTAAATATTTCTAAAACCATCAGGCCAATGTGAACACTGACGAATATAATCATTTCATGACAAAAAAAAAAAAGACAAAAAATGGACTTATGAGGTTTCGTAATGGACTTACGAGGTTTTGTAAGTTGGTTTTTGGTTTGTTCCGACAGCGACAATAAATGTGTTCATAGTTAGTGAGGAAACACCAGCCATCAGCCCCCACAAAATTAAAAAGTGCTTCTCGTTACCAATGTTAGATCACTGTCAATGTCTTTGCTCGATGGCAGTAGAGGAGCCATGTAGTTTTCCAAGTAGTTTACTGAGAAATATATTAAATGATGTATTTGCTTCAGCAATGATATGATGATGAATGGGTGGCCGCGGCTCAGGATGTAGAATGGGTAGTCCAATGACTGAAGGGTTGGTGGTTCAATTCCCGCTCTGTCCTAGTCATCCTAGTCCTTCACCATCTTGCCTCCAGTGTTGCTACTCACACTGGTGTATAAATGTTTGATGGGGGGGTGGTCAGATTGGCAGCCACTCTTCCATCAGCCTGCCTCAGGGCAGCTGTGGCTACAAACATAGTTTACCACTAGAGTATGAATAATGGATCCATTGTATGCCTTCATAGAGAAGCTATATAAATCTAATCCATTATTATTATTAAATGGCATGATGGACAACATGGATGGATGATAGAAAAAAAGGTAAGACTTTATTGATCCCACCACTGGGAAATTTGACAGTTTACAGCAGCAATATGCAACACACCAGTGCAAAAGAAATGCAGGTAGAAACAAACAATCTTAAAAGTCTAAAAATTTTAGTATAAAATTTAAAGACATTTACATATTTCTCTATTAACAGAGCAAAAGGAACCATTCCAACACAGATTTTATAACTCTAGCAAGTTTGGCACAAAATACTGAATTGTTTTCCAGATGTGCTGTGGAAACATCATGGCAGACAGACATGCTGACTGTTATATCAACCTGCTTTATTTCCCGGAGTGTGTCGAGGTGTAATCTCACCAAATGTGAGTATAAACAATCATAGCGTTTGGGGGCTGAGTTAGAATATTTAATCCATAAAGACCCATAAAGACATCTGTGGCAGTTCCCAAATTATTTTTTCTCTGTATTTAACCTTTACTGAAGTGCTTTATCATCATTTATTATAATGTTACATTCTGTATTTTGTATTTTCCACTGTAAATCATGTATTTCCCTATATTTAATGTATTATATTAAATTCAGATGTTCATGAAAACTCAGAGTAAATTCAAAGCTTATAACATCAAAACATAAAACTGAAGACTGAATGCAAAAAATTCCATTTCCATCCACTGGCATTGATCCAACTCCATGGTTTCACTACTGAATCAATGTTGTAGAAGATGACGGTGTTTCCATGTTCACTACAGAGCTTCTGAACGTCCAAATGGGTCATATCTGATGACCATAAAAAGCTGGGAAACTGCATTTTACACTGAATATTTACATGTACTGATAGGATTAATGGATCAACAAGTATTAAATATATTAGATCAATAGATGCTTTTGATCGCCAGTGGATGTTTTGGGTCTTTATAGGTTTCTCAAATTCTCAAAACTGGCAAAAATCAAAAATATATTCAATAGCTATAGACTAAAATATTCCAAAGAGTCATTGGATACTAAATTTGGTGCTCTAGGTAAAAGAAAAATAAAACTGTAATTTGCAATTTTACAAAAACACATCCATTACACATGGGAGTGGACTATATCAGCAACTCAGTTCAAGGAACATATGGATGTAACTCATTACAGTGTTTAATATAATTAATGAGTTTTTCAGCCTTTAACAAGAAAGGCACTTTGGCACTTTAGACCAAGGATAACCATCACCCTGAGTATTTTATGATGGATGTGGGAAAGTGAGAAAGTTGGAAAATACACTCATTTTTAAGGTGCATTCCAATCCGATCACACAATGAGAATGACAATGTAATTGAAACGTTTCCTCACGTTACCTCATTAAATATTATGTTACATTAGATAACTTTATATAAATGTGTGTTTTCAGGGGTTTGCTCGAACATTTGTTACAAAAATAATCTAAAACTTCTATGACTACTTTGCTCTGATAAATATTTCACATAATTACATAACATATTACATTTTAAACAAAGTAATGAGTAATCTGTAACCTATTACCTATGTGTTACCTATTACAGTAACCTTTGTGTTAAAAAAAAAAAAAAAACTTTTTTTTTTACACAAAAGGTTTCTGTTGTAGTTAACTCATACACAGATGACATTTATTTTACTTTACCTTTACAAAATTGGCTTAGGGCAGATATGGAGTCACGTAGAGGAAAAGGCAAACCAAAACTGTAGAGGAAAGGCAAAGGCACCACGTGAAATATCTCATTTAAATGTGGCATTCAAATCCCCCCTCTGCTCCTCTGTGTTTTGCCGGGACTCGGCCGGCATATGTGATCAAACAGAGATTGGACAACCGACTCTCTTCTTTCCCCCGTTTTTACACCGCACCATGTTAAAAGGCTTCATTAAAAGCAAGGGGCTGGAGATACTGTATCAGAGGTAATTTTCCATGCCTTTCCTTGGGAAAAAAGAGAATCCCTTTGTTAGAAACACAGGGAGAAGAGTCTGTCAGGGCCTTTAGATGAGATATAATACAGTGCTCCGCCGCCTCTGTGCTGTAATATATAGTGATGGGCTCCAGCTAATGTGAGTCAGACCCGCAGAGGAGCTCATTGGGAGCCATGCAAAAGAAGCAGAGAAAAAAGGAAAGACGAAAAGGAGGAGGAGATGGCAGGAGGGTAGGAGAGACAGACAGAAAAAGAGTGGGGGGTGGCAGATAAAGAGAGGGAGATGGGAGGAAGAATTGGCTTGAAATTTTCTGACAATGAAACGTCTCCAGTAATTGTTCCTGCGGTGATAAATGGTGTCCCATTGTACGACGGGTCTCCTTGTCCTTGGAAGTCAAAGAGATGAGGAGAGGGGAGGAGCGGAGGAAGCGGAGAGGAGGGAGGGGAGGTAGAGATGGACTGGCAAAGAGGCATTTAACTTGGCTCCGGCTGTAAGCAGTCAACTTTCTGAAGGTGATGGTGTGTGTGTTTGTGTGTGTACAATGGTGTCTGGGGTTCGCCTGGGTGTCTATGTGTGGAGTATGTTGAAGTTTTTTTTTGTTTTTTTGGAAGTGAACCAGCAGGCAATTCGGTTGTGAGTGGGACTCTTGCTGTTGGGGATGAGGCTGTCAGAGTAAAAACACATCATAACGCTGGAGTCGTATTTCCTTGACAACAAGCTTAGAGCACTTTATGCCCTAGAGATATTTATTTATTTAATTATTTATATACTATTTTGCAGCCATACACGGTGAGGAGCATTAACCATGTTCTCACTTCCTTTTTTTTTACAAGACTAATCATTTACTCTTTTTTTTTTTTTTTTTTTTTAAAGTTCACTTAGTTTTAATTAAAAAATGTCTTAACTTGATAAGTGAGATCCGCAAGCACACTTCTAGATTAAGATCAGTAAAACTTGTCAAACTTAATCTAATTCAATTCTAAACAGTATGAAAATGAAATCAGGAGGTGGCAATTCAGTCTCTGCGACTGAGACGTTTTTTAAATAAATGTTAAAACAGAATCTCTGATCGCATTAGAAGTCACACTCTGTCACTCACAATCCACCCAAGGCTATTTAAAAGAAGTAACATGTTCTACAATTATACGAGTGAACTTTAAGTGTGAAGATGTCAGGCTTGGAATAACAGCAAAAAAAAAAGTAGTTAAAAATCCCTGGAGCAAAAGATAGACCTGACCCTGTTTTCTTTATAGACCTTTGTCAAAATAATGGGAGTGCAAAGTCATTTAAAAGTACATCTCACGAACATGGTTTGTACTGGTTTGCATCGAAGTGATAAGAGTGTTTGACGCACAAAATAATAATAATTGGCAGCAATTCAGTCGAATGAAAAATACGTTAGAAGTCAGTGTGATGAACGACTACTAAACTATGCATCGCACAACTTCATAAATTAATGCACAACATGGACATATTCCAAATATTTCCACGTGTAAAAACAATCATAACCAATTATAAAACAAGTAATGAATAGTTGTGATTATTTCACATTACTAATATTTCAGCCAATATGTGAAGATGGCTCAGTGTGAATACTCAGAATAACATTATTCTAAACAGTGAATTCACATCAGAACTGTTTACAAAGTCTGTGTTACACTGATAAGCATGCATATTAATTGGAATATTTATCATTAATTTTATTGTTCTTTTGACTCATGTCATAAAATGGAAAGAAGAAAAATGAGTGATGAGACAGATATAACCACAGACTGAGTAAAAGAAGTATATGTAACCACAGTGATGTCGCACACTGGTTTGTGGATTCATGTTTTGAAGCCAAGAGTGACTGAATCTGGACAAAACAAAGACACTGGGAAAGCATCAGCATGGTTACACATACAAAAGTGTGAGCTAAGGAATTTCAAGCTAAATCCTACTAATTTTAACTACTAACAAAATGTCAGCACATTAAGTTGTCAGCATCTTGTCAATGTTGTGTAATGCTAATGCTAATATTATGCTAACAGACTAGGTAATGTAATTTAACCCTTTCATGCATGAACTGTGAGAACCTTAGTCAAGATTTTTTTCTTCAGTGTTTTTATTACTCCTTAGGCATGAAAAAAACAATGCGATTGAGTTTTTTTTTCCTATGGAGTTACAAAAATATCCATGCATTTCATTTATGAAGTAAAGAAACATATGTTTAAAACCCAATATCAGAAAGTGATATGAAAACATTCATTTTTTTCTGAACCCGCTTTATCCTCACTAGGGTCACGGGGAGCCTATCCCAGTTACTAATGGGCGAAGGCGGGGTACACCCTGGACATTTCGCCAGTTCATCACAGGGCTGACATATAGAGACAAACAATCACTCTCACATTCACACCTATGGGCAATTTAGATTAATCAATTAACCTATTGGTGCATGTCTTTGGATGGTGGGAGGAAGCCGGAGTACCCAGAGAGAACCCACGCAGACACGGGGAGAACATGCAAACTCCACACAGAAAGGTCCCACCCCCCGTCGACTGGTGTTGGAATCGAACCCAGGACCTTCTTGCTGTGAGGCACAAGTGCTAACCACTGCACCACCGCGTCACCCGATATGAAAACAATGAAATAAAAACATTTTTAATGCTGCTAATCTGATGTCTTCTCACATTTTAACATATTCTAATGCTAGTAATTACTAACTTCATGGAGATAATATGCAAAAAAAACTTCTTGTCTAACAAATAATTGATTTACACTTAAACATGTTACTGCAGATCAGGTTTATCAAGAACAGCAAAGTTACAGTACTGGTCTGAATGTCAGTGTATGGGATGGTGCGTAAGTGTTCACTGTGTCGGTTGATATGGAACTAAAACATCAAAACCCATTAATATACAAGAGAACAGCTGGAGAAGAACTGTCCACTGTAGTGGCCTATGCATGAAAGGGTTATTTTTTTTTTTTTTTAATGTAATGTGCAACCAAAATAAGTGAAACACACAATATTCTATCAGACCTCCTTAGGTCTGTGCACAGGACTCACCACGGCATAGTTTAAGCCACACAATGCTTATGCAATATCACATTAAACGTCACAACATTTATTTCCGTCCAGAGTCTGATTACATTTTTGATCAAGAACCTTGTGTTGATGATACAATTTGAGCCTGGTGAATCCTGGTATTGTAATCTTTTTTGAACCACGCCCCACTAACAGCATCATCAGCCTACTGGCACCCCCCCCATGCCCAAAAAATTTGTGGGACGGGGGACGGGTCAAGTAAATGCGACCTTTATGGGGATGACGTGGTGGGTTATAGCTCTGAAAATAAAGGTGTGAGAAAGTGAAAGTGAGCCCCCCCTCACCTTATCATTGAGTACATGCTGCCCCCTGAAAACAAATTTGCGACACCCACCCCCCCCACTCACGGACCTCAATCCATCCTAAATCCAGACCTTGATCCATAATTCTACAAGTAACGTGACGGACCTGTATGTCTGATCACTGACTATCTGCTGCCCCCCTAAATTTGCGACCGGGGGGGTGATGTGCCAGATGATATGCCCCCCCCCCCCACACACACACACACACACTCATGGACCTCAATCCTATCCATGAATGGTTGGGAGTATGTGCCGAGTGATTTAGAATGTGATGTGCAACAGTACTCTCTAACGCACCCACACGACAATGTCACTCGAGACCCCCCCTTCCAAGTGTCCGCGCCCCCCTGGTTGAGAACCAATGTCTTAGAATATGTCTGTGCCGTTAGGGAAGAAAAAGTCCATTAATGCAAAAGCCTGCTCATCCAGTATATGAAGGTAGTCAGCTGACCTAATTTTTTGGACACATGACATTGCTGAACCTAGACCTGATCAACCCATGATCGTAACACTGCCCCCACAGGCTTGTACTGTAGACACTAGGCATGATGGGAAATCACCTCATCCACTATTTCGTCATTGCTCTACAGTCCAATCTTTATGCTCTGTATCAACCTGGTTTAATAAATAAAACGTTCCTCACTGCAGCAGTTAGGGTTGAAACACTATGTTATAACATGCTAATCAGTGCAGTAATTATACAGTGAAAGGCTTTGAACTATTTACTTAATTTACTTAAATCCAACAATGTTTTTGTGCAGTGTCTGATGATGTGATTATGTCTTGTTCTGCATATCATCTATACTTTTGTAGTTTACCTAAATATGCTAAAAGAGTGATTTTTGTACCTATTATTCATGGCATTTTAGAGTTTGGTACTTCCTAGGCATGTACTTGACCGTATACTAATTTTGTGTGCAGTGAACCCTAACCCTTTTTGAACTTCTGCATCCCCTGCAGGGGCTCTACAAACTACCTAGCAGTTAGGGGTCATTGTGCATTGTTGCTCGATGGGTAGAGCTGACCCATTAAAGCAGGAAATGTAAATATGTAAAAGCAAACAGCACTCCTTTTAGCTGTTTCATGGGGGCTTGAAACCACAACTATAATAGAGCTCTCCATCAGGAAAAAATAGAGTGTACTGAATAAACAGAAAACTCAGCTGGTGAGCCCACAGAGCACACACTAGTCACTTTTCCATTATCCCTCAAATTGTGCAAATATAACTTACCTTTACGTAATGGAAAAACAACAATTTCGCCGAAACTCTTGTTTTTCGATTAAAAGTTTTCGTGCTGGCAAGAGGTGGTTTTTCAGGCATAGCACAAATGGTATATCACACAAAACTACAGTGCGAAGACCTTTTTCTGCAACTAGAGTCACATGAATCAAAAAAAAAAAAAGGATGTTGACAGGCGTTACAACAAGTGAAGAAGAGTTTTAAAACAAACACGGTGTGGTATGTGCGGACACACCAGGAATGATTTTTAATTTAGTATGGGATAGAGGGGTAATATATAATAATGAATATATCTGTGAATCAACATGATATTTATGTTTGTCGCCATGTTTGTGGCATGACGTCTCATGTCATCTCACAATAATAAATAAACAAATCATCGCATTTGTGATTTAATGGAAAAACCGACATCACACACTTCTGTTTTTTTTTTTTTTTTACATTTAGTAAATATCTGTAAATTTTTGCAAAGATGTCCAATGGAAAAGCGTCTACTGAATTTTTACAACAGGTTCAGTCCAAGTTGAAACTTCTGACGCTGAGGAGTTGTACATATCGAATATTTGCACTAATTTTTATAAACACTGATGTATCTATTAGCTCTAAAATCATATTAACAAAGGAGTAATATGTATAATGATCATACTTAAAGATTTCTACGTGGAAGTTTAGATTGAAGGTGGAGCTCAAAGAATGTCCAAACATCAGCCAATTTAAAATTAGGTTTAAAGAGATGGTTTATACACGGTATAAAACTGTAGGTGTGTGAGTATTACCAGACAGTTACTGTGTTTTTGTTGGTTTGTTTGATTACTATTGTTGTTCACTTTAATTGTTTACTTCCTTCATTCATTTCATTCATTTTCTGAACCCGCTTTATCCTCACTAGGGTCACGGGGGTCGCTTGGAGCCTATCCCAGCTACATAGGGGCGAAGGCGGGGTACACCCTGGACAAGTCGCCAGTTCATCGCAGGGCTTTGTTTACTTTATTGTGTATTCATTTTGTGTTGCCCTCAAGGATGTATGTATGTATATATTTATTTTTCTGGTATGTCAGTATAGGTGTGTATATATGTATGTGTATGTGAAAATGATAAGTGAGGTTAACTATTTACAAAAGATCCAAAGGAATTGATTTTTCATACATTATGCTGATAGGAAGCTACAGGATAGACTGTTGTGTGGAGAAGGGGTGGGGTTAAATAAGTTATACTTCCTCCCAGTCCTTTTCAAATATGCGAATGAAGTCATATTTTGTTTTCATGTATATGTGTACATTTTTCATTTTCAAGGACTACATTAGAATTACTTTTGTTTTGTTGCATATTCAAAATAAACTGAACTGAAGCGGATGTTTTGTTGAGTGGTCTTCTGTGGTATTACACTATAAAATACATCCACAATGACTTGAATATTGAGCCATGGTTGTTGCCTCTCAGATGTAACATGTATAAATGCGATGGGAGTAGTTCAGCTACTTTTTATGAAGAAGAAACAAGTCACATGCATCGCACTTGACCGGTGCGATAAATATATCACCGAGAGCACAAGAAGAATGGCAGAGAAAGGTGTCGCGACTGCAATAAGAAATAAGGAAGCAGCAGAAGAAGAAGCTGTTCAGTCATAGAAAGGATAGTAAAGGCAAGAGGAGGAGAACACACTGTAAATGCTAAAGAGAGTGCAGAGCCTCGAGTTGCCCATGACACACATTAATCATTGGTGGTCTCTCTACACTGCATACGAATGTGCGGTGATGATGATCCTCCCCCTGCGCCACTATCTTACCTCCAGCTGTGGCACAAACACGAGCCCAGGTGTCACATACTGTGTACTGGCCTCTTCTCCGCCACCTTGTATATCTCTGCGTTTCCCCTCCGCTGTGTTTATCATACACAAAGACATTGATCTTATCTTTCGCCCACCTCCCTCTCCTGTTCCTGATGGCCACGGGCATGTCTGTGCCAGGCAGAATGCAGGTGGCTAAAAGAAAAAGGTTACACTCATTAAACAGATTAAACCTGTAAATGCCCTGTCATTGGTGTAATCGATGTGCCACTTCATTGCTGTGACTTATTGATCAATCTCGTCGGGGGTCGTTCACAGTGCATCGTTAAAGCCTCGGTAGTAGCGGGGACTGCCTTTCTTTTCAGACCCGGGCCCTTTCACAGTCCTTCACCCACACTGGCAGTGAACTCTATTATAACGTTCACTTGTAACCTCTTAGTCTCTTAGCACCGCGGCTTTAAAACAACACAGTAACAACAGTGTGAATCTAATCAAACAATGCAGGATCTCTGTGGAAATGTATAACAAATTAATCTGTAAGGAACATAACAACCTGACTAATGACTTAAAAGCTTGTCTAATCACTGAGAACAGCCAAACACTTCTTTCTTACTCCTTAAAAATCTCTCCACAAACCTCTGTGCAAATCCACTTCATTATAAGGTATTGTGTTAATAACAGAACCGGGGGAAGACCAACTACTGTACGATCCTCTGGGTTGAGTTAATTAAAACTGACACACATCCACAATAGCAGATTTTCTTTATCTGTAATTGTTTTTAGCCAGGTGCCATTACCCTGCCCCACAAACCTTGTCCTTTACTAGAATAAAGAAAAATCCGCTGGTTTGACAAATACTTCAAACACAAGTGGCTCCAGATAGTATTAGGTGAGATGTGTGTGTAAAAAGACTAAACACTAAAAGACTAGAATAGTAGAAATTACTAGTGGGAAACAAAGAGGTGTCAGTTTCACACAACTTGACAAATGAGATAAAATAATCACCAAAAAAAACACTAGAGTCTTTGTTTAATGCCTCTTACAGACACACTGTGTCCAAATGTGGCTTCATTCTGGGGAGGGGAAGCTATTTGGAGCACCAAGATTTAATAAAACTATAGATATCTGACAGCAGTACAATATATTATGTATACATAAGGAGACAATATATTGAATATATATCATGGCAATAGGATATATCCTATATAGATATATAATATACAGCAGGGTTTCTCAACCTTTTTTGAACCATGCCCCACGAATGCCATCATGAGCCTACTGGTGCCCCCCCCATGCCAGAAAAAATTGGTGGGACTTGGGGGGGGGGGGGGGGGTACGTAATTTTAAAACTAATGCGACAGACCTATATCAGGAGGACGTGGCGGGTTATAAAGCTCTGTAGATAGAACTGAGGAAGTGAAAGTGAGCTCCACTCACCTTATTGACTACCTGCTGCCCCCAAAAACAAATTTGCAACAGGGAGGGTGGGGGCGGATGATGTGCCAGACGATATGCAACCCCCACCCCCTACTCACAGACCTCAATCCGTGAGCGGGGGGGGGGGTATGTACTGAGTGATTTATAATGTTGTGATGTACAACATTAGTTGCTAACACACCTGCACAAAAGCACGATGTCACTCACAACCCCCCCATGTCCTCATACCCCCCGGCTCAGAACCACTGACATAGAGCAACAAAATACGTATTTTTGGATTAATATTTACTTCCACCCCACATATGAATCTTAAAGAACCTAGTAGGAATGGGAAATTTCATAAACACACACACAAATAAATGTCCACTTTGTAATTCCTGATAAAAAGATGACCACAATATATTAGTGTGAAAGCACAACTGACATCCTGACACCTGTCCAGTCTTATCTGAGGGCTCAAATGAACTACAGTGACTCCATTTATGCCAACTGAAAAGGGATACATTTGGCTCCTCTGAAAGGAAACCCTTTACTGCAGAGAGAGAAGAAAGGCAGTGCAGCTGCTTTGCTTCGCATGATGCCACAGATCACACCAACCCATGGCTACAAAAGACATCCATTTGTGATAACAAATAACACAGCTCTCCTCTCCCGATATCCATGCCACCCATTGGTCTTCTTCAGAAGTCCTGTGTCCCTGCTGCATCAGTCCAACGGGGGAGGTATCAGGTGCACCAATGGATTGAAAAAATAATTGGTTTTGGTAAACGGATAGATGGGAGTGTGTGATCAGCCAAGTTTAGAATCAGTGTTTGCATGCTTATCATGCTACACAGCTGCACACAGCAGGGTTTCTTTGTTTTACAGGGCCTCACTAAGAAGGGCCTTGATTGCTAGTGACACTGATTACTTTGCTTAAAGCCACTGTTCTAAACAACTCTGAATACATACAGCATTTGGAATAACACAATATTAGATCAGTTTCAAAGTTAATTCTTCCGTTTAACCTTTGTGTCACATCCTTCTGCGCCCTACTGTAGGTTCTTAACAAGAAAACGTGAAAATAGACACTTAAGAATATGCATTGCCTCGGGGAGTTATAGTGACAAGAGGTTAGGTCATGAAGTAAAAATGACTGGAATTTTTTTGCCTATTGCTAAAGGGCAAATCTTTCATGTAAGGGAGCTTTCATTTCAACATGACGCACCCTCCCATAGGAATAGTTTCTTCAATCCATCTGCACACCACAGGTCTGTTAACTAAAAGCAGTACAGCCCCACATTACTGAGAAATGCGTCATTTATAAACAGAGCAGTGGAAAACTATGCACGGCACAGCGCTGTGGTATTTGACACAAGGGTGAGAGTTTATGAGTGTCGCTTGTTGCTACTCAGACTGAGTGCCTACAGTATGAGGAGCCATATTAAAGTCTCCATCATTCACCATTTTTTTCTTCACCTTCAGTTATGGATGGAAACAGATGACCGGGAAATTGCACCCTGTCTGACAAATGGCAGGATGGCATCGCTCCATGGGCTGCCCACCGGCAAACTGCTGCTACTGAAGGAAAGGACGGGAACAAATCGCCTCCCGCTGCTCCAATTACCAAGTACGCTCATCTCACAGAGGGACTGCAGTCAACTCGGTGGGAGGGGGATGGAAAACACTAGCTCGTGTGAGGGCAAATGATGATGGGGTCAAGGGTAAGACGACATCTCATTCCAATCAGCCCTCAGCTTTAATTTGTTATTTTAGTGATGCGTGAGTCCACCAGACAGGTGACCACCTCAGCTAGGGCACTGCTGCATACGTTAAATGGTAACACACGACGAACTGCTCCATTTAAAAATAATTAGAACCAGAACTGCAAGGAGTTAAAATGGGGACCAAGCATCCCCACGTAACTGGACCTGAGGGAAGCTCCCCATGCAGCTAATATACCCACAGATCTTGTGAGGTATTCATTTTATTCCAAAGAAAAGTCAAGAATTTAGTCTGGACACATAACCTTTAGCATAGTATCCATCTTTAAAAAACTTTTGAGTCACCCCTATTTCCTATTATCCATATTGTACATTTCTATTGGGATGTCTTGTTTTGGATGTTTTGTTTGTATATTTTAGGTATATTTAAAGGTGCCCTGCTCCACAAAACCATTTTTACTTTTTTGAAATATGTTAGGTCCATAGGTGTTTTTGTTACGTAGTGAATTTGAAAATGAACCGCTACCTCTTCTGTCTGCTATTGCCACTGAAAAGAAATAAGCGGAGAAATCAGGTCAATCAGAAAAGCTGGTCAGTGTGACATGTTAATGCCTGAGCTCATTACTATTCATGACCTTGCTCTGGTGAGACCACGCCCACAAAATTCATCTAGCTCAGTGACGGTTTTCGTATACAGCAAGCTGGGGCACTGGAAAGGGGGGGTAAACATGACAAATTCATAGGGCCAATAGAGCAGTGGAGGGGGCCCAGTGGATACAGGTTAGAAGTTGGGAAAATTCCGTGTAAGGTCCGCCGTACAAGAGGGACATAGAGGCCAGAAGTCGGATTTTCAAAGCTTGTTAAGTTTCATTTTCGGTTCGTGCCAGTTCCTCTACTTGTTGCCCAGGGTAAAGCATGCTGAAAAGCCAAGCTCTCATTGGCTAGCTGTTAGCCAGTCAGAGTCAAGCATATTAGTGTGTTGAAAATTCATGAGAACTGGCGCAAATTGAGCTGAGTCTTCCAGCAGGCTTTCTATACCATGTTAGAATAGCTTGAAACTTTGTAACCAAGGCATTTTTTCCACAAAAAATGTTACAGAGTCAATGGTAGAACTTCAGACATTACCACAAAAGTAATGAAATACATGTGGCAGGGCACCTTTAAGATATTTGAGGTATTTTTTTAAGATTTTGCATCTGTTTTAACTGTTTGTTGTTATATTTGTCATCTTTTTTAAGCCGAGAGCCACCAATTGGAATTTCAATATGTGTATGCATAATGACAATACTGAATTCTTATACGTGTCGTTGCAATAGTGTTTGCACATCGAATTAATAAGCCTGAGAAATGTGAAACATGTCAAACAGCTGGATATGTCATTGCATTTTTTTTGGGATCATTCTCTAGGTAGTGTCAGTGAAGAGACAGCAAATTTGAGGTAAAGAAGTAGTATTATTTGAAACAGAAGTTGAGAATGGACACTAAGTTTGTCACTCTACACTCATGGACAAATAAAAAAAAAAAAAAAAAAAAAAACATCAGTTCACATATTTCATGTAATTTTTTATTTGGTGAAAATGTATGACAGCAGAAACTGACATTGACAATATCACCAGATGTGGTACAGTATAATGACCACATGGATATGAAGTGTTTGAGCTTATTCTAGCGCCCCCTTGTAGCTGTGATGTGGCAAGTCGTTTTCTGAGGAAGATTTTCTGACCCTATTATCTCCCAGTAAAATTCACCTCAGCACAGCCATCGGTTTTATCCCCACATGCAGTTTTTACTGTCAGCATAATAAAGAAGCCGGAGAAAAGAAGAGGAAAGAACAAGAAGAAGTGGAACAATAATAAAAATCCCAACCCAAACAACAGGGTTCCAACATCACTGGTGCCTGGACCCCCTGAAATCTCCAAATAAATGCTGAATATCCTCGTCTTGTTTTGCAGAGAGAGAGAGAGAGAGTTTCTTTCCAGTTAGGATGTAATAAACTTGCCCAGAAACAAGGTTTGGCTATTCAGTGTTAGCTCAAAGTGCTCCTTAGGGGAATGAGGGAGTTACTAAGTTTTAAAAATAAAGTCGTAGGTAAAACAAGAAGGAGGAGTGGGGGTTCTTTGTTAGATTTAAATGCAGCACTATGTTCTTTGTGACAGGCTGCTGGTAATTTATTGCCACAGCCATTACGGTTATTAGAAAACTCACTCAGGAAGACAAATGGTAGCCTGGTTGGTCGTTGGTCTTTCGTCAGGGCTGACAAGGGAGACACGGCAGTCTCGGCTATTGACATTTTCACACCTAAAGCCAAGCTCTGCCAGCGGTATTGCAATTCAAGCCTGCAACTTAATACCAATAATCTAAATCATCCCTGGCCTTGGCCTACAACTTATCAGTATTTCCCTTGCAAGAGGAAGAGCAGTCTTGTAGGTAGCAGCATCCTTTTGGAATAGCCATTTCGTGGGCAGATTTTTTTTTTTTTTTTTTGCTTGACAGATAGATTAAAACGAATCCCACCATAAATAACTTCTTTGACGAAAAGCCATTAAGAAAGGCCGTTACGAGTGTCTAAATGGAAGCCATTTCTTTTGTATGACTAAGAGTGTGGAGGAAAGAAGGAAGAGAGGGAGGAGGTTTGAGACGACGGCTCTATGTGCCAATGTACTTTTTCAATTTTGACATCTCCGAGGCCTATGAGTCATATTTCACTCAGTGGCCCAGAAAGAATGACAAATGATTTCAGTTGTTTTGTAGCAATTGAAAGTGAAAGGTGACATGGCTATCACTGAGGGCTTTGGCCCCACAAAAACACTTTAGCCGCAGCAAAAAATACTCGAATGAAAACAAATACTGAAATCAAAACAAGTATAAAAGTTTTAGAAGCCACAGACTGTGTTCAGTGCTCTCTAAAATGGTATAAGGCAAAATGAACAATAAAGTAACAAAAAGACAAGCATTTCAGGATTAAAATACTTAAAAATTACTAGATCTGTGGTTTGCATTTGATGGATTTGTGTGTTTAGATTATATCAAAGCTTTCCAAGAATTAGCAAATTCTGAGGAATACATAGTTTTATTCAGCGTACTGGCCTATTTCTTCTGGATGCCTGTCAATGACGTTACATCCCTACCAACATTACTTAAGGCTACTTCATTTGAGCAAAGGACAAAACAGGAATATTTGCCAGATCATATGAATTAAACTATAACACATTACCTCCAGGGTTTTATTTATTATTATTATTATTATTATTATTATTATTATTATTATCATTATTATTATTATTATATACTCAGGTGAAGCACCTAAGCAGAAGAACGAACGGAAAAAAACAACTGTAAGATTTGTTTTTCACTCTGGAGAGAAAAGATTCTGCATTAGCTTCAGTAAGCTTTGATTTTAGACTGAGCTTTGTAAAACTATGGCTTTTCCATTAACTGTGAAACTAGAATTACATGTTGACTTCTAACCCTATCCCTAATGAGGATATTTGGTTCACATACTCCTTTATAGATTTTGTAAAAAAATAAATAAATAAATAAATAAATAAATAAAAAAGTAAATATAGAAGTAAGTACAAATACATAGTTTTTAGTCAAAAATCAACAACAGACCTACCACAACACCTAAACTGGGAAATCCCTGACCTCACTTCTAGACATGACGTCTCCTTGACTCATGTCAGATAGATTTTCATCCTCAAAGACAATGATGACATGAGATCTACAAACTACATCTTCAAAGTCTTTGACCTCTACTGTATCTATTATTCTGACTAAACATGAAAGATTCCAACAGCGGCTGTTTCACCACTGATGGTAAAGTGATGACCATCTTGTAACTGATTAACTTCAGTCACGTTTATCACTGTGACCCAATGGTATCAAGTCTTTGAGCTTGACAAACATTCTCCTAATGGTTTCCTAATTAAGAAGAAAAGAAAATGCATGTGTTTCATTTACAGTTTGACTTTAAATTGACCCGACCTGTTGCGCCATCACAAACTATTGTTTAACTCACAAAAATGATCATTTGAATTAATCACTTGATCATTTGAAATTAATCAAGTTGACTTTAGATCTGGATCTACGGATGTTAAAGATGATCACAGAGGTCACTTGACTGTTGTGGAGCTGATGCTTTTCACAAAATAGTTGTGTATTTAATGAACTGAGCCACTTCTCCCATATAGGATTCCATAGAGATCAGCCTCTGGTCTCCTTCCAAAGACTCCAAGGCCATGACATGGTCAATCCAAAATATAGAAATCAAAGCAAATTATTTTTTCACCAGACTGCCTTTGACTGTAGTGGCTGAATTAATATACTGTGCAATTAAAGTACAAGTTATTAACGCCTTCAAATTAAAGAGTTTGACTGTTGAGTTTGACTAATAAGTTGACTACTTGGAAAATGTTATGGCTCTGAGCAGTTATATTATGTTAAATGTAATGAGTCAGTTGAGATCTAACACGAGTGGATTTTAAGATACTTAAATAATCGTAAGCAAAAATTAGTTAAGGTGTCCTGTAGTTTAGAAAGTCAACAATGCCATAAAAGCACAGCATACAGTTGGACATTGATTCTTTTTATCTCCATGGCCATCATCATCATCATCACCTAGCC
Source organism: Sphaeramia orbicularis (assembly GCF_902148855.1). Lineage (NCBI taxonomy): Eukaryota > Metazoa > Chordata > Actinopteri > Kurtiformes > Apogonidae > Sphaeramia > Sphaeramia orbicularis. The sequence goes on from NC_043978.1 coordinate 27,558,270, forward strand.
TTTTATATATGTAAAATGTAGAGCAGCACTTGGAGTGAATACTAAGCAAACACAACATAAGCTAACTATCTACTTAGGAGAAATTACTTAATGCACCATTAGTAGCTGCCATTGTCAGGATATTATATGGAATCCAGGAAGTCAACAATGTAAATCAAATATAAGCATACAGTATATGAATGTACAGTGATTCTTTTTTAACTAAATGGCCAACCTAGCCCTGCTCTGGCTTTTCTTGTTAGCATCACAATATAGGCATAGCACTTTAATAAAATAAGTCATTTAGAAATCCCTGTATTGTAACCATGTTAAGAAAATGTCATAGTAAGTGGCCAAAATCTGGTCCAAGCTACAGTCCACAACATTCAGATGTGCAGTCTTTTACATATTATCATACTCTGATACTTGAACAGTGTCACAACAAACTATGACTTTCTTAACTTGTATAATCATGTTTTAATCTGTCAAACATCATATGTGAAAATGGTGGCATAATTGGAATGGAATTTAACTTGAATAACTCGCTGTATGGAAAAAAAGTCAAAAATATGACAAGAGCGTACTGTATGTAATTGTCATTAACAACAACACTGATTCTTTATATCTTGGCCAATCCACACCACTGTCTTTTCTCCCCTGTGAGACAGAATGGGGACATCGCTCAAAAGAAATCACTCATTTATAAACCAAGGATAAAAAAAAAAAAAACAATGCAGTTTTGTTCCACTATAGACTGCCTTTGCTTTACTGTAGATCACGAACAATCACAAACATTAGATAAAACACATAAAACATTCAGAAGTAAGACATGTGGTTAATATGGAGAAGGGGTTATGAGGGTTGTATGAATGACACAGTAAAGGCACTCATTCCCTGACATGTATTCCTAAGAGGCCATGGGGTGTTGAGTAGTTGTGTGTTGAATTGTTAATGGAATGTCATGTGGGGGGGGGGGGGGGGGGGGACTGTAGGATACATGAGGGTAATGGTAATGATGACACTGTGCTGATAGCTCTGACAATAGTGTAGTTTGTGGCCTGTTTGTGTGTTTGTCAAAGGAATGGGTAATGCACATGACAGTGGCTGGGTCTACTGCGGCGTCAGGTAACAGCGTTGCCAACACAAACTGTTTTGGACTCACAGCTCATAATAATACAGAGGATTTCCCAGTCACACGCTCTAAATGACCTAATTCTGAATCTAGAAGCCCAGATAGAACAGCGGGCTTACATATTGTGGCATAGACATTCACCGGGGTAGGTCTTTATTGAAGATATGTATTGGTTTAGTGAAGGCCAAGGTTCAGGGCAGACCGGGGTTAACTGCCATTCCCTGACAGCCCAGATGAGAAAGTGATGTGCACAGTGGGAGGTCACTGTGTGTCATTCTGCTAGCTAACACTGGCTCATTGGGAACCCGGCACGCTCCATTTAACTTCACAGGGCATTCACATCCAGCATGTAACCACACATACACACACAAATACATTCACAATGAGCCCCTTGCTCCCCTAGTCTCAACTGTATGTCCTTGCAGGGCTCCCTGGCTTCCTTAGCCTTCCTAAGAAGCCAGAGTCACTCTGCCTCATTAGGGTAATTGAGACAGGTCCTCCTGAGACTAAAGAGCTGCTGAATTGCTACCCACTCGCGCATTTAAAAGACTACTTAATCAAGCTCTTGTGTGTGCACGTTTTATTCTCTCTACTTCTCATCATTCCCTTACACTTACTTGTCATACTTTTCTTCCATTCCTTTGTTTTTAATTTTGTCTGTCAGGTCATTGAGTGTGATACGCTGAGTAAAGTGTCTGAGTGTTGATAATTTCCAATGAGGAAATGAGCTCAGGAGTTTCTTTCTCTAGAAGTGGCAAAAGTGCACAGATTCTTAATTGTAAAAGAAGCACATGTGTTTATGTGAGAAAAAAAAAAAAAAAAAAATAGAGTAGAGGTCTATGACAGTAAGAAGTACTATTGTAAAAGTCAACACATTATGAAGATGTGAAGACTATTAAACCATTGTCACTGCAAATACAAAAAAAAAAAAAAACGTAATTGAGATAATTAACATGTGAAAATCAGAATATGAAACATTATGTATTTTCTCCACAGTCCACTCCTCCTTTCATATCTGTGTCGTATTACATTATTTTCACCTTGTTTTGAGTCTTTCACATTTTCCTAGTATGACCTATTTTATGTCCTCTACATCATTTTGTCATTTTCAACTTGTTTTTTACACATCCTGTAGTGTCTTTTACATTGTTTTCATCTAGTTAAATAAGAATTCAAATTACACGCATCATAAGCAACATAAAGTCAAAAAAAAAAAAAAGAAGTTTGTGGAAAAAAAAAAAAAGGTTGCAGATGTGTCTTTGTTGTTATATATATGTTGTGCACGATACACACGAGGATGTATTTTTGTCCCATCCATCGAGGCTGAATGGTGATGATACAAAATACACACTGTGATAAAGAAAAAATATTTTCCCTCAGATGCATCAATATATGAATATATTAAATAACAAGAAGTAGAAACCACAGGTAAATTGTAAATTGAGAGCAAGTGTAAAAAGTTGTCAAAAAATAATAATAAAAATGCACAGATACCAGAGAATCTACAGCAGAAAATCGGCCTGCCAAAGGTTCCAGTCTGGCCTGCAGGATGAACTGAAAGTGCAAAAATGATACTGAAGATATTAACAGTCAAGGGTGTCAAACTCATTTTAGTTCCAAACACTTTAACAATATTTTGGCTGTTACTAAATGTTTTGTGTCTTTGTTGTGTAAAAATGATAAGCTGAGGAATAATATTGTTAAAATTGCACTTATTTTTCTTAAGAAATTTGAGGTTTTTCAGGTTATTCACAGTTTTTGAGAAAGGATAGTTTGTAAATATAGACAATTTCACAATTTAATTCTACTGTTTTGCACTAAAACAAGGAGGGAAAATCTCGTTTACAGGGTAGGGAAGCAAAATTTACAATATTTTGAGGCAGGGATTGAAAGACAGTGTATGACCAATTAGTTTATTGAAAGTCATGAGAATTTATTTGCCACAAGAAAATTTACATAATAGAAAATGTTTTTATTCTATGTGTCCTCCTTCTTTCTCAATAACTGCCTTCACACGCTTCCTGAAACTTGCGCAAGTGTTCCTCAAATATTGGGGTGACAACTTCTCCCATTCTTCTTTAATAGTATCTTCCAGACTTTCTCGTAATAGTTTTGCTCATAGTCATTCTCTTCTTTCCATTATAAACAGTCTTTATGGACACTCCAACTATTTTTGAAATCTCCTTTGGTGTGACGAGTGCATTCAGCAAATCACACACTCTTTGACGTTTGCTTTCCTGATTACTCATATAGGCAAAAGTTTCTGAAAAGGTATGGATAATAGTGTTAGGTATGATTATGACATCAATATATGTTTGGTTTCAAACCAATTGACAAAGTGCCTGCTGAGAAAAAACAACTAAATGTTCATTGTAAATTTTGCCTCCCCACCCTGTACAGGCTATTATGCTGTTATTTTACTGGTCCAATTGGGCTGTATGTGACCCCTGAACTAAATTGACTTTGACATCTGTGATCTACAGCAGTGGTCCCCAACCCCCAGTCCCTGGACTGGTACCAGTCCATGGATCATTTGGTACTGGGCAGCAAAGAAAAAAAAAATGTGGTTAATATTAAAGCAATTTTTTCCACCAGTCTTCTGTCGATTTTATTTTGAAAAGCGACCGTTTCCGCCCTCACCTCACAATCGCTCTTGCACCATTTCATGAATCAGTAGTAAAACAAGCTAAAGAAATGAGCCAAAAAGAAAATTCACTGGAGAAGTTTTTCAGGAAGAAACCAGGAAACTGATGAGGCTGCAGAAGGGTCACAGACTGCCTGCAAACGGAAAGCTGCATTTAGAAGGAAATATCAGGATTCCGATTGATTTAAGTTACAGGTTCATCGCAACAGGTGGCACACAAGCACCTCCAAACTGCTCCGGCACATCAATCCATGTTTGAGACAACTTCAAACCTCTGTGCATTCTGGATTCAAGTCAAAGCAGAATATGTAGATATCGCCACAAAAGCCCTGAAAGTCCTTCTTCCGTTTCCAACCTCATATTTTTGTGTAGCTGGGTTTTCTGTGATGATGAATTACCAAGTAGTAGACTGGATCTATGGAAAACAATTGGACTGGGTGTCTCCATCACCCCCAGATGGGACCGTCTATTTGCAGGGAAACAAGTCCAGGGTTCCGACTGATTCTCCATTAGGGTGAGTTGATATTCTAATGTAGAATCATTGTAATTGTCTGATATACAGTGTAAGTGTTTCAGATCACATGCTCTGAACTGACAAAGGTTTTTTGTTATTGGAACCCCCGCACCTCTTACTGGTCCGCAGAAAATTTTCATGCATGAAACCGGTCTGTAGTACAAAAAAGGTTGGGGACCACTGATCTACAGTAATGAAGTATTTGTAATGCATGTCCCTGTACTTCGTTACTGTGCCAGCCTCTGGTCCGTAGAAGTGTGAATGGGTGACAGTAAAAAGGAAAAAAAAAAAAAATGCTGATCTGTGGATGCTCGGAAGGAAGGAACGAGGAAGGGAGGGAGAGATTGAGTGAGGGAGGAGACGGAAATCCACCACCTCAGCGATTCTACGGGCCCGGCTGCTCTGAGCTGACAAAGACACCCAGATTGCGGCCAGAGGTTGTCTCAGTGAGGTGAGGTGAGCCAGAGCACCCGTCATGTAACAAGTCAAATTTAGCAATACTGCTGGGTCAGGTCAGACCTAGATTGAAGCTGGAGTCCCGGCCGGCACCACGTTGCTCACCTCTTCTATTGCTCATCTGTCTGAACACAAATTACAAAACCTTCCTCCTCAGGCAGAGAAAATATAGACTGGAGGCTTCAGTGAGTCAGAGTTTGTGCGTGTACTTTATGCACAAACACAAGCACAAATCAAAACCGAGTGACGATCCTAAAGATGTCGGAGGATGGACAGATGCTCCCGGTGCGTTGTATTTTCTCCCAAGACTTGGCTCGACTAGATGAGGACAAAAAAACTCTGATGCTGTTCATCTGTTCCCATGAAATGAGGCAATGACAAGCAATGTGTTCAACAAACTACCTAGCACAAAACAGAAAAAAGACAGAGTGTCACCGTAGAGACCTCTCCCTTTAATCATGCCCTATTTCTCTCTATTTCCATCTCCCTTGCTCTCTCCTTCTAACATTCACAATATATTTTTTTACAACTATCTCTTTTTTTTTTTTTTTTCCTTTCCATTTTTCTTATTTCCCAAGCTTGGCGCACACACACCCTCCCCCCATCGCTTCCTTCCCTCTTATCAGTGACAGGCTGGAAACAGAAGTGAGATAAGGAAACGTCAAAGCCAATACAAGGTGTGGTGGTCGAACGCCGAGGCAGATTAGTCATTGACACGTTTGTCAGTTAACAATGGCAAAACGTGCTGCTCAGGCTGGTAAATGGGAACAGAAACAACGAGGTGAATTCTTCCTCATGATGCATTATGGGCCCTGAGGTATTAACGTCCGCCGACTGAGTGAGGCGTCCGTCCCCTGAGGTGGGACGAGACACACTGCAAAAAATGGAGGTGTCGCTGCATACTTTAATTATTTCCTGTCACTCAATCACTCATCATATACATTCATAAAAACTGAAATACACTATCAATTACTCCATCACATTCGTGGCATCCCTCTTTAAACAGGTCTTTTTTTTTTTTTTTACAATCAAATCACCCTATGTTAGGGGTCTCAAACTAATTGTCTCTCAGGGGCCACATTCAGCCTGATTTGATCTCAACTGGACTGGACCAGTAAAATAATAGCATAATAACCTATAAATGACAACTCCAAATTTTTTTAGTGCAAAAAAACCCCATTGAATTGTGAAAATAATTACTTTTATAAACTATCCAAACAAAAAATGATGTGAATAACCTGAAAAAAAAAAGAAATTTCTTAAGAAAAATAAGTGCAATTTTAACAATATTATGCCTCAACTTATCATTTCTACATGTGCATTATGGATCGAATCTACAAAGAGACTAAACGTTTAGTAACAGGCAGAAAATTGTTAAAATTGTGCTTAATTTTCTGAAGACATTTCAGGTTGTTCATATTTGTTCAGGTTATTCACATTTTATTGTCACAGTATAGTTTGTACATATTTTTTTTTAAATTTAATGTTATTTTTTGTACTAAAACAAAGACAAAAAAATGAAGTTGTCATTATTTCTAGGCATAAAGTAGTATTATTTTTTTCACATCAAACCGAGAAGAAAATATGGAGTCAATATTTTTTGTAGATTATGCTATTATTATACTTGAGATCATATTAGTCTGTATGTGGAACCTGAACTAAAATGAGTTTGACAGCCTTGATTGTGGAATTTTTGCACTTTGCAAATTCATCCCACGGGCCGGACTGGAACCTTTGGCGGGCCACGTTTGGCCCTCGGGCCGCATGTTTGAGACCCCTGCCCTATATATCCATTCCAACACCTGCTTTTTTTTCTATTGTGTTCAAGTCTGGTCTGGGGTTAAAGAAGTCATTGTCAAGGATGAACAGCACAACAATAATCGCTAGTATTTTGTAATCTATGCATGGCAAAGACGTACTCATGTTAAGTACAACCACTCTGGCAATAATTGCTGATGTTGGGCCGCAATTTGTTGAGTCTTCAGTTCATGTTTAAAGATGTCCTACATTTACAACTACAAGGGCATACAATGTAGTGTTTCCCACACACGGAGAGTACTTCAAGGGCCAAAACATATTTAACTACTAAGTTTTATCTCTACCATTGAGGTTATGAATGTACTGTAGCAAACTAAAATCTTCAACTATAACCTAATTAATTAAATAATAATATACTCCTAACACCCAGCAATGCATTTTTGTCCTCTGTAACGGACAAGACTTTCACAGCTTTATTGAAAAAAAAACACAAACAAACAAAAAAAAAAAAAACAGTCAACTGCAAAGGACATTCCATAAAAAATTTAAAAATGCATCTGAAAAAACTGTTGAATCGCGCTGTTTTCAATAAAGGCAATTATTTAATGTATTTCCTGGGTTTCAGGAGGATGTAATTCAAACTATAACCTATAATGGGACTTTTGCCTGCTAATTTGCAGAGATTATTTGTTTTAGTATCACAGGATGAAAAACATAAAAGAAGGTTTAATTTTAAACAGCAAAGGGTTCAGACCAATGTAAAGCAAATGTGCATTTCTGTTGTGGGTGTCAGAATGTGGAATTCTTTGGCAATGGAAGAGAAGAGCTGTACAAATATTTTTCAGTTTAAGAGCTTATATAAAGAGAGAATAGACTAGCTTTATAAAAGCATGTAATGAAATCATTTTACTTATGCATTTTGGATTTGTTTTATTTTCATTGACTGTCATGTAAACTGTTTACTGTAATAGCTGTAATAGCAACGTATCTGATGTAAGCAGATGTTTTAAGACAGGGGCAGGTATTATAAGTTTTCTTCATCCTGCTCCTTTCCAATGATTTAGATTGGAATGAATAAATAAAAAAAAAGGAAATGATAATCTAAAATGACTGTCTACAGTCTCCATGTGTTCTGAATAAACAATCGGTACCTTAGTTTATGTAGTGAGTAGAGCGTCACTGTATTCACTCTATCTGTGGCGCTTTGCTTCAGCCCACTGACCCACTGGACTGACAGTGTTTTGCTGCTTTGCTCATCATACATGTAAATAACACATAACGTCTTAGAATGAACAGTAACGATGATGGAACAGAACAGAGAAGACTTTAAGATGGTGAGCTGCCTTGGCGGAGGTCTGCGGTCCGAGTGCTTTTCTAGTTACTTTTGTGAAATATTTAAAAAAAAAAAAAAAAAAGTCATTTAGAAAATCAAGGTCAGTGAAGTTACTATATTTGATTCCTTGCCCATAAGTGGCAAAAAAATACAATAAAAATCAGAAAAGTATATAAAAAGTGTATAAAAAATACAAGAAAAACACAGGAACATGTATTTTAGAACATTAGAACATCACATTTAGAACATTACAACTTAAGTGCTGATCCAGACCCCTGTCCACATCCACATTCTCCCTTTGAACATCATTCCTTACATTAGTACCATTACTTCATGGTACCTAACAAAGCAGGTACACTCACTGTTCATGCAGAGGTGGACCTTACAGACCCTGTAGACCACATTGGACCTGAGATTGTTGACTCACTGTCCTCACTGGAACTGTTCCTGTCACTGTCTTGTAATAAGTGTGGAAATGACCAAAAATAGTCACTTGCTCGATAAAGGGTTAAGGCAGGGGTCTCAAACGTGGGGTCCGTTGGCCAAAACCAGCCCGTGGAATGAATTTACGAAGTGCAAAAATTACACTGAAGGTATTAACAATCAAGGGTGTCAAACTTGTTTCAGTTCAGGTTCCACATACAGACCAATGTGATCTAGTAAAATAACAGCATAATCTATGAATAATTGACAACTACAAATTTTCTTCTTGATTTAATGTGAAAAAAGTAACACTACACTTTGAAAATATTTACATTTACAAACTATCCTCTAACAATAAAATGTGAATAACCTGAACAAATGTGAACAACTTGAAATGTCTTGAGAAAATGATGTGCAATTTTAACAATATTCTGCCTGTTACTAAATGTTTGGTGCACTTGTAGATCCACTGTGATCTGTAAATTGTGTTAAAAATAAGCTGTGATGTAATATTGTAGAAATTGTTCTTATTTTAGTTCCAAACTCCAAAATTTTAACAATATTCTGCCTGTTACCACATGTTTGTGTAACATTGTGTGCAATATATATGTTTAAATGATAAGTTGAGGCATAATATTGTTAAAATTTCACTTATTTTTCTCTTATTTTTCAGGTAATTGACGTTTTTTGGTGAAAGTTTGTAAATGGAAATATTTTCATAATTTAATGTTTTTATTGCACTAAAACAAAGACGAAAAGTTGTCATTATTTATAGGTTATTATGTTATTATTTTACTGGTCCGGCCTACTTGTGATCAAATTGCGCTGAAAGTGGCTCCTAATCTAAAATAAGTTTGAAACCCCTGGTTTAAGATGTTTGCAATTTAAATAAATAACAGCTTATCTGTGTCGAATGGAACACAAACAGTTAAATAAAAAGTCACCTGTAGGGTTCCCTGAGAAAAAAAAAAGGGATTAAAGGAGGTTGACCCCTATTCCATTAAAGCTCAGTCTGGGCTGATTGGTCCGTTCCAGCTGTGGAGAAACAACCCGCTACTCATAAGCACTTAAGTCCTCTGTAGAAAACATTTAATGGATGAATCATCCAAGTATTTTTCCACAATTTCCTGGAAATGGCGAACTTATGTAGACTAAAGAATCAAAAAATATAATACATTGTAATAGTGAGAACAAACCACAGAGGGTGTGCTTAAATTGTCACTTTCAGTTGAAGTCACTGCAATTACACCCACTGAGTTACTTACTGCATGGAGACGCAACTGCTTGGTCTTTCATGTAGTGGAAATTGCTTTGACATATTCATTTTAATGTAACATAAATGTCATTTATGCATGTGTATGTGAAATACATACACACTCAGTAGAAGCTGGAGACAATTCACAACTGATGGCCTATGTGGGTTATACTTTGTTTTTACATATTTTTGGTGGAAAAATGAACCACCAAATATAAAAGATTTGCATGCCTTCACACTTTGCATAGTGTATTTCTCCTGCATTGTAATCAGGTATATAGCTTATAAATGTCAGAATTATTATTCCTGGCCATTTGTCAGTGTCCAATAACCACTGGTGCTTCGGTAAGTCGTGAGGAACATTGTCACTTCTAAATGTCTTTGATTCAAACAGATATTGATGATCATCTTGCACTGAATTTTGACATCTTCAATGTCAAAATTCAGAGCAAACAAAATATATTATGCTAGTGCGTTGACCCGTGGGGAACCAGAGGTCATATTAGTACCAATATCTAGGGACTGAAGCTGGTACATGCGTCGTTCCAGTTTTTAACATCATTTCCCATCATGCATGTGGTACTGCACTTCCAGTCAACCAAGCAACGTGATTGTAAGGCTTTTGTATTCCAAAATGACTAACATCTCCAAAAATATTGGTCCTATCAACTTGCCTAGATATTTAAGATGGAGATGGGCCTATTACTCAACTGTAGGTACCAAATTGGTACCAAACGTCTCAATTTCTCAGAACTGTGCACACACACAGAGACGCTCTGAGACCTTCCAGTATTGATATAGATTATATTTTTGCAACAAAGTATCTGTTTATTTCCATTGGGCCCATTCTTTGTTTTATTGTCTTGTCTTCATCCTGTCTTCCAAAGTCTTCACAAAAGAATCACATTTACCTGAGCTCTCCTTCTAGTGCTAAAGCAGACTGGGGTTCAATTAGTGACATAGTGTTTTCATGTGTTAATTTGTTATCAATCTCATGTAGGTTTTGCATTCTGAATACAGAGGTGTTTTCTCAAAGATTAAAAAAGATATCACTTCTGACTGAAGTGTTCAATGTAAGCAGTTAACAGTGATTTACAAGATTTATGCAGAATTGGAAACACAATGCAAAGTGGAAAATTTGTTTGGCATTTAGTGGCTTTGTTTAAGGAACGGCTACAAGAGGAAGATTTTTATGCTTTTATCAGAGCATTCATTTTCAGTGTGTGAGCAAATGGCAAAAACTATAATAAATCGGTTTTACACTGGACTTGTTTTGCCACTTAGTCCCACCTGGGGGTAGTGTTTTAGTGGGAACATGACGTCTGTGCATACCCTCTATTGGTCTATGGCTGCCATGTTGGGTTACATATGAGCGTCTTGAACAACATTTTAAACAGTTACTTAGTCAAAAAATAGAAACACAGGGAAACATTATGATTTGCATATACTGTAAATATATATTACTTTAATCACATAATTCCTAGTTCAAATGCAAAATTTAAAGGCATAAATGAGTCTGCGCTACCCACTAGCAGATGTCTGATTTATTATTGTTATGTACAGGTGTGTGTGTGCTTAATTAATATGAACAAGTTGCACTGGTGGTTTGTTTATGTAAAATATTCGTTGTACACACTGTGATAGACGCAGCCCCTAGACTCCAGTCCAGTCCACCAGACACAAGTACTAGAAGTGTATTCTAGTCAGCCACCTGCCACTTTAAATGGCACTTCAATCAAGAGAATGGCCATGAGTCCTCTACACTCTTAAAATGTTGCCACGTAGAATTATTGCTCCTTTAAGAGGGTGAGGACTAGACGAGGGCATGGAGCATGAAGCCGTCAATGTATCCTCCAGGCCTTCTCCCTTTGTCTTAAACCCAGTTAACCCTGTATAATATTATTACATTCAAGAGCAAGAGGGATAATAAAACTCCTTTTCATGGCAGCACTGAATATTTTGTCCGGGAGTTTTTCTCAGAGACAGATCCTGCCGCTTCAATTAACTATTGATCAGATTTGTGGAACCGAATGTAAATAATTAACAAAAATGGAGATAGCATCTGCAGCTCCGCAAACAACTTCAATACAGAGGCACGTGTCTCTCTGATCAATAGGGCGTGGATGGCATGCACAGCAGCGACCGGGGAGACCTCGGGAAGGTGGCCTTAGAACCACAGAAAATCGCATTTTTATCAGACATCGCAGATGTGTCAGTAGAAAACATCATTTGTAATTAGGTGGAGGCTGTTTTATTGTAGATACGGAGTGGCCAAAATGCTTCCTTTGACATTTAAGCAAATCTAATTAATTCTTTGATATGGCATACTAATAGGAAAATAAAAAGCAAAACTGTTGTTGTTGGAGGAATGAGGCGCAAATTGGCTTTTATGCAGGAACTCCACTAAGAATAATGTGTCTCGGTGCAAATCTGTCATCCTATAAGCAGCTCTGTGAGACCTGGTTGTGTCCAATAAAGCCTGTGTAAGTAAAGATGTTACATATTTAAGAGAGAAAGGCACAAAGCTCCTTAGGGAAGGAAGTGCTGTATGGCACTGTTGGGGGAATTGAGAGAAGGCCTCTGGGTAACCCTATTTGAATATGAATGCATCCCATGATCCACATCAAGGGCACTGACAGGGGCACCTCTATCTACAACTACCTCCAGCGGATGTAGTTTTGTGTCTGACGATCTGTATGTGTGTGTGTGTGTGTGTGTGTGTGTGTGTGTGTGTGTGTCTGTACAACTGATCACTCTGTGCAGCCATCAGCTACCGCATTATTCCAAGGTACTTTGTACAGTGCATTAATCACAGGGACCCTTGAGCGCTTCCACGGATCCAAATATTCCGACCTTGAGGTTACAAGAAAGACATTAGTCCTGATCCATTCAAAGTATTGGAGACAGGGAGGGGAGCAGAGGGAGGGGACAGAAAAGCTTTCAAGGTAATGAAATTCTGCCATAATTTAAAGGAAAAGACTTGTGGGGACAAGCCTCGGCCGAAGTAAAGAAAAAAAAAAAAAAAGAGATTAAATTGGATTTTTTTTTCTTTTTCCCCTTTATTTTAAATTAGGCTTAAGTGCATGTGGGGGGTAGTTTTTCTTTCTCTTTTTTTCCAACAAAAGCATGATAACAGCATTAACGTCCAGAATGAATCGAATCATTTCCAAACCAATTAACCTTTGACAGAATGGATGAGTGGACAAGAATGAGAATGGTGCATAGGGGAGGGGGAGAGGGAGGTGAGAGGAAGTGTGTGGGCAGCGGTGTCGAGGAAAAGAGTGGTCTTGTTGGAAGGGATTTCAGGGCATTTCAGGGGTGAGTACTGACTGAGGGCAGGGCATGACGGGGTCTGAGGCGGCTACAGTCTGCTCGGATCGACACCGACACTCGAATGCACCAGAATGTAGTTACTGTGACCTCACCCATTGATTTGTGGGCTTCTGTTTGGAAACCTCAACTTTTTTGTTTCTTGATTTTTAGAAGTAGAAGTCAGTGGATTTGGAGCGTGGGTGGATCTAGGGAAGATAGAGCTTACTGAAAACATGAGTAAACATTCTCTTCTGTAATTTTAGCTACTTGATAAAATAGTAACACATGAAGCTGTGTTTGATGGTGTGTTAACGTATTAATTAGCACTAGCTGGCCTAATTAGAGAGGCTATGTAACTCTGACAATGCAATACCAAATTAATGCTAACATCAGCTAATGTAGCCAAGTAGTGCTAACAGGCTGGATATTGTAATTAGGTACAGAGACATGTACAAAAGGTCTTGTTGATGCACCTTTTAACCACAGGGAAAAAAATACCTCTACGAGCCATTACAAAGTCATTCAACAGAACCCTATTTAGGATGTAGTGAGCTGTCCAAACCGACATAGCAGACGTCTCAAATCAAATCAGCACAGATCAGATTTTGACACCAAGCCCATAGTAACATCCATGTGCAGCTACATTAGAGCTGCACAATATATCGTTTGATCATCATCATTAGGGCTGTAAGAAAATACTGGTTCTGCAATATATCGCGATATTTCATTTCACAATACTGTATCGATATTAAAAAGTACTTTATCAATATTTCTAGGTATTCATTCAAATGCAGATATTGTGGAGGTTCAATTTTTATTTATTTTTTGGTTGTATTTTCTTTATTATCATTTAACACTCTTTTATTAAATAATGTTAGTTCCTTTGTTGGGATTGCGCAAAAATACTGTTCTGATGTTAGTTCTGAACCAATAGAATACGAACATTTGAACAGGACCTTAAACTGTAATGTCTGTAAAACATAATCTAAGTGTTTTTACACAGGAACATTTTGTGATATAACATTAGATCCTGTTGGGATCAAATAAAAATGTGTTTAGTATTTGTGCATATTTCTGGTGTAATTCAATTCTTCAAAGAAATAATCTTAAAAAAAAAAGAAAAAAACAAACAAAAAATTGCCTTTTAACAGTATCATGATATATCGTATCGTGATCCTAGTATCATGATTTGTATCGTATCGCCACATTCTTGCCAATACACAGCCCTAATCATCATTGTGATGTACATGTGCGCAATAGTCACATCGCAGGTCCTGCAATATAGAAGGCAAATGAACTCAACGTGTTCTCATCTAATTTCAAGGGTACCTGACACACACTGCACACAGTGATCTACCAATCACAATCATTCTTGATCAGTTTGGAGCATTGCTGGTAACAATATTGAAAAATGAGTAACGAACAAGAGAAAATCACCGTAAATGAAGACTTGGTGCTAAAAAGAAAAGCAATGTCAACTATTTGGATTTATTTCGGCCACAAGAAGGATGATACTGAAACACGTGTTCTGTGTTGATAATGCATCGCACCTGTTGCCACAACAAGAGGTAACACAACTAATTAGTTGGACCATTTACATCGACAGCACACAGCTATTATATACTCCTGAGTATTTTTTCATATCACAATATATATCGCAGGGTTAAATAAAATCGCAATGTCAGTTTTTTCCAATATCGTGCAGCCCTAAGCTACATTCCTTTTTACTTGTCATCTAGCACTGGCCAGATCATTAGCATTAGCCATTAGCCTGGAGACTCCATGTGTCTGATTGACTGTGGCCATTTCTCAATATCAAGAATGCAGAGTACAGTCTAGCGAACTCGGCAAGTATGGTCTTGGCAAGAACGGTCCCAGAGAACTGACTTCCTAAGAATGCAAGTGTCTCTGTAATTGAACAGCTGTGTACTTGTGAATTTTCCTCCCTGTCTTTGCTGTATTTATGTCATCGGCTTCCTAATGTATTTCCCTCAAATCACCACAATGCCACTCAATTTGATTTCAATACATTTCTACACTGCAAAAATCTAAATCTTACCAAGTGTATTTTGCTCATTTCTAGTCAAAATATCTCATCACACGTAAAATAAGACACAGTCACCAAAAGAGTAACCTTTCAGTGAGTTATAAGAACTTATTTTTAGACAATAGATCTTGAAAATCTTATTTCAAGAAATCTTACCAAGATACTTTTCACTTGTTCCATTGGCAGATTTTTTTGCTTAAGTCAATTTTTTTTCTTCATTTTCTTTTTTTCCCTCAAGCTAAAAATCGAAAAAAGTCTAAAAAATAAGTTCTAATATCTCACTGAAAGGTTACTTTTTAGATGATTATGTCTTATTTTAAGTGTGATGAGATATGTTGACTAGAAATGAGAAAAATACACTTGGTAAGATTTAGATTTTTTCCAGTGTACTAGTATTTACATGTAATTTACACATTTTGTGTATTTTTCAAAACTGTGATAGGTTACATTTCGTTGAATCCCATATCATGATAATAAAGACGTATTTCTCGCTATTCTGCCTCTCGCTCGTGTTCTAACAAATCACATCATCTCGTTACTGTCATCTAGTCAAAAATATTTCTGAATTAAGTTATCAGAAGTTATTTGTCTTTTCTTCTGTGTGTCTGTAAGCCTTTGCATTATGTCAGTTTATTTATTTGGATGATTTTTCCTTCTGACATCTTGATGTTTGTTCAAAATTTCTTGGTGTTTTGTACACACATATATTTTCAGTAAAGTTGGAAAAAAAAAAAAAAAAGGTCTGGGGGAACCATATGTCACCTTGGATAATATTGGTTCTATTTTGATACATTAAAACTAAAGTATTTTCTAAGTAGCTTCTTTTGTCTGGACGCCATTTTGTGGTGGGGACATTGGCAGACTGGCACTGCTTCATATTTTCATAGCTTTTATTTTACAGTTTAACATGAGTTTACATGAATTTCACAACACAACGGCACGGTATGGAACCTTTAGTGTTATTACCCTTTATGATCTTAACATATAATCCACAGTTCTAGCCCTGTTAATAGTTAAATCTGTGCTGGTTTACAGTCAGACTGAAGTGCGTAGAGTTCAACTTCGCTGTATGAAAGAAGAAAGAGAAGAAAATAACACAAAATAGCAGACACCAGATCAATTACTGGGTACAGGAAGCTGGCAACAGGACAGACTGAGGAGCCTTCTCCCTCCTCCTCCTCCTCCAGTCTGTCCATCCTGACTGATATCAAAAGGGGTCTGCCGTTAACCCCACTTATTATTAAGCTGGCTCTCTCCCCCCCTCTCTCCCTCTATATCTATCTATTTCAATTCCTCCCTGCCTGGCTCACACACAGCTGCAGCCGGTCCATTAAGTTAATTAAAGGCTCCATTTTGAGCTGGAGCCCGCTAGCAAATACGAGTGCCAATCAATAGATCTCTGGCTTATTTTGTGGGAGGGAGGGGTGACAGGACCGGTGCTGCATTCAGGGACATGATTTGTAGCCTTGGCAGACGAGCCATGTCCCTCTCTGTCCGTCCTCTGTCTCTGTCTAATTTGGTGGCTACCCTGTCCCTTCCACCGTCTCCTTCCCACTCCGCACCGCCAGGGCATCTATCACTCCGCTCTGTCGTCTTCATCCCTACCCATCCGCGGCTTTTCCCATCTGCCTAAAAAGAGTCAGAGCCCTGTGTTTCCCTACGAGAGCATGTGTGCATTTGTTTATGTCACCATCTGCACAGGGGAGCCAGCTGTTTGGGGTTCCAGCTGGGGTTGGAGGCATGCAGGGGCGGTGGTGGCGGCGGCGGCGGCTGGGTGGGCGATACAGAGCTGAGATCAGCAGGGTGTCCTGAGGTATGACATGAGCTCTGGGACCAGGAGAGGAAGCTACAGCAGGACGAGGAAAAGCATCTTTATGGAAGACTGCATTGGATAGCCTTCCCAACATCACAGCACATTATGTGAAGCTTATTATCCATGTGTGCAGACATTTGTAAACATGTCAATACAAGGTGCAGGTAACAGAGTTTACAACAGCAACAGTTTAAGGGCTGTTCATAGTGACCGATGCAGCTCTACTACCAAACAAGTCTCAGACAGACAGACAGACAGACAGACAGACAGATAGACAGATAGATAGATAGATAGATAGATAGATAGATAGATAGATAGATAGATAGATAGATAGATAGATAGATAGATAGATAGATAGATAGATAGATAGATAGATAGATAGATAGATAGATAGATAGATAGATAGATAGATAGAATTACTTTATTAATCCCCAAGGGGAAATTCAAAATACGGTGACTGCTCCACAGAAACAGTCATACCACATCAACAATAAATAAATAAATACAGAGTGTAAATCGATAAAAATAAGTTAGATTAAAAAGAAAGTAGAATTAAAAGACAAAGTGCGTATTCTACCTAACGCATTAAACATAAAAACATAAACCCCCCCCAGGACAGAAGTGTTCTGGAGCCTCTACCTCCCCAACACAGCTACTCCTCCTCCCGTCTCCTCCCACCTATTTTCAGTTAATGTAACAGTTTTTATTTGACTTTTTTTTTTTACTATTTCAGATGAATGTTGCTGTTAACAGGAAATCATACTAAGACAATTTGAAGTTTCTATTTTTGCATATAGAATTAAAGAAATTTTAAAGCTACAATGTGAAAAATGTCTACATTGATCAAACTAAAACTTACCATGCCTCAGTTCTACATTTTAATTAATTGTGTGCCCACATTATATGGCATGCAAAGAAAGCTGTCATTTTAATTAATGTAATTTCTATTTATTATTAAGAATATTGTGAACATTAGAACACTGAATCAATCTAGAGGACACAGAGCATGATCCAATCTATTTACGTTTTTTTTTGTTTGTTTGTTTGTTTGTTTTGTGTAGTGTATGCAGTTCTACCCCTTCACTATAAGTTACATTAGTTCTGCCACAAATAAACAAAACAACAGTGTGTAGCTCAGATTGAACATTACGTTAGCTAACATTAACTTGTGACCATTTCATGTGTCAATAATAATAACTGTCAGTTACCCTCAGACTTAAGTCGTGTCAATCTGGCAGCGTTTATGAGGTTATTACCCCTTAGCCAACTTTGGGCCGAAGGAGTATTGTAATCTTTTTGTGGGTGTGTCTATCCATCTGTCTGTCTGTCTGTCTGTCCGTTCAACAACGTAATCGCATTATCTGAAGAATGCATTGAGATATCTGCACCAAATTTATACTGTGGATGCATCTTAGCATGAAGCAGAAGCCTATTAAAAATAGGTCACCTTGACCTACTTTTCAAAGGTCAAATGGTGACATGTCCTTTCAACAAAGTAATCGCATTATCTGAAGAATGCATTGAGAGTTCCACACCAAATTTACACAAAGTCAATCTAATATAAATTATAGAGCAGTAACTTTCAACACAATCTTACACTACATTTGGCTGAAGGGTGTTAAAAGTACGCAGCACGTTATGTTATTGTTTATTTATCACAAGTCACATCATCACAATACTGAACAAAGCAGAACATTGCATTTTTTCCTCACATCATACCAGCCTACTCCTTCCCCAGGCTGCTAATGCAGAGACATATCTTTTCTTTAAAACTGTTGCCGGTTCCAATCCCTAATGTAACATTAATACTGCAGAGCTTCAGATTCATTACAGCAATATAGATTACACTGCTATTACTGTGAGCCCCAGTATAAAGTACATAGGATCCAGGTCATTTTGTCTACAGTAATAGGCAAGACCAAAAAATAAACTAATTTGTACTGATTCACACTGCAAGTCATCTTAACTTTTCCGGTAATCTTCCATTTTCTTCAAAAATCCATTTTTTGCTTTTGTCTCATCACAGCGAGGGTGGAAGGCCCACAGGCTAAACAGCCATCATCAACTTCATGTGGCATTCATCTACAATGAATAATGGCTGATGGCGGCAGGCAGTGTAGCAGTTCAAGATCCACAAACAAGCTCTCTCTACGGGTGTGCCACATCCCAACAGTCCATCCATTCCTCCAGTCACACCAGCAGCATGGCAGTGGCACAGCTCATCGGGCTTCTTCCCAGCAGTCATTCGACAATTCTTTCCCTCCAGGGATGCAGCCCATGCAGGCCTTGATGGTTAGCCATTGTTATGTGTTGGAGGCCGTCTCCTTCCACCTCCTTCCTCTGATCCTCCACTTTCTCTTCTCATCTGTTTTTTGTGAGAATGCTTGGTGCTTTTTCCTCTTCTCTAATCTAAACTCCCTTCTCTCTCTCTTTCTCTCTTCCTCTCTCTCTCTGTCTCCTCTCAGAAAAAGCCCAGGGGGGCTTGTTCATATTCTCTCCTCTTATTGTGTTTCATCTTTTTTCCTTATGACACAGAACTATCCCCCTAGAGTATCCAGCTTTCAGCCAGGGAGCTGGAGAAAACGCATGGTTAACCCCATTTTATTCTGTCTATTCAAAGGTTCCCCGACAAAGCTCTGGTGCTCAAAGCAGATAAGAAATCATTCACATAGAGTATATGGGAAGGTATGGTATGCATTCAACGGAAGGAGAAGAGCTGGTCATTTTCAGCAATACTGTGGTATTTGAATACAGCGGTGCATTTTTAAAGAATATGTTCCTGCGTATTTTGCAGTTTACAAAACAATGGAAAAGCTCACTTACTAAGGCATTTATGTTGCTCATGGCTATATCGCTCTACTTCCAGCTGGTTACCCTATCTTTTCTTCTGGGTGTTAGCTAATGGGTTCTAATTTTGGAATAATTATAGCATTGTGTTACAGTGAGCCCCTATCAATTATCAATCCAGCTGCCAGGGGGGGGAAATGTTGCATAAAAGCCTTTTGGTTAGTGTTATCATCACCATTTTAATCGTTTTTTCTTTTTTCTTTTTAAAAATGTTTTTTTTTTCTATGTGAGACTTAGACTTTTAGGTTTAGCTGATAAAATTACTTTGTTTATGTAAGGGGTTAGGTTTGGGTTGAAACAATACTGAATATTACTAGATCTCATTCTAGTAAAATAGCTCAAATGAACATTAAATGCAAATGTTAATTTAATTTAGATAATATGATATAATTTACATACAACTACAAGAAACATACCATTACAGTACATAAAGTAGAGAGTTCTCTGAATCTAATGGTATTTAGAAACAAGATGTAGTTGTGCGGAAAAAATAAATAAATAAATAAATAAATAAATAAATAAGCTAAGTGCAACCATACATTCAAAAACCTGCACTGAATAAATAATAAGCAAATAGATCAATAAAAAGCGCGGGTAACAGATTGCTACTCTGTCCTTAAACTTAAAGATAACATTTTTAAGAGATGTTAGCATTAAGCTAATGTTGATACACAATTACACTGAAAAAGGTTGATAAGTAACATATTTTTGAGACAAAACCAACCCACACCACAAATATCTATGGTTTTCAGAACCATTAAATGGCAACATTTTTTGACCAGGTTGCAGTTGAAGACTTAAAACTACATTATTTTAACAGTGAGACAATACAGTAATAACTTTACCATAAAGCCCTCCATACTGCTGGACCATATGCATAGATACGGTATGACCATTTACTGTTAAATAAATGACAAATTTGTCTAGAGCAGTATTCAGATGAAAATTGACTCCAAAGCAAAATGATGTACCCCTGCCATGTAATATAGCTGTCAAAAGAAGAGGTTATCAAGCATAAGGTATTACACATAAAAATGTAAATGATGGGGGAAAGGAAGGAAGGAGAGAAATAGGGCTCTTCTCCAGCGCTGTTTCGGCAATGACCTCATCTCTCTTTCACCCTACCTCTTCGCTATTGCTTTATTTCATTCACTGTCTCTCTATCTTTCACTCGCTTGTATCAAGCACACACTCCCACCGCGTTTCTCAAGCACATGCTCCCTCATCCTCGGTCACCCTAACCACCTCATTTCTCCAGCCCTCCCTCCTTTCCAACTCTCACTCGGTGCGTAATTCAATCATCCCAAGGAGATGGATATCCGTCCCCTAGGAGCGCTTACGCTCTCCATTTCCTAAAGCGCTTGATCAGATTAATTGATTGCACCCCACCACCACCACCCCTTCATCTCTGCACCCCCTTTCTGCCGACCGAGGCCATTGTGGCGGCGGAGGGTGTGCAGAAATCAGATTTGCATTGATATTTTTATAAAATGGCTTTCTCCTGCTGCCCCCAGACAGACCCCCTAAAAGGACAGCAGGGAATAGATATAAAGTACATGAGGCAGGAAAAGGGGGGGGGGTGGTGGGAAGGTAGGGTGGAGGCCTAAAGAAAGAGACAAGCAAGGATTTATAAAGAGGACAAAACAACAACCTGCAGCGTACAGGATACACAGAACGAACAGGAGATCAAGGGACAAGATAAAGCAGATAGACGATCAATGGAATGAAATAAACAAGGCTGTTTATGTGGTGTATTGCACATGTGAGGTGAGGTGTGTGTGTGTGTATGCATCTGTGTAGCATGATGTTTGGCTGAAAGCCTGCAGAGCACAGCAGAGGGGAGAGAGGGGAGAGTCTAACCTAGCCCCACAGGGAAAGCAGGAAGACCTCAACTCATCCATTATAACTGAGAGCCAAGCGGCTGCCATGTCTCCTGATTGCTGAGTCCCTCTGGAGCTGTCTCTCCCTTCTCTCTCTCTCTTTCTCTCTCTATCTTTTTCCCTCTCTCTTTCTCTTTTTCTCTCCTCCTCTTGCTCTCTTTTTTGGCACACAGGATCGCAGTAGATTACAGTGCTGTTCCAGGTCTTTGGCTGATATTATGGCAGGAGCCAAAGCGACACACAAACATACAAGCGCATGCACACACAAACACACTGACAGGGATAGAAACTCGTTCGTCTCTCTTATCTATCTGCCGCACATGTTCCCCATACGTGTAAAGCTTTTACCTGAGCGCGCCATTACAGCTGAGGCTTTTACCTCTGGAGAGCCAAATTACCTTTCAGATACCACCTTTCCTTTTTCAACTTGCCCTTGACATTTAGTTCACTTGCATTTCACCCGCACATATAGGCTCAAACACACACTATAAACCGCCAGACGCGCTCACAAATACAAAACATGACATGCCCCGAGGCTCATAATTCTTTGTCTTTTAGATCCCACACGATTCAACAGCATAGCACCTTGTTCAACAAACTTTGAAGATCTCATGTTAGAACAAACCAAACTGCTCTGTAACCACAGAGCTGACCATGTAAAGTTTTTTTTTTTTTTTGTAAGGCTCACTTTTAGCCTAGATGCTTTTGTCAAATCAATAAGGAAATGTTCTTCCAATAAGACTGAGCCCTGTACTTATTGCAACCCAAATTAAAATGAATATGTGCAGACTTTCCCATAAACCACCACTGAATCCATCACGGCATATTTTAACCAATAAAACGCAGCCCCAGATGGAAAAAATATATAGCAGATAATTATAAATTGATGTATATGTCCCTACAATTAATCATGTAATTTAATAAAACTCAATAATGCAATATTCTTTTTAATTAAAATTGACTAATTAGCCCCCCATGAAATTAACAGGTTTGTTCAATATGTGCTGAGAATCAAAACCCACTATACAGGTGTATGCAGGATACATGCAAGCTCATTCAATATTACTTGCCTGTAGTAATATAGAACAGACCTTAGTGCACAGTATGGAACTTCCACCAGTGGAGACCTATATTAAACTCTCTCAATCAAAATGAAAACAAAAGATGTAGTTTGATGATGTTATCAAGTAAGTGTGAGATCGTGGGAGATGTTATTATTACCACCAGTGCTGATGAAAATCTGTCTGATGAGATGTAGAAATTGACAGAAGATGTGAAGTTTTATGTTCATATTGCACCACTGCATTCTAAAGAAATAGCTGCAAATATCATGAGTTGATGTAACATCAGATGAGTATCTTGTCTGATGGTAAGTTGGCATTAAACATTATGGAAGTGAACACATTAGCTGGGCTTGTAGTCACGGCAAAAAGTAGAATAATTACCCCGCCCCCCGAAGGGGAGGCAAGGGGTATTGTTTTTGGTTCAGGTTGTTTGTTTATTTGTTTGTTAACACTCTAGCAGCAAAACTATTGGTTGAATTCAAACCAAATTTGATTATAGATCGCAAGTGATCAAGAATACATCGGATTACATTTTGGGAACAGTAGGTCAAAGTTTACATTTTTTTTATGAATTTTTAAAATCTTTTTGTTTCCCCATTTAGTTATAATGGGCAAAATTTCAAATGTCTGTAGCAGCAAAACTATTGGTTGGATTTATACCAGATTGGGTTTATAGATTACCAGTGACCCAAAATAGATGTCATAAAATTTTGGGAAACGTACGTCAAAGTTTCAATTTTTTAATGAATTTTTAATCTCCCCCCCATTTACTTATAATGGGCGAAATTTCAAATGTCTCTAAAAACATCAATTTAGTTTCAATTTACTTCAAACGCGGCCACATATATAGAGGCAATTGATATGATGACATCAGCACACACATAGACATGATGACATCAGCTGGACTGATGCCAAAATAAGCTACAATATGTGCGAGTGCCGGGGTTTATTGTGCCTGGCACCACTTGTTCCACAATAAAATTAGCAAAGCTTTATGAAATTTAGGCCACAACCAAAGAAAAATGAAAACAAAAATCCTAGTTGGTGATAAAAAATATGATATTCTATGAATTCATGAGAAAATGGGTATTAGTCAGAACAAGTATTTGTATCTAAGCCTCCAGTTCTACTTCAGAACACTGTCCTCATTTTGAAGTATAGTCACTTTTTAGATTCCTTGTAACGTAAAATATATAAATCTATGTATAAATGTAATGCATTTATTCCTATATCAGCGCTCATGTCAATTGTTTTTCCATTTCATCTTATTAAAGAGTACAAGATTGACCCCTTCACCCATTTTATCTCTGATGCAGATAAATACCAAAAACTTGTAGACCAGTGAATGTCAGTGTACTTTCACAAAACAGCCAATGCTTTAATAATAATGACAATACCATACAATTGCCATGGTTAATTATTATAAATACAGTCCATTGTTACTAAATATGTTTGGGGACAGATTTTGCCATGTTGATAATGTTTGCTCAGTTGACTGACAGCAGCCCACGACTGAGCAATTTCCACATGAGAGCAGAAATATTAATAACATGCAGCAGGTGACTCAACTTCAAATCAGTACCCAAGCTTTAGCGATGCAAATGATTCACTGAGAGAGCATAAGCACATGCTGCTGCTCCCTGCTGCTTGGAGGAGGAATAACTTTATGAGAGGAAGATGGGAAAGGAACCATGCACACCTGTACGGAGAAGATGCTCATATTGATTGGACAGACTTGTTTGGCTAAATGTGCGTCCTGTTTGTCTATTTCATGGTCAATTTGAGGAGCGAGTCACATTTGCTTTTTTCCACTGTGCAAAGGAAAACATGTACACACAACAGTCTTTGCGGGGGGGAAATCTGAATACACATTTTCATCAATGCAGACAGTCAACCTGACACACACAAGCACGCACATGCACACACACACTTTGTATGCTTGAGTACTCAGCCCACAAACTAAATCAACACACCATTTATTTTTCTTTCCTGACTCTCTCTTTCTTACTTTCCCCAGACTTTTTATTTGCTAGGGGGCTGAGCTCTTAGACTTGGATTGATCCTGAGCTGCCGTCTTGAACCTGTGCCCCGAGGGCAGCTCAGTGCAAACACGCAGCAGCCCCTCTCCACTTACTCTGATAATAGTTACACTCACTCTTACACTGTACCCACATACACAACTGCACAGCAACACACACAGCAAGCGCTTACAATTTCTACCCGGACTGCTATAAAAACAGAGATGTCTGATAAAGACTTATTTCCAGCAAACAATAATCATACATGAAAGATATATCTCTTTAACCTGACTGAAAGAAACCAAATATTCTTAAAAAATAACCAATTATAAACAAAAAACTGCTAACGGGGTAAGCAGTTTTTTCTACTCTACATTTCTTGAAGCTTGAAATAAAGTCTAGCCAGTGAAAAGTTAAACACACAAACATTCCTTTACCAAATAATTAAACTGTGCTCTGAAAAATCGCTGAGAAGAAAAGATAGGCAAAGGTTGTTACAATATTATTTCAGAAATTTTATTCCTAAATATCAAATTGCAAAGAGTTTAAATATCTCATCATAATATACATACACAATATAATCAAAAGGTTCAGAGATTTCAGAGACGTCTCTGTGCTCAAAAGGGCCAAGACTGAAAATCAGTAGCCTGTTGAATGCCTGTGATCATTGGGTCCTCAGGTGGCATTAACCCATGAAGACCCAAACATCCACTGACAGCCAAAGGCATAAACTGATCTAAAATGCTTAATAACGTCCGATCTATTAATCCTATCAATACATGTCAGTAATTGGTGTAAAATCCAGTTTGTCATCTTTTCAAGGTCATCCAATATGACCCATTTGGACGTTCAGAGGCTCAGTAGTTACCATGGAAACACCGTCATCTTCTACAACATTGATTCACCAGTAAAACCCATGGAGTTGGATCAGTGATAATGGATGGACACACTTGTTTTACATTCAGTTATTGATATATTTGCTGAAAAAGTCACTTTTTCTTCAGTTTTCTCTGTTTTTGATATAATAACCCTCAACTTTAATCGGAGCTTTTATGAACATCTACATGATTCGTCAATTAAATATAGGAAAATACATGATTTACACTGAAAAAAATGCAAAATACAGAGGGTAATATAATAAATGGTGACAAATCACTTAAGAAAAGTTAAATAGAGAAAAAATATTTTGGAACTGCCACAAAAGTAGCACTGGGTCTTTATGGCTTAAAACCAGAAATGATGGGATGGAAGTCACTGGACAGGCTCAGGAACACTTCCAAATATCACTGTCTGTTTGCGATGCCTTCCACAAATGCACGATAAAGCACTATCATGTAAAGAATAAGCCATATGCCAACATGGTCCGCTCTCTGGTCTGAAGATCATTTACAATGGATGAAGACAATGTGGAAAATCTGTGGTCTGTCATCAGCACACAGCTCAAAAGCTTCCATCAATAATGGTATGGGGGTGCATTAACACCAGCTTGTACGCCCAGAAAGGCAACATCAGTACTGAAAGTTATATTCAGGTGTTAGAGTACCATACGCTCCCATCTAGATTATGTCTTTTTCAGGCACATTCCTGCATATTTCAGCAGGACAATGCTGTCGGTCCCAAGTTTTTGGAGACATACTGCTGCCAACAAGTTCTAAATTACCTTTTTTTTCTGTTTAAATATTTGATATGTTTTGCACATTTTGTTGTTAATATAATACAGGTTTATGAGATTCACGTCATTGTAATTTTTTTTTTTATTATATTTTACACAACACCCCAACTATTCTAGAATTGGGGTTGTGTTAAATATAGCTCATTACTAGTTCAGAATTAACTGTAGAGATGAACTGAAAACTTGCCACTATTAAAGCACCAGTTAGCAATGTTCTGAGAAATCTGCCAGTTTAGACCAAAACAATGGAAAAAGACAGTGTTGCGTTGTTTCCATAGCAACGACTCCTTTACTTCTGTTCACACTGGCTGCTCTACAGGCTTTTTGTAGCCGGATATAATTTATAGTGTCTTAAAAAAATGAATGAGGGTAATGATGGTTTGTTACTTACAATAGCTGCATTTCTGGTATTAATGAAACAGTGACAAGGACTAAAAAAATGTTCTTTCTGGTTCCATTATTAAGAAAAATTGGTGCCAGCTCTAAGAGGAGGAGAAAATACAAACTACCAAAACACCATTTCAGGAGGCACCTGCAGTATGTGGTAACAGGTCTATAAATAATGACAAAAACGCACACTGCATGTATTTATGTTCTGAAATCTTCTACTGGCGATTCGTCAGGATGAGTCGTAGGTGATGCCATCAGCAGAGACAAGCTAGTTCAAACTGATGAAACCTTTACCTACAATGTTCCAAATGTTTCATCACAAATCTCTGGTCTGAAACTGCGCGTCATTTGCAGCGCAGCTTCATAAAACACCCGCTCTCGGTCAAAGAGCAAAGCCTAGTCATCATGGGCTTACATACTTCAAAAAATGACATGTATGACGTGAATATGTGTATAGAAATATTGGGCTAAAATCAATAAGTATAGCTGCTACATTCGCTCTGACAGCAACAATTTCATCCACCGCATCCCATTTGCTGAGTGCTTCTTCACGGGCCGAGCACAAAAGAAACCCATTATTTTGTGCAAATGCAAAGATTCATTTCAGCATTTTACATAAATAATTCATACAAAGAGATGCTTTTACAGTGTTTTCACCTGAAGACAGACAGCTAACTAGCGAGAACGCTCACTTACCCACCAAGCCTGGCTTCTCTCTTTGAAGTGGGAAAAGGGCATAATTTGTTTGATTCATTTATCATTGCTTACTATGAATAAATGTCATTAAGAGTGGTTGCTGCGCGGTGGTTGTGAAGTTATGGAATAGCTGGCAGCAGCATAGTGGGAGCTGAAATAAAGCAACATAGTGATTAGAAGAATGCATTCATCCCACACACACCGTCTGCCAGTCAGTCAGTCAGGAGTCTAATGGCTCTGTGGAGGTTGACTCACTGAACACACACATAGGGTACACACACAAATACATATACAATCACTCCCTGTGTTTGGTTGGGAGCGCCCTCAGTTCCTATAGACTTTGTGATTGATGGGTTCAGTGATTGGTGCTTTGGGACAGGTGGAGCCTTCAAGTGAGCTAATCTACACTGCCTCCTACAGGATAACTGCCCACATTGGACCTGTGAATATGTGATAACTGTCATCATTACCTTCAGCCAGGATGATAATGACGATAAATAGCATTTGCGTAGCAGATATCATCAAATGCAGCCACAACAATAGTTTGACAGCAGACACAAAGTAACTGTAAATACAATCATCTGGAGTTTTCCCTGGCAGATACTTTTCCTGAGGCAACTTTGAAGTTGTTTTTTTTTTCTTTCTTTGTAGATTTAAGTTTACTCCTTATGTTTTGGAACCATGTTGTTCAGACAATGGAGGTAATTTTAAATTATAAAATTCCAATGGACCCCCAGACCATCTACCTGGGTCTAATACTTACCTTATGATGTAACTAAAAGAGAAGACACCTACTTATTTAAAATGTTAATTATTGCCTGCAAAAAGGTAGTCACAAGGAACTGGTTTAAAAGTGTGAATGGCTGGACATTATAGAGGAAATATATACCATGGAAAAATTAACATTTCATCTGAGGATTAAGGTGGGAACTTTTAAGCAAGATGGGAGAAATGGACCATATTCAAGAACACTAATTTTGATATCAGATCAGGTATGGAAAAGCAGTCGAGTGCATAAGGAACAGCATTCCCCCCTTGTTGTATTGTGTGTTTTTGTTTTTTTGTTACTGCACTGTAAAAGTGATTTAAAATATTAAAATAAAAAGTAAAAAAAAAAAAAAAAGTTTACTCCTTGAGGATATATTGCATTATTATAAGTAATCACCCCCACCTCCCTGCTCACCTTCCAGGCAATGCGGTTGCCTTTGGTGTCATGCTCCAGAGCCATGGGGAACTCTCCACGCTCATAAAACATGCGAAAGTTGGTTGGTGCAGAGGGTCGCTCCCGAAAAGCCCCAGCAGGTCGGGGACCCACCACCTGATCCCAGAAGAAAGCATGGCAAAGAAGGGAGAGAAAAGCAAAATATAGAAATAATCAGAATGACATGTACACAGTAAGTGAGAATGTTGTTGTAAGAAATCAGAATTGACGATGTTTTCTCCTACAAGAATAGAATCACTCCCACTACT
This sequence comes from Sphaeramia orbicularis, assembly GCF_902148855.1. Classification (NCBI taxonomy): domain Eukaryota; kingdom Metazoa; phylum Chordata; class Actinopteri; order Kurtiformes; family Apogonidae; genus Sphaeramia; species Sphaeramia orbicularis. The sequence goes on from NC_043978.1 coordinate 27,586,973, forward strand.
TTTTCTTAAAAGTAATTCAGAGAGACACATGTGCCTGCTTCTCAGCTTCCTCTGAGGAAGCAAAACACAGAAAGGGTATGCTTCTGTGCATGTGTGTGTGTGTGTGTCTGTGTGTGTGTGTTGGCCCTGTAGCCAGAGGCATTGCCAGAGGCATTGTTAGGATCATCTTTTCTCTGCCTCCATATTGGATATGTGCTATTACTGTGCCACTGAAAACCAATGGGACTTCTATCGCATCAGCCACAGTGTCTGCTGCTATTGTTGTGGGGGCCATTGGTGGTGTTCGCACTCATAAAACAGATGGAAGTTGATGTAACATATTAAACCGGAATGAACAGAGAGTGTAGAGTAACGCAAACAAGAATGTGTTATCTTACACACTATAATAACGAGATTTATTGTGTTAAATATTAATAATAATAAAAAAATATGTATTAGAAGCCTTAAAAAATCATAGAGGTGGTTTTCATTTGTGATGATTATCTTTTAAAACATAATCTATCACAGATTTTATTCAAACATTTGCCACAGAGTTTATTTTCTATCCTGATAAAAAAAAAAGTAAATGCACAATTCCAACTGGCTTTTAGTTAAGGGGAGCCTTTTCCACCAAGCACTGATTTTTAGTGAAAATTTTGTCCAGTAATTGAAAAAAACAAAAACAACAAAAACACTGAATAAGTTCTTATGAACATTTGTGCAGGGAAAAAATACCTGTAGAGTTGGATTTCTGTTGATTTGATCGATGAAATCAAACTGTTGAAATTGTTACAATCATTACTAATTGTATTAATGTACAATACACTATCACTAAGACACAAAAAGGCTCTATGCACTATATTACCTGAGCACAGATGAGAACATCAGTCATTCAGATGCAGAATTGGCATTATCCTTCCTTCCACTATCTGTGTTTTACCATGTTGAAAGTCCCACCTGGCTATGTGAAAGAAGAAGAACTTCCAAATCTTGGTAAAAATGGCAGGTTTTGTCTTTTGCAGAGATTTAATCATTTCAATCACAGCAGTCTTCCTCCACATGCTCAACTAAAACAACAACGAAGGACGGTGCCAGACCGATCTCCAGCACTGCCACAATGTTAACAAAGTGTGGAGATGGTCGAGCTGTGCAAGACTAAACACCCCAAAGACAATTCTATCCTTATGGTTAGCAAACGGCAGTGCAGCTCAACCTCAAACTGTGATATGGGCTGGTATGTGGATCATCTGGGACATGGCACTTCTTCAAAACCAAACTGACCCACTCCCAAGCACTGCTACGACTTAACTCCATTTTCTTAAGCGTTTTTTTTTTTTTTTTAAATCTAACATGGGGACATAAAAATCCACTCAGGACCCTGTGTCTGTAGTCACCATTTCCACACAACCTTGCACTGCTCTGGTGTGAAACCACACTTTTAGCCGACAAAAATGTGTCATTCCTGATGCACTCTTTTATAACGGGCAAAAACTTGCAGGTAAATGTTAGTGATAATATTCCATATAGTTGTAATTCAACATCAAAAAGAAGAGAAATGTTTCAATCTCTGGCAGGTGCACAACTGCCAAGTCCACTGGAAATGTACAAATGCACAATTCCACAATGAGACACAGTAGTTGCTTTTCCAATGACCCTTAAATTGTGCAAATATAACTTGCACATAAAAATTTACCTAATGGAAAAACAACTTCACCAAAAGTCAAATTTTTCGAGTAAAAGTTTTTGCGCTGGCAAGAGGTGGTTTTTCAGGCGTAGCGCAAATGGTATATCGCGCAAAACTGCAATGGAAAGATCTTTTGTCGCAACTAGAATCAGGTGAATTAAAAAAATGGATGTTGACGTACATTACAACAACCGAAGAAGACGAAGAAACATGTCGTGGTATGTGTGAAACCAAATCATTTTTTAATTTAGTACGAGATAGAGGGGTAATATATAATAATAACGAATATATCTGTAAAACACCATATTTACGTTCGTCACCATGTTTATGGAATGACTTCTCGTGCCATCTTGTGATAATAAATAAACAAATCATCGCATTTGTGATTTAATGGAAAAACCGACATTACGCACTTCTGTTTTTTCGACATTTAGTAAATATCGGTAAAGTTTTGTGCAGATGTCCAATGCAAAAGCCACTACTGTCATACTGAATAAAACTATCTGTGAAGCTGCAACTCGTGAACTCTTGAATTTACACAATTGAAAACATTTGCAGTTTGCCACACAGCATGTTGGAGTGGACAAATGACAGAATGTTGGAGCCAATCTTTTCCCTGTCTGAGTCCCTTGTGCGTATTCCCTGCCATCTGTGTCGCATTGCCACATGACTGGCAGATGTGTCGCTGTCATTAATCCTCAGATTACCACCCATTGAGAAACAGAATTTTAGCACAGCAGCCCAGAGACAGAGTAGAGTGGGACTGGGATGTGTTATGTTTGGCAGGACTCCCTAAGACTACTGCGAATAACCCGGCAAACTTTAAAGAGGTCTTCTTCTAAAGATGATGCTACTACTCAATGGTTATTTAGTTATTTAATATTGCATCATTCTGTAGTGTTGCCTGTTTGTTGCATAATTCAAAAATGAAATTGATTTCAAAAAGGCCTATAAGCACAAATGTAGCTCAGTACAACCGCCACCAAGGGATGATGTAATATAGATCAAAGTTTAAGTTACATATGCAAAGTGCTGTAGCTCCTGCTAGTATAGGCAAGCTCAAAAGAAACAAGAAAAGAGATAAACTATTATGAAGGACCCTGAGTGAGTGTCTTGGATCATTCACTGCACTTAAACAGTCTTAATGCACCGTGGGATTACAGTGCAGTCATTTCAAATGAATCCGTTTGGAGCGTTTGTTTACCATTCCAGAGAATACTGAATAATACTACGCTGAATTAATGGGCACAGGTTTGTATACCTGCAGGAAAAAGAGCACCCAAACAAAATGCCTGTGACTAACAATGCATGTAAAACACAGGAAAAGGCACTCTGTGGTATTTACTCTAGTAACTAAAAGGAAATCCAGCACACCAAATGATACTGTTTCTTCCTGCTCTAATCTTTTGATTATATTTAGTGTATAATTGTTGTTGAAATAAATAGCGACAACTGAGGCAAGAAAAAAGCCAATAAAAGCCTTAATAAACCAATATTACCTTTCCACACTCCTAGCCTGATGATGCTATTGGAAATGAACCTTTGAAGGGTCCAAATGAACGCTTGTCCCTTATCAAAAGAAATTCTATCAGTATGGAGGAAGATATTGCGCTCTTGATAGAAAAATTCTGAATAAAACATGTAGATAGAGAAGAAATGGTAGACATATCCTGGGTGCTTTGTCATAGGATATGTCATCACGACCCATCCATGACTCGTGCTCTGGTATTTACAGAGAACAGTCTAATGTCATATTTCTCTAACAGCTCTCAACACTCAGACTGACAGGACAGACGCCAGCTATTCTTGCCCCCAAAAGTCACAGGTTCCAGTTGAGAACCTTAATGTTAACAAATGGTCACCATTTCTGCCCATGATGACAAAATAAATTTGCCCAGTCTGCACCAACTTCAGCTGCAACAAGGCTGAAATCAGAGGAAAATGCATTAATAGCACATGCCCTCCTTCTGCAGCTCTGTCCACTATGTCCAAAATGAAAGACTAAATATAACAAGTGCTTGTCAGGCACAACAAACCACACCCCTCGCACGTATTGTAGCTTATTTTGGCATCACATCTATGCATGTGCTGATGTTAGAAAATCAGTTCCCTCTATATATATGCCAAGTTTGAAGTAAATTGAAACAAAATTAATGTTTTTACAGACGTGAAATATCACCGATTCTAAGTTAATGGGAGAAAAAAAAGATTTTAAAAATTCATAAAATTTTTTAACTTTGACCTACTTTTCCAAAAATGTAATGACATCTATTCTGGGTCACTGGCAATCTATAAACCCAATTTGGTATGAATTCAACCAATAGTTTTGCTGCCAGAGTGTTAACAAACAAACAAACAAACAAACAAACCGAACCAAAAACAATACCCCTTGCCTCTCCTTCAGGGGGTGGGGTAATAGGCCTAAGTCTAAAGAAGAATAATCTGACACCGTTTCACGCCGTTATAGAAAAGTGAAGTAAAAATAACATGAGTATGACAGCTGTCATGGTGCCCCCTACCAAGCCACAGAGAACAGAACAGTGATATATACTGTATATAACAGACATATTTAAAAAATTTTATTCAGCAAATTCTTGCAGCATGGAGGGGATTTTCCCCAGCCTGTTAAAGTCAAGAGGATGTTCTATTTGAATTACAATACACTGAATATTTGGGTAATTACACAACTTTTGCCCAATGATGAAAATACATACATACATACATACATACATAAATAAGGTTTAATTATTTTAATAGTTCAAACTGTGAAATGGTCATGTTACTGCTATTACGACAAGACTTCATATCAACTGTCGATGTTTTATTCATCTTATTCATCAGCACCAAAGCAGAGAGGTCAATGCAAGCATGAACCAAGCCTTTTATTTTTTTCCTTTCAACCCTGTGAGGCATACATCTGTATTATCTGTTTGTGTTCTCTCTTGTCTGATTGTCTCTGTTCATTCCTTTCACCACAGGAATTGCTTTGCAGTCCACACAGTGGAAATAGGAAGCTGTAAAGCTTGCAAGATCAGTGCTGCTCCAGCCTGCAGGAGTGACAAAGCCCTCATATCCAGGTAGTGACGATGGCGGTTGAGCCACGCGCTGCACACACGGAGGCTAAAAATAGCTCAGACTGGGCAGCGAGGAGAGAATGAACCCAGACTGCATTGACTGGCTGAGCAGCTTTTATGGCCAGGAATGATGACGCTGCAGTCAATTCCACAGCCCTGTGTTCATGGCTGAGGTGTCGCAAACTTCACACCTATTTCCCTGCTTTCTCTCCAATTATCATCACTGGCAGGCTATGCACCCAAACTGCCAGGAAGGTACATATACCTCAACTCACAGCAGCAGCATGTTTTCTCGGGGGTCTGCACAAGCCATAAACAGCCTCATAGAGACCCTTTTCTCCACTAGTGATGTATGCTACCATTTGGAGGAGCTTAAGGAGAACCGTAATATGAATAGCATCGTAGGGAGATTATCACCTGCCAGCTTCCCAATGCAATGCCAGTGATCTGCCTGCTCCTGTTCCGCCATTCATGACATTCCACACTAAAGCCCCTGCATGCCGAGACACAAAGTACTATAACCGAATCTCTAAGCAGTGACTCGAGACACTGACTTGGGGCGACTTGACAGAAAGTAGGCTTTATTCCTTACAGCCGTTTGAGAATTTGCAACAACTTGTGGACAGAGAATGACAAGCATTTCACATAAGGCGCACATAGCGTCCATGCAGGAAACAACATCCCCGGTATGAATGAGTAGGCACAGATCTGTTGTTCGTTTGTGTTTGAGGTGACTTTATTCTGTCTCACCATTCTGTTTTCCTGTTAACATTAATCTACCGCTGCTCTTAACCCTATAACACCAAATGTATCATATCTAATACATGAGTTTTGAAGCCCTCTACATGATCAGTGTGATACTTTTTTTCTTGAAAAATCTGATGTATACAATTAGATACATGCAATACACAGATAATCCACCAGGGGGGAGGAATTTGTTCAGGCCTTTCAGTGGCCTTTCCAGTGACACTCCAAGATTGTCATTAATGAGGACGGAGGCAGAACTTTGCCAATTTTGAAAAGGAATTACCAATTTGTTAGACATGTTTGTGTTTTTTTTCATTCATTCATTCATTCATTCATTCATCATCTGAACCCACTTTATAAAGGGTCACAGGGGTCACTAGAGCCTATCCCAGCTACTTATGGGCGAAGGCGGGGTACACCCTGAACATGTCCCCAGTTCATCACAGGACTGACATACAGAGACAAACAATCACTCTCATATTCACACCTATGGGCAATTTAGATTAACCAATTAACCTATGAGTGCATGTCTTTGGATAGAAGGAGGAAGTCGGAGTACCCAGAGAGAACCCACACAGACACGGGGAGAACATGCAAACTCTACACAGAAAGGTCCCACCCTATTTTTTGTTCAAAAATAATAATATTTGAGTATTGAGACCTGATGTATCAAATATGATACAAAACTGAGACTTATACATGGAAATTGATATTTGAAAAAAAAAAAAAAAAAAAAAGGGTTGTTCAGAAGGACCAATAAAGGTTCCAGTTTCAAAGAACTGGAATTGTCTGTCAGTGACTTAATGGTTCAGGCTTTACAAGGTTAACTGAATCAACAACAGAAAAACACACAAGTTTACATTTGAGGTACGAAGTAAGGGATGTCTTTAGCCATAATAAGTAAGGGACGTCCTATCTTGTATTTGTATACGGATTATGTTTGTCACATTGCACTTTAAATGTTGATCGATGTCTGGGGTAAGCTGCAAATGAATTGCCCATATGGGATAAAAAAAGTTTTCTGAATCTGAATCTTTATGAAGTTTTTGTGATTCTTGTGACAAAATCCTAACAGTCATGGGGACAGAAGTGGTTATACCTAGTATGTAGCTTAATGTAGCATGGAATTCATGTAATAATACACAATAGTAATATAGTTTCCAATGTTTACATATGTTACGTATGTCTAAGATCCTTGTTTAGGGATATTTTTTTAAAATTAGACTGTACTTAACTTGATTTTCAGGTAAAGAATCATCCTCATAACTGCATTATTTAGCATGCACTGAGCTCTAAATGATAACCAATCCAGTACTTGACACCAGTTTAAATATCTTTTAAGAGGACTGCACTCAGTTTTTACCAATTACTTTGGTACAACATCAGTATTCAAAAGAAAAGTGTGGGTTTTAATGAGATGGTATATGTATGAACCGTCACCTGGAGATCTAAAACCCTCTATAGAAACACTTAACAGTTAAGTTACAGGAACCAACACTACGGCGGAAAATTGATGAATTTGTTTCGGTCATGGAGCTCTTTACTGCCTACCTGTCTTCATAAAGATGAAATCAGCTACCATTACTATTCTGAAAGCAACACCACTATTCTTGCATTTCTAAAGTTATATGCCACACTATATGCAGATACTAACACTCCTGAGTCTAGAACAGTGGCATCCTATAGAACATCATGCACTATTCCTCCTTAATTTAGTTGACTATAAACACATAAAGCACAATTACATGTCCTATTAACACCAATATAATGGGACCTCTGTTTAAAAAGGTGCCAACTCTGTTTCTACTAGCTGGACTATCGTCCTTTACTCCTCTACTTCATAATATCTAAATAGGTGGCGTGAATGGCCACTTGCACTGATATTGTAATAGCTCAAAGCACAATAATGGAGCCAGGCATAGTGTTTTTGGGTTTCAGACTTCATCCCTCTTCGAAAACACAAACAGAGTGAAAAAGACAGAAAAAATGAGTCAATGACATAGACCCAAACAAGCAGATAACATCCCACCCCCCAGTGGAAGCCATAAAGCGAGCCTGTAAGGCGACAGACTACAGAACAGAGATAGAGGTGGTATAAGGCAATAAAGGGAGGAAGTGTCTGTTTTGTGTGCCCCTGGTGCACACATCAGGGAGTCATAACAAGGCAGTACTGGTCAGATGAGCTCCAGGCTGTCATTTCTCTCCTTCGCCTTCACTCTGCCTCAAGATCTGTTTCTTTCCTAATGCTGTTGTCCACTCCAACTACCTCCACAGTAAACCTAGCTGCTGCACAGTGGTAATAACACATTCACACACACACACACACACACACACACACACACACATGCTGTGCCTCCCATGGGCGAGCCCCTGCAGAGGTGATTGAACACCGGCAGGGCCTCCCGCTTCTGTCATTTATAAAGGTGTCACCCTGAGAAACAGAGATGCTCCCTCTAACCTTATTAGTATGGCACTTCCATGGCTCTGCTGCCTGATGTTGACACGTAGAGTGGGTGGGGTGGTCGAAAGGAAAAAGGAAGAAATGGAAGAAGACTAATGTACAGAGGCCAGGGCAGCATAAAAGCTGAGCGTGTGCTGTACTCAAAGGTCTTACAGTATATAAAGTAGACATAAGCACTATTCAGACTGGACTGGTTTTACATGGGCATATGGGGTAATGCCACTTTACCACAGGATGTCGGTAATACTAACGGACAATTCGCACAGGATAAGAAATATCAGTAAAACTACCACAAGTGAGAGTGGTAAATCCATTCATACACCGCCGTCCCCACCTGTTGTCATGTACGTATGCACTGTAAGCCCAGACTGTGTATTTACTAAAATGCTTTAATTACAATGTACTTAAATGATTTAAGTTTTATTACATTACTATAAAATGTTAAGTATATCCTACTATAATGGATGTTCTGTGTCTGGCACGTGTTTGTCCGGTGCGCGTTTGTCCTACGCGTGTCCCGTTGTCCGACGCATACGGGTGCAATGCTGCTGTTGCACCACGGGAGGGCGCTATTGTATATTGGCACCACAGGTACAATGCCGCTAGTTCTACTAATTTGTAGACATAGTCAAAAGTACGAAAAAGTTTAAGTTGATTGGAATTAAATCATTAAGTTTTAGTCATGACCACAGCTTTTTATCTCTGTATTGCATTGTGGGTATTGGGCATGTTGTTGAAAATGTGTTATTTTTCTGTGCAGGGGTTCAGCGGGGTTGTGGTGTTAGTGTGAATTTGGACTTAATGTGTGTATGGCAATGTTTATTGGCCTTTTTGTGTTTGTTTTTGTATTTTTGTAGAGCTGCACCATGAGTGAGAGCCATAGGCCCAACAATGGCTTTCCTGTTCATCTATAGTTGTTCCTGTTCAATGTAAATTTTTATGCCTTGCCAAATTAAAAGCACTTCCTGTACTGGCAAATTACATTGAGCAAGCGTCCATCCACGCTACAATATATTAAGTTGAATAATTTCATAAAGTAATTTAAATTGCAAAAGATTTTAATTTAAATCAACTGGAAATGAGTGCAATGAACTGATGATAGTAAGTCTAATGATTATACAAAGCAATTGACACTGCAACAAATTTTAAGTTAACTTGGCATTATTGCACTGTACTTAAAATAGCAACTCCATTCAAATCAAGCATTTAAGTTTAATACACTCAAGTTTTCATTACTCATCATTTACATTTTTTAAGGCAACCGGTTTCCTCAAATTTTTTAAGTAAACTCAACTTATCCGGTCTTACATTGTGACATTGCTTTCCAATTAGGCTTAAGTGTCCAAAATAAAGCTTGGGCTGCATATTTCTGTCCAAACCCGATGCAGCTGTACCCGACACAGCTGCATCACTTAAAACCAAACTATTTGCAGTAATTACTCCTAATTAGCTATTTTTTTCTAGGTATAGTATAGTCTTTGTTCTACAGGATACAGTACAGTAAAACCAAACTACATGGATTGTCTGATTAATTATTTATATATATATATATATATATATATATATATATATATATATATATATATATATATATCCACTACAGTTACATTAAGTTTTCCTAAATGGAGAGAGGTTTTTGGACACCAAGTTTAAAAAAACAAAACAAAACAAACTTATTTATGATTAAAGTTAATGGTCAATTGTGTTATGTGTGTCTCACTTATTAATCCAACTGGACACATTTAAATCTTTTTGGGGAGAAATAATCACATTCACTTTTATAATTATTCATGCATGAAAGGGTTAAACTGATGCACAAAAACTTCAGAATTTGTACTGATAGAAAAAATGTGATACTTTTTAATTGGGAGTCAATGGAAATAGAATGTTATAGAGCCAGGATCTAACGGTTGATACTACAGTGATAATGTGATGCAGTGATAGCGATACTACACTTTAAGATACTTTTGCATTGGCCTCAGTGTCGTGCTGTGACTACTGCTGCCCTACAGTGCAGAGAGACAAGAAAAAGCTGGAGAGAAATGCGATGAGGAAGAAGCACAGGAGGAAAATGGGAAGAAAAGGGGAAAACAAGACATGAAGATGGAGAATGGAGGAGGGTGATAAAGGAATAACGGATATGAGAGGAAGGGAGAGATGGGAAGACAAGAGGTGTGGCTCATCAATTCAAAGGATGAGTTCAGCATGGCAGGGATTCTGCAGGATGTAGGTGATCCATCACGGCGCCTGGGCCTCCAGCTCATGCTCTCTCTTTCATCCCTCTCTCTCTCGCGCTACCACCGCCCCAAAACAACTCGGAATACCCCTGATAGATGTCTGGTGAAGGGCTGTCGATTCATTGTCAACCCTGCACTGCCATTATTACCGCACTTCTTCAAGTAAGACCCCCCTATTGAATTCTGTCCATTTCCTATTACCTGTCTGCTTCATGTCTGTAAGGACAATAATGCATTTTGCTGCATTGGATTTGCAGGGGAGGAAAGGTACGACTGCACATGGTGGCATTGCATCACCTGTTTACTGAGGCAGCAAAGGGGATAGGCACCTGCCTCCTTGCTCTCTCTCTCTCTCTCTCTCTGTTCTCGGTTGAGAGGTTATTGAAATCTAGCTTGGTACAGAAGGCCTCCTTTCCTGCAGGAGGGGAGTCGGATGGGTGAGTCACAGAGGATGGAATAGACAGGTCGAGGCTCTCCTGATAAGGTCAGCTTGCACATCGCCGCCAAAGGCAACAAAATTAGCTCTCTTTATTTACAGGGCATTTTCCATCATAGACCAGACCACTGCCTCGTCGCCTGCCACCAGGGATACAGGCTACGCTAGAGACGTGTACTTTACTCTCAAACTGCATTGCAATGAAACAAGAAACTGACAAAATAATGGAAGCATTAAGGCTGTTAGAGAATCACTGTGTCCAAACAATCGTTTGACAGGATATTTTTGCTTACTCATTCCCTCTCGCTTCCGTCTCTCTGAAACTGCAGGGCAAAACACAGACTGGTGGGAGGCTGATTCCTTTCAGAAGAATAAATGTGCAATGTTTGTGCAGCACTCCATTAATTTCTCATGACCAAACAGCAAGAAGTGCAATCGGTCTGCGAGTGAGTTTTATTATGTGCAGAAATTAGCCCTGTTGTGAGAGACAAGGTCGGATGAGAACAAATGAGCAAAGAGCTCTCGCTGGATGGGGAAAGCACAGACTGATGAAAGGTAACAGAGTCTTTTGTTCAGAGCTCACAGGACCATAGAGGTGTGCTTTACAATTGTCACCGTCTCAAAAGCATTTGCATCAACTGTATCACGCTCACACACACCAGGACAGGGATGTTTGTAATGAAAAATGACGACACTACCAGGCAAAGACGGCACTACGCACCTCGTGTCACTACAAAGGCAGGAGGATGAAACAGGTGACAGCCACCTACCACTGAACTGTGTGCAAGAAGGATACTTTAAAGAAAAACTTCAAAAAGGCGCAGCAAGTATTGAAGAGCACCCCACTGTTTTCTGTCTCCTCTAGTTTAACCCTATCACTTAAAAGAAGAGCACAGACATGGGGAGATGTTAACGGGATGTGAAAGAAAGAGTTAGGAGGGAGGAGCGGAAGTGTGTGAGCAAGAAAAAGACAGCAAGCAAGACAGAACAAGAGGGAGAGAGGGAGAGAGGGAGAGAGAGGGAGTGAGAATGCCCTGAGTATTTTCCATCTTCTCTGTGTGGCCCACTTATCAGCCAGGCAGTAAGGCAGCCTTGTGCTTACAGAGCCCTAATGGCTGATTCATATCACCAAACCACAGTTGAGATGATGGCACACAGTGAATCAGCCTGCATGGCAAAAGCAAAATATATTAGCTACTTGTTAAGTGAATGAGACACCACATGCACCGAGCCCCCCCAGGGCAAAACTTAAGAAAATACATGCATACTGACTCAACACGAGGAAGAATGAAAATGTACATGTCAGGCATACATACAAACCATATAATCAGATGCATATTCCTTACTGTACAGGATTCCACGCATATACAGAGTGGGATAAAACCATTTATGGAGTCTCATGAAAATTCAATCAGCTTATTAATTGACTAACATTTCAGAGCTCATCACGTATTTTGCATAGTGTGGAAAAAAAGTGCATCCATTGTATTTTGGACTATAGTTCTGATGCCACAAGTTTAGCAGTTTTCCATCGCAATTTTGATGTTTTTGGTGACAGTAGTGATCATATTTGGACAAGGGGGCACATGAGGAAAACTGATCTAATACTCAATGTAGATTCTTAACTCATAAAGACCCAGAGCTACTTTAGTGGCAGTTCCCAAATAATTATTTTCTCTAGTTCTACTTTTCTTAACTGACTTATCACCAATTTTTTGCATAATATTATCCTCTGTATTTTGCATTTTTTGGTGTAAATCATGCTTTTTCCTATATTTAATTCACAGATTATGTAGATGTTCATGAAAACTCAGAGTAAATTAAGTTAATTATATCAAAACAGAAAAATTAAGAAAAGTGACTTTTTCAGCATAGATATTGCAAACTAGATGTAAAAACAAGTATTTCCATCCACTGTCATTGATCCAACTCCATGGGTTTTACTGGTGAATCAGTGTTGTCGAAGATGACGGTGTTTCCACAGTAACTACGGAGCCTCTGAATGTCCAGATGGGTCATATCTGATGACCATGAAAAGATGACAAACTATATTTTACACCAATTATTTACATGTATTAATAGGACTAGTGGATCAACAGGTATTAAACAGTATACATCAGTAGATGGGATGTGTCATTGGTGGCTGTTTGGGTCTTTATGGGCCAATACACTACTAACAAAAAAAAAAAAGAAAGAAATAATGAAACAGAACATTGCCACATAATGTTAACTTTGCATAATGTATAATATAAACCTGCATATGCACGCTAGCTGACCTAATAGGCAGGCTAGCTGGCACACAATATAATACAATAACAAATGAATGCTAACTTATGCTAATGTAGGTATTTGGCTAGGCCTTAAAGACTAGTAAATCAGTAAGTTTCATGATAGAACTTCCCTTAATATTCCTGTTAAAGCTGCATTGATTCCCAATTTTTTAAGCATCATTTGGCAAAAATATAATTCAATTTCAGCAGAATAATTCAAGTGGTCTGAGAGGACATGAGACATATGAATGTAACTCTTGCCTGTGTTGTTACCCAGTAGAAATTCTACCCTGTGGCATCTAATCACAGTTTTTTTCAGACAGGTACGCAGGTTAAATACGTGACTAACAGCAGTCACTACACATCGCTGATCAGACTCTGTCAGATGTGATCCAGATGTCATTCTGTTGCTATAGAGCTTGTAAAAGTGGCTTCACTTTTTCATGAAGGTGTGAATTTTTTTTTTTTATTTATATGTAACCCCTGATTTAAACTGACAGGAGAGAGCTGCACAAGGAACAGGTGCATAAAATTGAAGTTAGTATGATTTTTTTCTCCCTGATTTTGGGTCTTGCAGCTTCAATGAGAGTATTAAACCACAGCTATAGAAGAACAGTCTCACTGGAAAATGTTTTATTCAATAAACAGAAGCAAGAACCAAGTGTACGCTTATTATGGGGCTCAGGGAAATTGATTGAGATCACATGACTCACACATTTTGTTGGTGCAGGCATATGTCAATCATTAGTAGTACTACACTTTTACATACTTTCATGTACACTACTATTTCATCCTGTAGTTTTTGGCCCTGGTGTTTTGTCAACTTAGTGTATTTATCTGTCTGTGAGTGGTGAAAACAGGTATGATCAGACTCCTTACTTGTGACTATTTAGAGAGCGCACTGATCCGGTGCTTTGTCTTTACAACCCTAACTAGTGACGACACCTGAGAGCATTAAAACACTGCGCTGGGCCATGAAATTAATGAGACACACAAGGAAAGCTACATCTCTGACCTACTGCGGTGAACCACTTCTGCTGCCGGGAAAGAAGAATTTAACTGTCCCCTGGATTTTATTCACCAAATAACTAACTACTCATCAATAAACATCCACATAAATGCATTTAATTTATGATTGACTGAAAGGCTCCTCATAGAATATTAATATCCCTGAAGTCAGTAACAACACATTGCTTTTGAGTGGTTATGGAGTACTGCCCACAGCTCAGAATAGCAGCATGACTCATCTGAAAGTTTGTTTTGCAGGTTGTAAGGAGACAGTCAACTGAGCAGGTAAGCAGACAGCCACAGAAATAACAACCCAGTCCCCAAAGTAAACTGTTATCACTGTACATTTATGTAAAGCATGGATACAAGTAATATCAACATAATTGGTCAGTGTCTTTCCTTGTCTTTCCTTGATAGATGTTACAACCCGAAGGTGAAACATATTTAAAAAGGACATCAGAGCCAAAAGAGTATCATATTTCATTATATTACATTTCTTTTGTTTCGTTCTTCTCCCACCCAAAAAAACCAACCAACCAACCAACCAAACAAACAAAACAAAGTAAATCAGACTGGCGGTTCTTCTGACGTGAAACAAAAAAATGTGTTGTCTGTGATTCCTTGTTAGGCTTATATTATACTTAATCACCAACAAAAATTTCATCATCATAACAGCCCTAACAACTGCAGAATTTCACTTTGCATATATCGTGAAATGAACAGCCAGAAAAATGGATCGCAAGATGGCAGCAGACAGACAGCAAGCAAAGAATAGAGGTGAATGTACTCGGACCAAACACCTCAGCGAGAAATCTTTATGTTTGATTTGCCAGCAACAGGCTCACAAGGGAGGACGAGGTTTGGGACATAGCCAGAGCAGCAGGGAGCCATTGATTTTAACAAAAGCGCCACAGACTTGTAATGTAGCCAAAGAGTAGTGAGAGGAGACAGCAGGTCAGTCTGCAGCCCACAGCCACACATATTCCTAAGTGTCACAGGTAGCCCGGCACAGTACCGAAGGAAGGCACAGCGGAGATAAGCAGACTGCACATGGCTGCAGATACAGGTTCTACCTCTGATATGGGAATATTGTTTAACAGTGAAGAACATTATCTAGGTGATTAGTATGTATTGCAGAATGAACCCCAGGCCCTTGGTCTTATCGCACACCCAGTGTGACTTTCTATTCCTGGAAATCAGTCTTGCTGCCTTTAAGGCTGTCTGTTAAAAATGATGCTGGAGGTTTGCTTACAGAGACACCATGCAGAGACCAAAGCCCGGCATGGTCTGAAATTTGACCTTTCCATAAATTAAACAGAGGGAGACCACACTGAAGGCTACATCCCTGCTAGTAGACACCCAAGACACACAAGCACATCAAACTTAGCTACACACCAACACATATACTCCCTCTCTAATGCCTTTACTTACTTGAATATACACAAAATGCTGCTTAATCCAAAAGTTGTTTATTCCACAGAGTAAGAGGAGAAAGGGGCTCCCAGAAGAGGTTGTTACCAAGAAACAGAGTGGTATATATGGAACAGAGGTCTGTTATTATGACCCCCTGCAACGATAATGTTTTGAGTGATTCAGATTACCTTCAGACAAAGCAAAGACAAAATATACTGCTCCCCTTGAAAACAGGCAACTTCACCAACACCTCAAATCTCACACTGTGCTTACTGTAGCAGCCGGCACAGATAGAGAGGCATCACTTTAAGCTGAACTACAGGGATGCACTCCCCCACACACACAGTTACACAAACAAGTTACGAGGATCAAAAGTAAAGGCATGCCTAAATCACTTTGCACCAGCCACAGCCAGCTTTGCAAGTGATTTATTCAAAGACAAGGATAAAGTCATGCATATCTACTTTAGTATTATTAATCCCTGCTCCTCCGCTCCATCTATCCAATCACTCCTCCCCCTTTTCCACCTCACACTCTGCATTGCAGGTTACGGATACTGACAGTGAAACAGGTGTCTAGTCTATTAGTAGATTCTGTGCCACCACCTCTACCACACATCTCTGATGACAAGCATAAATCAAGGCTGTGTGAATAAATAATCGTCAATCAGCAGCTTACTGCAGTGCATGTGAGGCATTGTGAGTTTAGTCTAATTGTTGACAATTCAGTCTACAGTTCATGTGAAGAATCCGAACACAGCAAAGCAAGGTTTGAAAAGCGCTGTTGATGATGTTGAGCTCCTGTAAAGGCAGGCACAGCATCCAATCTAGACACAGTAGAGGTGTGGAAAATTCTCATTTCAGTGCAGACGTTGACACAGCAGCTGGGTTTTCTCTTGGAAAAAAAAAGAGAGTAAACACAGTCTAATCAGCCTAATCTTTTGTGATGTTTCAGGGTAATATGCCCAAAAAAAATTAAACTAATTTTTTTTTCCAGGGTTGAGTTGATGATTCCCCATTGTGGTCTCCATGAACTCAAGATAAAACATGTGGTACATGGACTGCACTTGTATAGTGCTTTTCCACACCTTCACAGTGCTCAAAGTACTTTACAAAGCCTCGCATTCACCCATTCACGCACATACTCAGACACCAATGGGAGGCTGCTGACATGCAAAGCACTGTCAAGCGCTTCTGAGAGCAATTTAGGGTTCAGTGTCGGCCCAAGGACACTTCAACATGTGGACAGTCGGAGCCAGAAATCGAACCACCAACCCTTTGGTCACTGGACAACCCACTCTACCAACTGAGCCACAGCCACTATTTCAAAAGTAGCTTTCTGTTATAAACTACACATCCATGTGGAATGTGGAATAACAACAAACTGCAACACAAGCAGCACTTGAAAGAATATCAGTGCATTATTTGTTTAAAAAATACACTTTAAACAACATAAGGACAAAACAAAGTCATAAAATGACTGGGGGAACAGTAAACATCCATCCATCCATTCACTGTCTGAATTGCTTAATCCTTGTGAGGGTCATGGGGGTGTCAGAAGCAATCCCAGCATTCTATGAGTGAAGGTGGGGTACACCACCTGTGGATGTGTTACCAGTTCATCACAAGGCTGCCGTATAGACGAACAAACATTCATTCTCATGTTGACACTTACAGGCGATGTAGAGTGACAAATTGACCTGCAGTGCCATCTGCTAACCATAGTGCAGAGCTAACCACTGCACCACTCTGCCACCACAACACTAAACAATTATACTATTACAACAAACAGGTTGCTTTTAGAATTTTTGTTGAACAAAAGGTATCCATAGGAAAAATTCAAGTTTATTTACCCTAAGCATATTTTCATTTCAATTACAAAGGAAATACTTGATGAATTAATATCAAAATATTGATACAGGAATATATCATATTGCACAATACTTAGGCTAGTATATATTGTATTGTACAGACACCAAAATTCAATGAATAAACATATTTTGGTCATGAGTTACACAGATATTATGATGCAATATATGATTGTCTTGTAATGAACTGTTACATCACTGTTATCGACAAACATATTTGAATAGTATCATAGATGCGATTTTCCTCCCTTTGTCCAATTGTTTTCAAGTCCCACTGCAGTTAGTGCTCTTAATAACCAAGCCAGCTTCCATTCATTCAGTCTGTTCTGTGTTCACTACATCGTTTCCACTGCGGATCGGTACATCATCTTTCACCTCCCCAGCGTCCTCCCTACATTAGTGAAATGGTTTTCTTTGTTCATATCATGTTCACTCATTCAAACGTTTTGACTCTCAGGCTCAGATGGGGGGTTAGTGATCTCATCTGTGTCATGCCTGCTCACACTGTTCCAGAGCATCATTTGAGCAGTCATGGCCAAACACAAATATGTCATTCTGTAATAAATGGTAAAATGTGACACTAAGTGTCCTGAATGAATTACAGTTAAATATGGTTTCCCAAGTTCAGCCTAAGCAGTAAAAACCTCATCTTTAATCACAAAATTAATACTCATCTATTTAACAGGTCCATTACGTCATCCTCTCCCTACTGAATCATACTCACTCTCCAATATCTTACCCACCTTCTCACTCTAATATCCTCTCATAAAAAAATCTGACTTCTATGACTTTCCTTGGCTTGAATTTTTATGTCTTTTTGTGGCCCATCTCCAAGGAATGTTGTCAAGGTAATGTGATGATGACCCTTACACTCCTCATTAAAACACTCAAACGTAAAAGCATCAGCCAAATATATAAAATGTGAACATGAATATACAGCCAAAACAGAAGCAATGACCTTAAACAAGTGGCAGCGAGTTTCTTTTTCACAAGAGTTCTTAGTCACAGATCTTACATTAGCACTCACATCAGTATCCATGTTGCCACCTTATTCAGACAGCTGGACAGACACCCCAAACAAAGTCAGTTAGATTCAACAACACTGAGGAGATGGGTGTCAGAGTGACAGATGGAAAGTTGAGCATCTGTCACTGCACTGAACCATTTGGCTGAAATCAAAGGGAGATGAGGGCCTTCAAAGGACAGGCAAAGCCGTGTCTGAGGCCAGACATGCCCTGGTGTTCTCTGCAGATCAGGGCCAAGAGGTTATATTGCTTTTCTTCTGTCTTTCCCTTTGTTCTCTCTTGTCTTAAGGGAGTGGGAGACATGGAAAGAAAAAAAAAGAAAGTGAAACAAGTAGAAGAGAGCGAGTGGTACAGACAGACAGAGAGATAGAATGAGTCATGAACAGGTTGCCTGTCTCTCCCTGCCACAGCGCACCGTGTTGATCAAACACTCGTTAGTAGAATTTGCTCGGTGTATCCGGACGGCCAGGGTAATGAGCAGAGGTGGCTGGAGCAGAGGATTGCTGTAACGTGATGTGGATCATTTCTGACAGTATCTGAGTACTTTTGCCTCCAGCCCTTCCCTCTGCCTGCCTTGTGTGGGTTGCTTTAGCAGCAGAGCCGTTGCCTCCAGCGTACCTTCAACTGGGAGCACTTTTGACTCAGCTGGATGCAAGGCATGAGCTAAATAGCAGAGTAATCCTCAGTGGAATTTTGAAGTGAGTGCACACACTACTTCAAATCTCAAAGGGTTTGCAGGTTTACTTTTCTGGCACCATGTGAAGAACCCCATAGCCTTGAGCGGCATCTATGAAGTTGGGTACTGTGTCTTTAAAGCCACTGTGTGCAAGAGCGTGACACAGGTTCACAGTTGCTCTGTCCTTGCAACCCTCCTCTCTGCAGAAAGAATATTCTCTCATCCCACCGCTTAAATATAAATACACAGTCTGGGCGAAGAAAAATCAATCATCAGTTTGGTAGGATACATAAAGATTGGACTGTGGATGAGTCCAGATTGCCCCTGGTCCAGTGATGGGTGCATCAGAGTGAGAAAAAAAGTGGATGTAGTGATTACCCATCATGCCTTGTACCTACAGTAAAAACCTGTGCGGGCAGTATTGTGATCTGGGGCTGCTCCAGCTGGTCAGGTCCAGAGCCTTATAAAGAGAGTTACGACATGATTTGATGTAGCTGCTCCGGTGATCATGTGGTTCATGTAAGCCTGAATAGGTCCAAACAAACTAAGCACTCTTATGTGATCCTATGGGACAAACAGCAGTGAGCATGGTAAATCTCAAAATAAACCACACACAACCGTTGTGTCACTACTGTATGTATTGTTGTGTGTGTTATACTTGTGAGTAGTGGGGTTGACCACTGAAAGGACTGCATTTATTACTTTGAAAACTTAAATTTTGGGGGGAAAGGTTCATGTTAGCTTGAGTAGGCTACTTACGTGAGTGGTGCTAACTTTATAAGTTCATTCATTCTGCCATTGTATTGTACTGGTAAGGAGAGTTTAAGTTTTACTATTATAGGACTGTGGTACAAGCAGAAAACAGTGGTTAGCTGTGTGTCTGCCAAGCTCTGCTCTGATAACACACACAATATGGCATTAACCAGTGGAATGCATAGCGGCTAACTTAGCATGTTAGCGTTAGCATGGATGCTAAACTCATTAAAAACTCAACATTAGCAAACTCAAAACTCAACAGAATTCTTATAGAATGAGTTGGATCTTACACACGCCAAGTTACAGAAGTTTCTCCTCCTTTAATTCATGAATAATAACTTTAATGAACTTTTATTTATCAGAGCTCAGTTCTACAGCAACTCTCTTCCTAATTAGCACATGACCTCAGCTGCCAAACTAAAGCAAACACCACCAGTGTCATATCAGTCCCTGGACTTTTTCTTGTTTTGTGTGTTTCCTGTTTTATTTTGTTAGTTTCCCTCATGTGTCTTGTCTGGTGTCTTTACTTCCTCTTTGTGTTCACCTTTGCCCTGATTACCTGCCTCCTCCCTGATTGTCTCCACCTGTGTCCAATTGTCTTCCCGCCCTCTTGTGTATTTAAACCCTGTGTTTCCCCCTGTTCGTTGCCAGTTCGTTTTCAACCCTCGGTGTGATAACTTACCAGCGTTTTTTGATCCTGCCTGCCTGTTGTGACCTGTTTTGCCCATCGACCTCCGACTCTGCCTGTTCCTCGTCTGCCTGCTTGTCTGTCTTCGACCTGGTTTGTCCATCACACCTGAGATTACGCCTGACCCCTGTCTGTTCCTCCGCCCTGGTGCCTTTTCCTGGTTTGACCCCTGCCTGGACTACTGGTACGTGAGCCTGCCTGCCCCTATGTACGTTTGCCTGTCTGATAGTCTGCCCGTGTATGACCTGGTCTGTCCACTGATTCTCCTGTGTTCTCTCCTAGTCGGGTTCCCCTCGTGTGCTCCCGACCTGGGCCGTAACGAGGTTCACTTTAGATCCGAAGCCGAGACGATTCCCCATCTCAGTCCAGCTGAAGATACATTCATTACCATTCTGTGTGAACCTGTTACTCTGATTATTTCTAATAAATCCACTTTAATTGTACTCCTGTCTGAGGGTCTTGCATCTGGGTCCAGTACTCGTACAATCTGTCCTAACAGTACGAACTGGCCAGATATGGACCCAGCAGACCTTGACCAGGTCCGGGAGGCTATCCGGTTACAGGGGCAGCGTTTAGGGGGGCACGAGCAGGTTTTACACAGTCTCCTCGACAAGATGAACCAGCTCTCCGCCCAGCTCGCCCAGTCCTCCCTAACACAGACTGCGGTACCGGTTCAGTCTGTTGAGTCTGTGCCTCCTGCTTCGTCTGCCCGAGCCCTGGACGAACCTAATATCCCTCCGCCGAACAAGTACTCAGGTAACCCAGAGACTTGTAGGAATTTTTTCTCTCAGATTCAGTTAATCATAGAGGCTCAGCCACGGCATTTTTCCAATGACTCTGCTAAAATAGCATACGTGGCTAGTTTATTGGAGGGTCCTCCCCTGAGTTATTTCAATGCCTTGTTGGAAAAGGAATCCCCAGTGGCTCGTTCCTATTCCAGATTATGTGCTGAACTTAAACGTGTGTATGATCACCCCGTTCGAGGACCGCAGGCTGCCTTACAGCTTATGAGACTGAGGCAGGGGGAGCGGTCCATAAGACAGTACGTATGTGAGTTCCGTTCTCTGGCGGTGGAGTCTGAGTGGAACGAGAAAGCCTTAATAACTGCCTTTCAGTCAGGACTCACTCGATCCATCGGACGCGAGATGGCGCTCCGTCAGGAGCTAAGGACCCTGGATGAGGTCATCGAATCTGCCATCCAGACCTCCGACCAGATGACCTTCTGGAACGCGGAGCCTGCACGGTTCCGTCCGTCGTCCCAGGTGACTGAAGGCAATCCGACGGCAAGTCTACCATTCCCGGTCACGGAGGCAGGAGACGGTCCTAAGGAGGAGACTATGCAGCTGGGTCGCACCCGTCTCTCTGCGGAGGAACATCGGCGCCGTCTTGTGGCAGGGCTCTGCCTCTACTGTGGTCAAGAGGGTCATCGGGTCGCTAACTGCCCCAGTAAGAACAAGTCGACCACTGGTGAGGACAGATTAATTAGTCGAACTGTGTGTGTTTCAGATTCTTCCCATTTGCAACCTATGATTCTTCTCAGTTCTACCTCCCTGTCATTACAGCACCCCGTGTTAATAGACTCCGGTTCAGACGCCAATCTTATGGACATCAGCCTCGCTCTGAAGCTGGGACTCGGTCTGACGCCCCTTGAAAGACCACTGGAGGCTAAAGCTCTAGATGACAGGCTAATTTGCCGTATCACCCAGCGTACCCAACCTGTTACTGTCCGGTTCCCTGACGGTCACTCTGAATCTCTGTCCTTCCATGTGTACCAGTCTGAGGCTCACCCCCTTATTTTAGGCTTCCCCTGGCTCCAGCGTCACAACCCCTGTATGGACTGGAGCACAGGGAAGGTCCGGGCATGGGGGGAGGGGTGCGCCTCTTGTCTAGTGGGAGGTATTCAGTCTGAGCCAGTAGCCCAGGTTCCCCACACCACGGTGGCCTCTGTCCAGTCCTTTAAGGTGGACGAGGCGGATTTCCCGGCCCTCAGTAAAGTTCCAGAACATTATCATGACTTGAAACTGGTGTTTAGTAAGACCCGGGCTACTTCCTTACCCCCACACAGACCCTACGACTGCGCCATAGACCTCCGGCCTGGAACCTGTCCCCCTAGAGGGAGGTTATATTCCCTGTCGGGTCCGGAAACCGCCGCAATGCAAAAGTATATTGATGAGTCACTGGCTGCAGGGTTAATCAGACCATCCTCGTCCCCTGCTGGGGCGGGTTTTTTCTTCGTGGATAAAAAGGATAAGACCCTTAGACCCTGTATTGATTACAGAGGACTTAACGAGATTACTATCCGTAACCGTTACCCATTACCTCTGATGTCTTCTGCTTTTGAGCTCCTGCATGGAGCCCGGATCTTCACCAAGCTGGACCTCAGAAACGCATATCACCTGGTGAGAATAAGAGAGGGAGACGAGTGGAAGACTGCATTTAACACTCCCAGCGGACACTATGAATACCTGGTAATGCCTTTTGGTTTGACTAATGCTCCCGCTGTCTTTCAGGCCCTAGTGAATGACGTCCTCCGTGATATGCTTAACTTGTTCGTTTTTGTCTATCTGGATGACATTTTGATTTTCTCCCCCGATGAGAGGTCTCACGTCCAGCATGTCCGTCAAGTCCTGAAGAGGCTACTCGAGAACCAACTGTATGTTAAGGCCGAGAAGTGTGAATTCCACCGGTCCTCTGTCTCCTTTCTTGGGTTCATCATTGGTGAGGGGAGTGTCCAGATGGACCCAGAGAAGGTCAGCGCCGTCAGGGACTGGCCCACACCCACATCTCGTAAAGAGGTACAGAGGTTTCTGGGATTTGCTAACTTTTATCGTAAGTTCATTCGGGGATTTAGCAATGTGGCTGCCCCCTTGCACTGCCTCACCTCTCCGAAGACTGTTTTCAGTTGGAGCCCCGAAGCCGAGGAGGCGTTTGGTCGCCTTAAGGAGGCTTTCACATCAGCACCGATCCTGTCCGTCCCTGATCCGGCCCTGCAGTTTGTGGTGGAGGTGGATGCTTCTGATGTGGGGGTGGGAGCGGTCATCTCACAGAAATCCCAGAAGGACAATAAACTTCACCCCTGTGCCTTCCTGTCACGGAGGCTGTCTCAAGCAGAAAGGAACTACGACATCGGGAACCGAGAGCTGTTGGCTATCAAGGTGGCGCTAGAGGAATGGAGGCACTGGTTGGAGGGCACAGAGGTCCCGTTCCTGGTTTGGACTGACCATAAAAACCTGGAATACCTGCGTTCTGCTAAATGGCTCAACTCCAGGCAGGCCAGGTGGGCTCTTTTTTTCACCCGTTTTAATTTTTCCCTGTCCTATCGGCCGGGCTCTAAGAATGGCAAACCGGACGCCCTGTCCAGAATGTTTTCTGCCACTAACTCTGTCATGGAACCTGAGACTATTTTACCGGAGTCCTGTGTAGTGGGGGCTTTTCAGTGGGCCATTGAGAAGTCTGTTAATGAGGCCCTTAAAGACTGTGACGTCCCGGAGGGGGTACCGCCGGGGCGGCTGTTTGTCCCTGTTTGTCTCCGTCCGCAGGTGATCCAGTGGGCTCACACGTCCAGGATGGCATGCCACCCAGGTGTTAGACGCACGACGTTCATCATTAAACAGCGGTTCTGGTGGTCCGGGATGGATAAAGAGGTGGCGGAATATGTGGCCGCGTGTCCCACCTGTGCATCCTGTAAGCCATCCCATGCAGCTCCTGCTGGTCAGCTACATCCCCTACCAGTTCCTAAGAGGCCGTGGTCGGATATCTCCCTGGACTTCGTGACAGGTCTACCCCCCTCAGACGGTAACACCACTGTACTCACCATTGTGGATAGGTTTTCTAAGATGGTTCATTTTGTCGCCATGCCTAAACTCCCTTCTGCTAAGGAAACGGCTGAGGCCCTGTTATTCAATGTGTGTAGACTACATGGCTTCCCTAAGGATGTGGTGTCTGATAGGGGCCCACAGTTTGTGGCCCGCTTCTGGCGGGCTTTTTGTGCCCTCATAGGGGCATCTGTCAGTCTCTCCTCTGGATATCACCCACAGAGCAATGGTCAAACTGAGAGGGTCAACCAGATCTTGGAGACCGGTCTGCGTGTGCTGGCTTCTCATAACCCGGCCTCCTGGAGCCGTCAGCTGGTTTGGGTTGAGTTCGCACATAACTCGCTACCCTGTGCCTCATCTGGTTTGTCTCCGTTCCATATCGTGTATGGATATCAACCGCCCCTGTTTGCATCTTCGGAGAGAGAGGTCAGTG
This sequence comes from Sphaeramia orbicularis, assembly GCF_902148855.1. Lineage (NCBI taxonomy): Eukaryota > Metazoa > Chordata > Actinopteri > Kurtiformes > Apogonidae > Sphaeramia > Sphaeramia orbicularis. The sequence continues at coordinate 27,611,542 of NC_043978.1, forward strand.
TTCCCTCTGCCCAGGCCCTCATCAGACGTTGTAGGAGGACCTGGATGCGGGCCAGACAGGCTTTATTAAAGTCGGTCGGCTACTATAAGACCATGGCGGACCGTCGCAGGACCCCGGCGCCGGCCTATCAGCAAGACCAGCGGGTATGGCTATCCACACGTCATCTCCCATTAAGGGTGGAGAACCGCAAGCTGGCGCCCAGGTTTGTTGGCCCATTTCCCATATCTAAGGTTATTAATCCTGTTTCAGTCCGTTTAAGGCTGCCCCGAACCATGAAGATCCATCCCACGTTTCATGTAAGTCAAGTCAAGCCTGCGAGGGAGAGCCGGCTGGTACCCCCCACTCCACCCCCACCGCCGCCTCGGCTCATCGATGGTGACCCGGTGTACTCAGTACGACGTCTCCTAGCGGCCCGCCGCCGTGGAAGAGGATTCCAGTACCTGGTGGATTGGGAGGGGTACGGACCAGAAGAGCGGTCCTGGGTCCCTGCGTCCTTCATCCTGGACCCGGAGCTCATCAGGGATTTCCACCATCGCCACCCTGAGGTTCCTGGGCCGTCTGGAGCCGTCCCTTGAGGGGGGGGTTCTGTCATATCAGTCCCTGGACTTTTTCTTGTTTTGTGTGTTTCCTGTTTTATTTTGTTAGTTTCCCTCATGTGTCTTGTCTGGTGTCTTTACTTCCTCTTTGTGTTCACCTTTGCCCTGATTACCTGCCTCCTCCCTGATTGTCTCCACCTGTGTCCAATTGTCTTCCCGCCCTCTTGTGTATTTAAACCCTGTGTTTCCCCCTGTTCGTTGCCAGTTCGTTTTCAACCCTCGGTGTGATAACTTACCAGCGTTTTTTGATCCTGCCTGCCTGTTGTGACCTGTTTTGCCCATCGACCTCCGACTCTGCCTGTTCCTCGTCTGCCTGCTTGTCTGTCTTCGACCTGGTTTGTCCATCACACCTGAGATTACGCCTGACCCCTGTCTGTTCCTCCGCCCTGGTGCCTTTTCCTGGTTTGACCCCTGCCTGGACTACTGGTACGTGAGCCTGCCTGCCCCTATGTACGTTTGCCTGTCTGATAGTCTGCCCGTGTATGACCTGGTCTGTCCACTGATTCTCCTGTGTTCTCTCCTAGTCGGGTTCCCCTCGTGTGCTCCCGACCTGGGCCGTAACGAGGTTCACTTTAGATCCGAAGCCGAGACGATTCCCCATCTCAGTCCAGCTGAAGATACATTCATTACCATTCTGTGTGAACCTGTTACTCTGATTATTTCTAATAAATCCACTTTAATTGTACTCCTGTCTGAGGGTCTTGCATCTGGGTCCAGTACTCGTACAATCTGTCCTAACAACCAGTACTAATGTTAGCTTAACTTAAAAACTTCATAATTTGTGGTTATAGTGGTTAAATTTCAACAGCTGGCAAATCAAGCTAGCTAACTATAGGGCTACAGCTGAAAATCAAACATAACAGTTGTTTAAGATATAAACTTATACAAACACTAACACATGCCAAAGAAAACACAATTTACAACATAAATGTTTGCTAATACAGGAAATACACTTAATAATTTGAAAGATGACGATATCTTATTAACTTAGCACTGGGATTGCTAGATCAGCTGCAATTGAAATTGTGTTCCGGCATTACACTCAATGTAGGAACTATCAGCCCCTCCAAAACCTGGAAGTAGGTCCATATTTTGTCCACCATTTTTTACAACGGGAGGCAATGAAAGTGCCGCAACTCTGATATATATCAATGGCACTGGTCAGGTCTAGGTTCAGTAACATAAAGGGTAGAAAAAAATGACAATCAAAATAAGCTTACTGAAATGGCACCTCACTGAATGGATGCTCTAGTCAAAGCTAATGAAATATTAGAGAGTAGGATGCTTTTCAGCAAGGCTACATTGTTATACATGGAGACAGGTACAGATCTTTGATTATGTCATGGTAGTAACTGAATTGCTAAGAATAAAAAAAGAAAATGTCTTTTACTCTGTACCAAATTCAAGGAGTACATCTCATTCTCAATAAACATGTGCCTGTCTATCATAACATAACACAAGCTACATTAACAAAATACCATTTTTAAATGCCTTTTAACACTATGTACTCTATCAACAGAGTACCTCAAAATACACCATTCACTAACCAGCAACATTAATGCTGATAACCCATGATCTAACACTCTCTGCAAAATATTTACACCGGCCCTCTGCCCATTTGAAATGAGCGCTGTTGTTAACCTGAAGCAATGGAGCTGTATAATCGTCAGTCAATGTCCACAGATACACAAACAGCATCTGAGCATTTGTGTGGGTAGACAGATTCATAAATATGTTGTCAAACTGCTTCAGGTATTTAAATGTCAGGGTATAAAAACATAAAGTTTAAGATTTGAAACAGACAACTGTATAATACCTTAAAAATACATTTTGTACCATAACCTTATTTTGAATTGTCTTTGTTTTTTTTATGGATTTTATAAAATAGTATCACTCAGGAACCATTATCAAACCCAGATAACTCTTTTTTTTTGTTTAGCTTTGCAAAAGGGCAATTGCAATGCATTACTAATGCATGGTGAATTTTGTCACAGCTATTGAAGGATTACAGACTTGCAGGTCATTTTGTTCTGAGTGTTGGTCAGCAAAATTCAAAAGGTCAGGCCAATGTTATTGCACTGATGGTGATTTCTAAAGATTTTCAAAGTGGAGGCCAACAAAACAAAGGCCACCATTTGGCATTACAGGACAGGAGCAACAGTGTTTTTCAGATATATTGATTTTTCTGCTACTGGTTCCCATTATGTTGACGTAGGCAGTATGTGAGCTGCCACGTATGACCCTGCACTAAAGAGTAACACCTGCCTAACACCAGCAGATTAGAAGACTAAAGAGTGCCCATTGTCCTTTAGCAAGGACATGTTAGTGTGATGGGAAATGATGATGGGAAATGGGTGGATAGATAGCTAATGCCCTGTCAGTTTAATAGACTTAAGCACACTTTAACTTAAATTTATCTCATGTCCAGGAGTATGCGCATATGGAGAGTGGACGACTTGCAACACATTATCAAGTTAACAATGACACTCAACACAATAAAAATAATAATAATAATAATAGTAACAATAAAAGTGTAGCCAATAAAATAATGTACATTTGATAAAAATTCACTTGAACTTTGATATCACTGAATCACAAGTACACACAGGGCTGAGTAATTTAGAGGTGTTTTTCAGCAATAAAAGCAGCCTTTCCAAGCAAAGGATAAACTGATTTTATATCAAGATGAAAATGTTTTAAAATTGTGATAAAATACAGACAAAAACATAGACAAAAACTAAAATTTTAAGTGACTTGGACATAACTCAGTGTGACCAAATGCTAATAGCCTTATTTGAAGAAGTGTCCTTGTATGTTAGGCAATTACCAGAAAATGTAATGCTTGATGATTGTTTTTTGTCTGCATTTCATTTGTTAAATTAAACATCCAATACCAAAGCCTGCATTCGCTGTTAAAAGATATTTTACAGCCATGAAGTTTTCTTTCCGGTTGTGTTTATAATAATCCATTTGCTATTATAATAGAATGTTTAAAAAGAAATGCCCGGTGTGGATAATGTATTCAATCCAGTACCAACCATTTTGGTACTTTTGGTAATGTTTTTTTTTTTTTTTTTCTTAATCCAATCCCTGAAGAAACATAATATTTAAATCCCTCCGGCTCAGGTGAAAACTAGCATTGAATTGTGTTCTATTTAACTTCATACACAGGTATGGTTGGAGTTGTGCTATCCTAATTTTTAACACTAAAGATTTTCATTTTGCAGCTAATATATGTCAATTCTGAATATGAGGTATCTGTTTCCTTGATTATAAGAAATCCAGGTTTTTTACACCAAATATAAAGTTAAAACATTATACGTTACCAAAATTGTATTTTCATTTCTGAAAAAGACATTAGTGACAGTGGTCAGCCCTACTTTCAAAGCAGTGCCCTGGTTCATCATCCTGCTGTACACCTAGGGTGCTGGGGGACCTCCCATGATGCACTTGATGGATTAAGTACCTCTCCTCTCCTCCCTTGTCTTTCACTCTCCATGCATTTATATGGCACCATTGCATGTCATTAACTTTATGCCTTCTCTCTCCTTTAGTTTGTGCTTTTTCCTCTTTGTTTTCCCTATGTGACTCATCAACATGGTATCATTACCAAAAACAAAGGAAGAATGTGATTCTTTGGCGATGGTACAGCTGATTCTCTGTTTCTCAAGTTGCATACCGAGCAACTGTGCATTGTGCACCACAATCTGGTGCTGCTGAACTGGGAATACTGAATAACTGAGACTCAAATTTCTAGTCTAATTAGTTTTATTTATTTTGACTTTATTTAGCCTATTTCAAAGAGCTATTTTGTTTGTCTTTGCATATTAGAACTTCTGGTCAGTGTTATTAAGCCTGGACTTTTTGTTTCAACATAATGTTGCAAGGTTATCTTTTAATTAAGCTTAAAGCATCAGTAGCTCCATATCCAATGAATATATCATAATCTGTGCACTTCAACACATTGTGTTTTAACATAGAAATATGAGATCAATTGTAAACTACATACCTGCAGCAAACATTACCAAGCAACTGTTTTGTTGCTCGTGATCTCATTAATTCATAACATTAAGGTAAACAAATGAACTAGTAGCTTTGCTTATTTTATTTTTTGTTGACCAGTGACTCCAATGTGATAATAACTGATGATAACATGATATTTTCTAATGCTGCCGATGGTTCATTGGTAGTAAAAAGGTTCTGACAAGTTTCACAAGTTGAACCAATGCCAAACCACCAATAGCACAAGCCTGGAACATGTTGGCTATGTAGGAAACTAGGAAACCGACCGACCGACCATCCGTTCGTCCATCCATCCGTCCGTCTTCTACCGCTTATCTGGGGCTGGGTCACGGAGGCAACAATCTAAGCAGGGATGCCCAGACTTCCCTCTCCCCAGACACCCCCTTCAGCTCTTCCGGGGGGAACCCATGGCATTCCCAGGCCAGCCGAGAGACATAGTCTCTCTAGTGTGTTCTAGGTTTTCCCCGAGGTCTCCTCCTGGCAGGACATGTCCAGAACACGTCACTAGGGAGGCATCCAGGAGGCATCTGAAACAGATGCCTGAGCTACCTCAGCTTGCCCCTCTCAATAAGGAGCAGCAGCTCTACTCCGAGCTCCTCCCTGGTGACTGAGCTCCTCACCCTATCTCTAAGGGTGTGCCCAGCCACCCTATGGAGGAAGCTCATTTCGGCTGCTTGTATGCAGGATCTTGTCCTTTCAGTCATGACCCAAAGCTCATGACCATAGGTGAGAGAAGGAACGTAGATTGACCAGTAAATGGAGAGCTTCACCTTTCGGCTCAGCTCCTTTACCACAACTGACTGATTCGACTGCATCACTGCAACTGCTGCACCGAAGGAAGGAAACCAAGACTTCTAAACCTCATTTTTGGCTCTGTTTTCAGGCTTTAGGAAATCGCACTTAAGCAAAAACAATGTAGTAAGTAGTGGCATAATAAAATGTAGATTTTGACTGCAGCACAGACAGCAGAAAACCCAGACAACAGCACCTGTTACTTCATAGAAATTTTTCTGAACACTACTGTTAAGACCCATTTGGTCAGTGAATATGGGTGTCACCTTCATTGTTTCCAAAAGTCTCATTACAAAGCAAACCTGGACCTGCTGGACTGGACTAAAACATGGCTTTCCGAAGTCTTTCAAAACACAACAGAAGTAATGTGGTGCAAATATAGCAAAGGTTACGTGTTATAATAACATAGTGCTGACACCAAGATTTTCAGTCTACTTGATACTTAAACTTAATAATCACATTGTTGGTCGACCTATAGTTTCCTGTGGGTTGTCACTACCCTGATCACCCTGTGTAGCATTAGTTTGTTGTTGTTTCTTTTCACTATCCACACTGAAGTCCTTAAACAACAGAAATTTTCAGGGGTTCTCTCTAAAATATTGCATGGTCTTGAACTTACCTTGACCTTAAAGGCCATGTTAAGATCTGACACTTTATAAATGAAAGTGGACTGAATTGAATTTAAATTTGTTGTTAACACTGATAACACAAGTTATTCATGTAAGTGGCCTGATGCCTTTATTAATAACCTCACCTTAGTGTCCTAACATCAAGCCTGGAGCCTAGCATTAGCTGATAATACATTAAGAGAATTGATTTTATGGTAATTCCCAATAACTTACAAGGGCCTTGGTGTGTAATGAACAAAATGACCCATGTCCATCACCTTGTATGTTTGCTTTGGAGTGAAGACGTTATTTATGCTCTGTATGTCAGTGAGTGCCAAGTTTATTATAGTAATATCAGAGTATGGCTTAATAGAGATTTGTGCCTTTAATATAACAGAAAAACAAAACAATCACGTAGTTCAGCTACTCTTGTATTCTTGTTTTTGATACAAGAAGGACGTCGCTCATAGAAGAGGAATAGGTCTCGATGTCCTCTGCATTGGTTATCACATGACATAGGGCTAATTAACTCTAGAACAGAAAATAGAGGCTCTGCAAGGAGCAATAAACATTCTCCATTAAAAGCTATCTAATTAGAATGCAAGCTACAGGGGCTTCAAGGAGAACATAACAAACGCAGAGGCCAGTGTAATTGTCAACCAAGCTGAGGAAAGCAAACATAATAGACATAATCAGCCAAGCACTTCCTATAAGGTCATGATAGAAAGCTGTGGAAGTGCTTCTCCATATCTGACGGAAGTTTCCAGATGGTGTTTTCCTCAACCGCGGAAAAGGTCACAGACATTTCAGCAGTCATGCACTTCAGATGGCACGGCACCACTTATAACCTCATCTATCTCCAGATACCTGGCAAGAGGTGTGAAGCACAGAAACGCTACAAAGTTCTACCAAATTCATCCTCAGTGATAGATTACAGATTTTAAATGCCAAATTTTGATTTGTAGCATGTGAAAGCAAGGTCAAAAAAGAAGTGGCCTTGGTCTTTTAATGCTTTCACACCCAACTCCTTTGTTCATTGATCTGAAACAAAACTGCAAGCGTGAAACCTTGATCTTGGTGCAGGTCAAATTGAACCATTTCTTGTATAAAACATATAATAATAATACTTTTATACTTATACTTTTTCTTCGACTGTTCAGACTTGAATGAATTTAAAAAATGGCAGATTATTGTCTGATATTAAACCAAAGAAGAAAAAATGAAAAACAATTGCACATGGAGAGAGGAGAAGAAAAAGTTTTTTACAGAAATAAGGTGAGATAATGTAAAAGGCAACTTGCCAAAGTGACAACTCACACCTGACTACAATCCAGTGTGATGAAAAATTAACACAACATGAACTGGCAAAGTGCAATTGCAAGTAAAACAGCTTCGTTTTTCCCCAGTGTTAGTGTTGCAGGATGTGATAAAGTATTGCTCCATATGTGGTTTTTAATAAACAGCTGATGATGTCATTTAATGTCCTATCTTTTTCAGCTCCCATAAATCAAGGTGTTCCAAACATAAAATTAAGTAAAACTAAAAAGACGTCAAAAGCTAAATATAAAGGCTATAGGAATTTTCAAGTTAAACAACAGATCTAAACATCCATCAGCGACCCTAAGCCTCTACTGATCTAAAATATCCAATAACTTATTCACCACTAATCCAACCCATACAGTTATATAATTTAGGTAAAATGCAGTGTCTTAGTTTTTGACTGCCATCAGATATGACGTTAAGAGGCTATGTAGTGAATATGGAAACGCTGTCATGTTCTGGAACATTGATTCACCAATAAATCCCATAGAGTTTGACAAATGATAGTGGCTGTAGATGCCGACTTCAAACTGAGTAAACAATATATTCTGCTACCCAATAAACACATTTATAAAAATAAATAAATAAAAATAACCTAAGATGAAAAATATCAGAGGTTAAATATCAGACAGTGAGAGACAATAAAACCTGATGAGTCTGTTCATTAAATGGTATAAATGTCAGAGATCCGATCTGTATTTGGGAAACAGAGATTTACACAGAATAAAACATGACTGTAACGTGTCCCCAAGAAACAGATTTAACCTGTGGAGTCCCTGAACACACCCTCACATCCAAATCAAACATGTTAAAGTAACTAAAGTAACTGAAGTCAATGGTGTTGAAGAACCAAATACAACCATCTCATTATAAACAATAAAAACAGAATTTTCTGCATATATATATATATATATATATATATATATATATATATATATACACATATATATATATATATTCTGCTGAAAAGGCCACTTTTGATTCGCTATTTCTGTTTTGATATAACAACCTTAAATTTTACTATTTTATGAACACCAACATGGTTAGTAAATTAAATGTAAGAAAATATGTGCTTTTCACTAAAAACTGCAAAATGCAAAGGATGACATAATAAATTTAATAAATCATGTGGGGAAGACCACAGTGCTCAGGAGGTAGAGCGGGTCGTCCAATAACCAAAGGGTTGGCAGTCCGAATCCCACTCTGTCCTTGTCCTGTACTGTTGTGTCCTTGGGCAAGACACTTCACTCTCCTTGCCTCCAGTGCTGCTACTCACACTAGTGTATGAATGCATATGAATGTTCGGTGGAGGTCGGAGGGGCCATCAGCGCAAAATGGCAGCCATGCTTCCATCAGCCTGCCCCAGGGCAGCTGTGGGTACATATGTAGTTTGCCACCACCAGAGGGGGTATGAGTGAGTGAATGAATAATGGATCCACTGTACGCACTTTGAGTATGCATTCATAGAAAAGCGCTATATAAATCTAATCCATCACTATTATTATTATTATTATTATTATTATTATTACTAAATGTAGAGAAAACTTCCTTTCAAAGTCTCTACAAAAAAAAAATGTGGTGGGTGTAAAGTGCCACATTGAATCTAAAATCAAATGTGCACAATGTAATAAAAATTTGAACCTTGATTCAGACTTTCTCATATGAAAAGGCCCTTAAATTACATCATTTCATGGATAGAAATTCTTCTTCAGTTTCCATTTGAGTTCCTCTTTTCCACTGCCTTTGAAAGTGACTTAAAACTGCCAGAGTCCACAAAGTCCAAAGTTATGGAGTAAACTCTCAGACTTCCATGTCAGCCACTCCTGTGTCCACTCGAGGCCTTTAGGCTCCGTGGTTGATCGATAGTAATGGAAACACCAGCGGGCCTCCAGAGAGCATTGCCAATTTAACCTGTTTTACCATGACTCAATTCTTCCTCAAATAACCCGGCTGCTTAGCAGGATGGAGTATAGGCTTCTGGTGCTGATAAGATGAGCAGAAGGATGGATGCAGAAAAATAGTTTTAGTGTGTGCCAGGTGTGTGTACATGTCTATAAGCTCCACTAGTCAAGAAAACACTGTGAGGCTCTTGCAAAGAGACCAGGGAGTGAATCTACGGCATGGCATCTAACAGCAGAAACTTGCTCAGTTTGCCTTTACTTGCTTCGGCATGCTTGCAAATACAACACACAGGCACTAAACACCTCAGCCAGGCTTCATGGCCAATTTATATATCACACTGAGCACATTATGAGTTCCTGTGTCAGGTAAATGTGTTTGGAGCGATCAGGAAGAATGATTTTGACTGGGAGTGAAAATAATAAATAGACAGATTCATCTCCATAAAAGCTTTCAAGGATTCAATCTTGGTCAACAACTGCATGCTATCCATATAACTGACAATGGGCTGATTTTATTTCAAAGTTGTGTTTTTCATCCTCACCGGTGTTCATGTTGTGTTGTTGTTCGTGTCTCCCCTGCGGTGTTTCAGTGGAATGAATAAGGAATCTCATCATTTTAAATCAGACTGATACACATAAGACTATCAGACGATGCTTTAAATCTGGGCTAATTGAAAACTAAATTAAATTTAAGAATACATTTTAACTTCTGGTTTATGTAGCAATTTAAAGTGAGATTACATTTAATCAGGTTGCACTGAAATCCTAGACTCATTTAAAGCCTAATCAAGGATTAATTCTAAACTGTCACTTGTTTAATTTGTTGAGATGGCTTAATTTATTAAGATGACACTCCGTGGGTAGAGACCATCAAATTGCTCCTTCGAAATACAAGACAATGTGACTCGGAATAACAATAAAGTCAGAAGCAAAGGTTGCGCCAAGGTTGAATCAATAGATCCATCAAGTCCATCAAGACATATTATGACTATACAATTACATATGCTTTCCCTACACTAAGCTAACAATAATTACTTGAGTACAAATATCTCCCATAAATACTCCCAACGTTCTGACACCTTATATTATATTATTGGTGCTTTTAGGCCTGTACGAGGAAAATCTGAAATGTGCAATAACATTGTTCAAATACTGCAGTGACAATGTGACTTGGAATCAATAAACTGACCTCATGTAATGATCTACTCATCTGAGCGGTTAGCGGGGGCTTCATATGGTGAGGCAAATGGTTTGCATGTATGTGGCCCATATATGTTCATGTCCTGAGTGTAAATGGAAAGGATGACTTTTCAGTAGCACATCTGCAACTTTTCAAAAAAGCTGGAGGCGGTTGGGTTGAACAGCGCATTTTAAATCACCCAGGAATGGATATGATGCAAATATGAATGTCCATCAAACAAGATGGATGTAGATATGCAAATTATGCATTTATATCTGGATCATTTTCTGGGTCAGCAATTAAATGTTTGTAGATACTATTATACAAAGTCAGTGTATTATAGAGTAATTAACTGCCTGAGAAAATGACAAAAAAATAAAAAAAAGTGCCCCATCCTCAACAATAATAAAGAAAACTTGTAGAATCTGAGTAGGGAACCACAAGGGATGCCTTTGCCTAACTTTATTCATTCATTATCTGAACCCGCTTTATCCTCACTAGGGTCACAGGGGTCGCTGGAGCCTATCCCAGCTACTTATGGGTGAAGGCAAGGTTCACCCTGGACATGTCGCCAGTTCATCACAGGGCTGATAATATAGAGACGAACAATCACTCTCACATTCACACTTATGGGCAAATTAGATTAACCAATTAACCTATCAGTGCATGTCTGTGGATGGTGGGAGGAAGCCAGAGTACTCGAAGAGAACCCATGCAGACGCCATGCAAACTCCACACAGAAAGGTCCCACCCCCATCAACTGTTAGAATCAAACCCAGGACCTTCTTGCTGCGAGGTACAAGTGCTATGTACTGCATCACTGTGTCGCCCTGCTTTAACTTTACTAAACTGCAAATGTTGATGTTTGTTGTGAACATAATGTGTTCTACAAAACACAGCCTAATGCTGAGAGCAATATTATATGATTCTGATGGCAGCATTATTACTACCCATTTGTGTTAGCAAGAAAATGCAAGAAAAAAAAACGTAATTAGTGCTTGAGTTTGTTGCAACAAAACCTAATTTGCTAGTGAAGGATGTACAACTTTTCTGCTTTTCCCAAAAAAAGTTGGAAGTGGTTGGAATGAACAGTGGATTTGAAGTGTCAAGTGGATATGAGTTTAAAGCCAATATCAGACTGTGTACAAATGTCCATCAGGTATGCTAGAATTGCAGCTGCAAAATGGGAGCAACAAAGCAATGAAATGAGCATGTTGATAGATACTGCCATGCAATATGTTCAATTCAGAACCAACAAAACAATAAATAACATAAATAGGAGGAATTCTTCAGTTTGTTTGTCCTACATTTTGGCTTTGAAAATCTGTCCAAATGTAAGCAGTACAAACTCACTATGGATGGAATGGCTCAGGTCAGTGAAGACTGACTGAGCCTTTGTTAAAGACCTCACCACGTTAAGTTGTGGAAGATCATGCAACGCTATGGCTGTGATTTTACAGCACATCTTTACAGTGCTTTACAGTCAGTTCCTATTTCTAAAAGCCTTCGACCCAAACCAGCAATTAAAAGAAAAGTGAGTGCTGACTGAATAAAACACAAATGAAACATTTTAAGTAATTGTGTGAATGTTTTCAGAGCCAATGGCAAAAATGTCATTTGTGCCCCATCTTTCTGTGGTGAAGGCTCCTTCGAGAGCCATATCCAGACCACTGTCTGAGGCCTGAGATATTTTTAATGATTTCAGGTCAAAATGTGCTGTAGATTTTGAGTTCTGCCTTGGATGCTCAGATCTGATTGCAATATCCTCACAGGCACAGGGGCCATAATTATTAATATTATATTCAATTTCTGCAGTCAGATCCCCAAGCCCTGAAGTCTTTCCCTGAACCTTAGGTGCTTTAAGTGATTAAACATATCCACAGAAAGTTGGAAAAACAACTGTACCATTATCAAAAGTAGATATTGTAGATTGAGTTGACAGATATTTGGCTAAAACGAACTGTTTACATCTAGGATCCGGACCGACATTTTTGGCAAACATACAGACAGAATTTGCTGTTACAATTTAGTCGTATATGAATTAAATTTCTCAGAAAAAGGCTTTCAGCAACAGTCTAAAAGCCTTGTGTCTCTCAGGTTAAAATATTTCCATCTGCAGGGAGCTGAGGAGAGAGATAAGAACAAATGGAGAGAGAGACAGGGAGAGAGAGGGAGACACAGAGATAAAAACAGAGGGAGACAGCGTGAGGGCCGAGACATCTGCTCAGGTAATGACGATGCTGTGGGGGAGGAACATAATAAGATATGAAGGTCACGTTTGCTACCATGGAGTCTCCATCTGTCCCCTGGGGTTAGTGGGGTGAGCCATGGATGACAGTAGGTCTGGAGGGGGTTGGTGGGGTGTGGGGAGAGTTGTAACAGACTTGGCGACGATGTTTGCCGGCTCAATTTTTATCCCAGAGGCCAAGCACACAGTAAATGAGGTGTGCTTGTTATAAAAGCAGTCTGTGGGCTCACCACACCAAACTTACAGTTGGGATCAGGTGTAGTTTGTATCGATTTGCCCTCTTAGGTGAACTGTGCAATACACGGTCTTAAACAGGATCACATCCGTATTGTTGTGTGCGTGTTGTGTTCCCTGTGTTAGTTTAAGACATGGGGGGGTGGAGAGACATTTCATGACACTCGGGGCATTGGAAATACGCTCAGGGATGTGGGCTTTCTAAACCAGTGGTACACAGAAAGAAAAACGTAAACAGCAAAATGTGTTACAGCAAATATCCAGGAAATTACAGGAAACTACTCTAAATCTCTGCACTGGTTAACCGTTAAAACAAGAATCGATTTCAAAATCCTGCTCCTGGTTTACAAAGCACTACCTGGCCTTGCACCTCAGCATGTCACAGATATGCTCATCATTTACACCCCAGCAAGAACACTTCACTCAACAGGCAGTGACAACTTACTCACCCCTCACACCAGGGCTTTTAGTGAATATGCCCCACAAAAATGGAACACCCTGCCTGATACAGTTACACAAGCCACAGCAGCAGCAGATTAAAAACATCTATTTTTTCAACAGCATTCTCTTTAGTTGTGTGTGTGTGGTTGTATGGGTATGTGTGCATGTGCGAGGCTAAGTGTCTGTGCATATGATTGTTTACATGCACTTGCACTCTCTCTGCCAACCTCTGCCAAGGAGGTTATGTTTTTGCCGGCGTTGGTTTGTCTGTCTGTCTATCCGTGTGCAAGATAACTAAAAAAAATTATGGACAGATTTGGATGAAAATTTCAGGAAATGTTGATACTGGCACAAGGAAAAAATGATTAAATTGTGGTGGTGATCGGGGGGGACACTGATCTGCCTTGGCGGAGGTCTGTGCTCTACGACTGCTTTCTAGTTTTGCATGTTTTTACTGTAGCTATATTATATACCTGGTGGGAAGCACATTGAGTCTACCTTGTGCATGAAATGTGCTTTATAAATAAAGTTGAATTGAATTGAAATAATAATAATCATGTGTAATAGTGACAATGGGATATTTATAATATAATTCATGTGCGGACCTTGATCATTTTTTTCTTTGGTAGCTGCTTTGGTCCCCGTCTTTGTCTATTTGCGTGCACTATGTGTTGTTGCTTGTTTTTCTGTTAGTATGTCTTACTTCAGTTATGGTATTACGTTATTTGTAAGCTGTTTTTTTTTCACCTGCCAATTGGACTTCAGATGGAAATTAGCTGTATGGTTATAATCTCTCATATTTAAGTGTAAATGATCATTAATACGAACCGTCCCGTTTAAAAAAAAAAAAAAAATCATTCATTCATTCATTCATTCAAATTACAAGATAAAGCTATAACAGTGAACAATGAAACTCTATGGACCCAAATGCATAGCCAGAGGTTTTTGACAAATGTGAAAAAAAAAAAGACCAAGTAAAACTGTAATTTTCCGTTTTTATGGTTTAAGTCATAATATATCTGCATGGGCAATAAGAAGCAATAGAGAAACAGAGCAAATGTCTAGTGGTTTCTCATAAACAGCTATGAAAGCATATAATAAATACGCAGTTTGGTTGCATGAACAAATCCCATGCATGCTCACACCTTGTTTCATAAACAGACAACAACATCCTTGATAATCAAGAGCCCTGCTAGAGACAAACAGCAATCAACACCCTTGGATTTGGGCTGTAACAGTAGTAAAATTTTTGTTAATGGCTAATTGTTATGCAAATTATTGGGATTAACAGTATTTTTTTCTGTTCATTTTATGTCACCAATATGGTATAAACCCAAGAGGAAGAGTTATTTATTGTTATTTAACACTGGAACACGTACAAATTCCATTGGTGTTTTCCTTTTAGGCTTTGGAAAAAAATTTTAAGGTTTAGATATACGAAGGTAGTCAAATGAAAAGATCTCTAACAATGGAAAATGATGCCGAATAGGACTCCAGTTCTGTTTTGTGGGTTTTCTCTCTGAACGGAGGTCATGATTAAGAGGTACGGCCGGGGGCATTCGTATTGTGCCGAAGCAGGCCCAGTCACCTGAGTACCACAGCTCGGAATAATGGAATAGGACTCCGGTTCTATTTTGTGGGTTGAATTAATGACATTCTTGTGGTTCAAACATGTTCTATACATGAAATCACCTAGTATTACAAAAATGATTTCATTGAAATTAAGTTACCGAAAAAATATGCGATTGTGATAATGTGTGGGACAAGCCTCAACTTTGATTCACAACCATACAGTAACACCCACTGGAGGTGATGGTGACCATTCTGCACAATGGCAGTGTGTTTCAGTGGCATCCCGAATGCAGAAATCTGTCACTCCTATTGTTGAAAATAGCCTTATGTTTTGTGTCCTAAATTAATTCCACACTGGACTAGCATATTTAAAACTTTAACAGATATGCGTCATGTAGAGTTGAAACCTGATCCACTTTGGTTGTACTTGGAGCCTCTAATTAATTCTCGCAACTTAAACACCGCCGTCAACTGCTATCTTATGCACTTATTGTAGCGAAAAAGCTTGTTTTGTTGAAAAAATCAGAAGTTCCTTGAGCTAAATTATGGCTGAAAGAAATGGTTAAACTCTCTCATCTGGAGAGAATCCGGTTCTCATTGTTAAATAAACTAAACCGGTTTATTCACTAGGGGTGAAAGAAAATATTGGTTCTACAATATATCGTGATATTTCATTTCACAATACTGTATCGATATTAAAAAGTACTGTATCAATATTTTTAGGTATTTATTCAAATCCAGATATTGTGGAGGTTCATTTGTGTTTTGTTTTTCTTTTTTGTTTATATTTTATTTATTATTTAACACTCTTTTATTAAATAATGTTAGTTCCTTTGTTGGGATTGAACTAAAATAATGTTCTGATGTTAGTTCTGAACTAATACAATATGAATATTTGAACAGGATCTTAAACTGTAATGTCTGTAAAACATAATTTCAGTTTGAACAGAGGAACATTTTGTGATATAGCATTAGATCCTGTTGTGATCAAATAAAAATGTGTTTAGTATTTGTGCATATTTCTGGTGTAATTCCATTCTTCAAGGAAATAATCATTTTTTAAAAAGAAACAAACAAAAAATTGCCTTTTTAACAGTATCATGATATATCGTGATATATCGTATCGTGATCCTAGTATTGTGATTTGTATAGTATCGCCAGATTCTTGCCAATACTCACCCTTATTAATCAGATTTGGTATCCCCTCAACCTGAATATAATTAGAAATTATGTGGCCTCCCTTGGTGTGATATGTCATAAGTCCTGGGATGGGGGGCAGGGGGTGGATGAGGGTTGTTAAATTGTGTGTTTGTTATGTTTGCTTTCCTCTGCTCTACTTTTGGTTTGTTCACTCTGTCATTATTTCTCAAAATGTGGACAAATTGTAATAATAGATGTTTTTGTGACCAACTTCTGAATAAAAAGATTGACAACTAAAAATAGCCTACACTTTAAGTCTATTTTTGACAGAGGTTGGATCAAGATGCCCAGTGTAGAACTTTAGATGTGCCTCCTCCTCTCCTCTATAAGAAGGTCTGTCAGTGAGTCTCCATTACATTTTAAACATGATATCTCAGGAACAGCTTGACAGAGTGCCTTAAAATTTCAGGTCAAGGTTGCTGTGATTTCATTTCTGTCCATTCGTATGAATAAGATATCCCAGGAAAACCTCCAGGGAATTTACCCCCTCCCCCCCCCCCGTCTGAGAACACTAGAGTGGCCAGAACCTCCTGTCTGGGGGTAGATGTTTTTTTACAACTCAAAAACAGTCCAGCCAAAGAAGTAAAGTTCTTATTTCCAGACCACTTGAAATATTTATATGCTCAACGGTAATTCCCTGACACCAAAAAACTATTGTGCAGATTTAAAACCACTGCATGATGCAATGATTGCTTTGTCAGACAAAACACTGAAACACAAAATGTCTGAATGTTTTGTTGTTTTACTCAATTTTCCATATTTTGATGTTGATGTTGAATTTTCACCTCCATAATGGTTTTGAATGTTCTATTTATAGTTTTCTGAATTTCTCCAGCATTTGTTGAATGTGTGTCAAGTTCTGTCCAGTAAGAATACTTTAACCCATAAAGACCCAGTGCTATTATTGTGTCAGTTCCCAAATGAATTTTTCTCTCTATTTAACCTTTCTTAAGTGATTTATCAGCATTTATTATAATGTTATTCTCTGTATTTTGCATTTTTCACAGTAAATCATGTCTTTTCCTATATTTAATTTCCTACATTTACTTTAAATCTTCATGAAAATTTACAGTAAATACAAAGGTTATTATATCAAAACAGAGAAAACTTAAGAAAAAGTGTCTTTTTTTTTAGTAAAGATATCATTAGATGACGGTGTTTCCACGTTCACTACGGAGGCTCTGAACGTCCAAATGAGTCATATCTGATGACCATGAAAAGATGACAAACTGCATTTGACACTAGTTATTTACATGTATTGATAAAATTAGTGGATCAATAGGTATTAAACACTTTAGATCAGTAGATGTTTTTGGTTGCTGGTTGTTGTATGAGTTTTTATGGGTTAAATCCACAAATAAACACCACGTTTTTTCCATATTTCACTCTCAGCCTAGGTAATGATTTGACATTTATCATGATAATAAAAATATAGGCATGAAGGTTTAAGTCATTATGACCTGTTTGTCTTGAAGTGGTTAATTCAAATTATACAGGTTAAATTCAGCTATTTGTATACTCACTCCTAAGTTGTTAAAAATCATCATTAATCATCAGAATCAACAAATATGAAACATGTTATCATGAAACAGGATACTGTTACTCTATATCAAGGGTGTCAAACTCATTTAGTTCAGGGCCCACATTCAGGCAAGTTTGACCCCAAGTGAGCCGGACCAGTAAAATACTAACAAATGATATATAAATAATGTCAACTCCAAACTTTCCTCTATATTTTACAGTGAAAAAGGTAAAAAATTACATTAGGAAAATGTTTACATTTATAAACAATCCTTTAAAACAATGTGAATAACATAAACAAACTGAAATTTCTTAGGAAAAATAGGTGCAATTTTAACAATTTTATGCTTCAGTTCATCATTTACACATGTGCATTACGACTTACATATCACAGTGGATCTACAAATACACAAAACGTTTAATAACAGACAGAATGTTGTAAAATTGCACTTCTTAAGACATGTCAGGTTGTTCATACTGTATTTCTTCAGGTTATTCATGTTTTTTTGAGAAATGACAGTGTGTTTTAGTGTAAATACAGTTAAATGATAAGAAAATGTGTACATTTACAAGAAAAATTTGGGAGTTGTCATTATTTATAGGTTATTATGATCGTATTTTACAGGTCTGAGCCACTTGAGATTGGTCTGAACGTAAAACCTGAAATTAAATGATTGTTAATATGTAACTTTTGCATTTCACAAATTCAACCCATGGGCCGGACTAGATCCTTTGGCGGGCCGGATTTGGCCCCTGGGCTGCATGTTTGACACCCCTGCTCTGTATTATACAGTTTGGTAAACATATCACCCAATGGAGATCCAGTAACAGCAACATAAATATAAAACTACACAAAAAAAAAAACAAAAAAAAAAACAATCCGTGACAACCACAGTCCATATAGACCTTCATCTACTGGCTCGGTACTTGCAAAGAATGGCTCATTAGTTAATATTTTATAGCAGTTTTGGATTTTGTGCCACATTATTCATTAATCTAATTAAGTGTTTTGATTTGTCTGGTTTTCCACAGTCACACATTTCAGTGTTGTTCTACCACAAAAGACATTTATATGCATGTCACCAACTCCTCTACTGTACGAGCCAATATGATTCTTCTTTTTCCTTCTATATTTGGTTTATCTGCGGCCCTTGCTATGTTCATCTATCTGTTACAGTATCTGAATTCATGTCCATTCAGGTCACACAACACTGTGCAGGTGTTTACGCTCTGCGCTCAAGCCCCTGTTATTTTTTTGTCACCGCCAGAATAAGCTTCTGACACGGAAAATAACAGCTTTGTTCCCTTCTCTGTCTGAAACACAAGGTGATGACCTCCCACCAGAATGTAAAGTCATCTTTTTTTCTCTTTAAATGTTTGGGGGGGATGAATCACTACAAAAAAAAAAAAGAAGAAGAAGAGGGGGGGTTTCAGGGGCCTGTGCTATTGATTCAATTTCTATGACCACAAATACTTTAAAGCATAATAAGCCTATGCTTCAAGTCCCTATAACCTTTCAAGGCTTGAAATGGCCTTGTCGTTACCTACAAATCACAGCTCTCCCCTCCCTTCTCTGAAGCGATATGTCAGTGACCACAGGGGAGGGGGGAAAAAAACAGAAGGCAACAGACACAAGCAAGCCGCTGAAAAATGTAATGGTTTTTGTTGAGGATTTAGCTAGTAGTATAGCAGTGTGGGAGTATCACTCATGTTTCAGATTTAGCAGATCCTCTGGGGAGATGGTGAATATTAAAGGGCTTTGTACGAGCCTTTCTCATGAAGGCTCTTGACAGGAGATTTGTTTATGACCTTCAAAAAAGGAAGAGGAAGTCAATGATAGCTCTGCCTCTTTTGCATCTCAAGGCAATCTCTAGCGTAGAAAAAAGAAAAGCTGCAGTTTCAATTGCATTTAATGTTGTCATCAGAAAAGTGCCTCTCGTCTGCTGCTACTTAAAATGTGTCTGAATGTAACAAGGCAATATCTGTCTGCAAAAAGAAAGTTAGAGGGAAGAAGACCTAGTTAAATTGTTTGCTTCAAAGTACCCAAGACTGGACACGTTGCATTTCAGAGCCAGGGAAGATATGGAAGTGAAAGCCGGAGGAATGCTGACAGAAAAATATTAAACTGACACTTTCTTCAAATTCATTCATTAAATTATTGCTGACCATGAACGCTGCTTCAACTTCTGGCACTTTCATGCCTCCATTTCGCCAAAAAACTCGGAGTCAAAGCTGTCAACATAAACAGCACCAAAACACTCAAAATATAAAGAATTGAGAGAACTTTGTAAAAAAAAATAATAATAATAATAACTAGCAGACTTTACAATATTCCAGACAAAAGAATAAAAACAGTGACACACGACAGAGTTTACACTTGAAAATAAACATTTCTAAGCCACCTGTCTTTACAGAAAGGATTCTAATGGAGAGCTTTGTGTTACCTCCAAAAATAGAGATAATTGCCTGAGAGATCAGGAAAGTGAAAGTATAAGAATATATCAACCTGTCAGTTTAAGCTTTCTGTGGCGTGCTACGTGTTCACTACCTGCAACTGCTTCTGTGTGAGAAGTGAGAATTCAAAACCAGAAGTAATATGTGAATCTCGGTCTCCGTTCATTAAACATAATCCTGCAGAGCCCTAAAACAGACGCAACGACACAACTCTGCTCCTCAGAAATGGTGTAAACGAAAACCTTACACCGACTGGATTCGCTGTGAGTGACTGTTCAGACGTTCGGTGTGATGCTTGTTCATCCTAAGCGAGGTAGGCTAGCACAGTACGCGATAAACACTGAAGAATACACAGGCTTTAGTGTGTTAAAAAAAAAAGTGTGATAGCACATTTCATTTTTACATAACAGACGAACACTGATTAGCTCTGCTTTATGCATGCTAAGAGAGAATGCCACTCTCTCGATGTGCCACTGGGAGGTTTATTTTTTCATCAGCAGCTTACAGTCTATCACCTTAGCTGCTCTTATAACAAACCACAATTGCCGAGGCACACCGTGTTCATCATTCAGTGGCATTAAGTGGCAGTAAAAAAAGCTATTTTCATATTCTATTTTTACACTATCATGTTCAAAGGCAATAGTAATATAAATACACTTGCAGTTCTCAAATGTAGCTCATCATAGTCAAACACATAGAAAACCTACCCCAGATGCAACTGGTCATGTGACCTTTTACACCAGTTAAACTACAGGGGTTGGACAAAATAATGGAAACACCTTAAAAAATCAACAAAATATAATTTAATATGGTGTAGGTCCACCTTTTGTGGCAATTACAGCCTCAATTCTCCGAAGTATTGATTCATACAACTTGTGAATTGTTTCCAAAGGAATTTTAAGCCATTCTTCAGTTAGAATACCCTCCAACTCTTTTAGAGACGATGGCAGTGGAAATCGACGTCTTACTTGAATCTCTAAAACTGACCATAAATGCTCAATAATGTTGAGGTCTGGGGACTGTGCCGGCCATACGAGATGCTCAACTTCATTAGAATGTTCCTCATGCCATTCTTTAACAGTTCTAGCTGTATGGATTGGGGCATTATCATCTTGAGGTGAAGGTGTTTCCATTATTTTGTCCAACCCCTGTATTTTTGTCTTAAAGCTGCAGGAGCTGAAATAATACTAGAAATTTAAAATGTATACAGATGATTTGACATCATTTCATGTTGTTTATTGAAAAGCCATGTTTCCAGATCTCTGTGATGAGCAATAGAATTACATCCAGGTCTTGTCTGACTGAGGTTCTGTCCACATGGAGACAAGGCTTTATTACCCCACCCCCCAAAAGGGAGGCAAGGGGTATTATTACCTTTGTTACCTCCACCAAGGAACAGCGGAGGTTATGTTTTCACCGGGGTTTGTCTGTTTGTCTGTTAGCAAGATAAGTCAAAAAGTTATGGATGGATGAAATGTTGATACTAGCACAAGGAAAAAATTATTAAATTTTGGTGGTTACTGGGGGGGGGGGACTGATCTACCCTAGTGGAGGTCTGCGCTCTCTGAGTGCTTTTCTAGTTTTTGGTTTGGTTTCTTTGTTTGTTTCATTGTTAACACTCTAGCAGCAAAACTATTGGTTGAATTCTTACCAAATTTGGTTTAGATATTACCTGTGACCCAGAATAGATTTCATTACATTTTGGGAAAAGTAGTTCAAAGTTAAAATTTTTTAATGAATTTTCTAAATAATTTTTTTCCCATTTACTTATAATGTCAAGATAAGTTACAATACGTGCGAGGGGCAGGGTTTCTTGTGCCTGGCACCACTTGTTATGTGGGTGTTTAATCCACACAGAGCCAGTGTTTCGGAAGCACAAATTTTTAAAACAGGGTCCCACGGTGGTCAAATCTTAAAACATCCCCTCTGCATTTCCATGTTTCCAAACCACACACTCTTTTTCTGGAGCAGTGATGCCATAGCTCCACCTCTCCCTTAACCTGTATGCACTACAGTGACACCTCCTGTCTTGCTCACACATTCATATTCACCGCCATCTTCTTGTGTTTGTTCACATCACACATGTTGTATGTACACACTCTATGTCTTCTTCTCTGTTTTTTGGTGTATTCTTTATGGTAATGTTACAGTGCTACACACAGGCCTGGCATATATACTACAGTGTTTTCAGTGGTTTGTGTCAAAAAGAAATACATCATTTTCATCTCCAGGTGGACAAGGCCTGAATCTGAAAGTGAACAGTAATTACAGTCGTCCATCATGCATTTTACCCTCCTACGATCTGAAAACAACTGATTGTCTAAGCATTACAGTGTAGATTTTCTACAGCCGGAAAACACAGGCAATTACAAAAGTCACCTGTACTGTGATACCAGGTACAATTTGCTGAAAGGTAATTATGGAAGTTCTGCCCAGTGACGTTAAAAACTATCAAACACTGCTGCTTCATCACTGGATAAATGGCCTTTGCATATCTGCAAAAAAAAAAAAAAAAACAAAAAAAAACTAAATCGTTATATGTATTATCACATTTAGACATAGACTCCAATTTGACAGAAGGACAGGATCATTTCATGAGTTGTATCGCCTACTTGTAACATATCAGACTGTATATTCAGATGAAGGATGAACAAAAGGAGGAGAATGCACCAGGGGATGAGGATGGCTCACAGAGAAGGAAAGCAGCAGTGTGGAAACTGGAACCAGCCTGGGCAGGTTCCTCCAGTGGTCTGAGAAAGTCAGATCCACACTGTTCCAGTGTCAAAACCCAAGACATGAAAAAAAACAAGTATCATTCTCACTCAATGAATCCATTATGTTTTGAACTGCAAATGATCACAGCTAAATGAACGATTAATATGTCATTTGTACAAGGTCTGTGTGTGTTGCATGACGGATTTAAAAAAAAAAAAAAGTATACAGACTTGGTGTGCAAAGGCCCAAATACTAAACCTGTGTCTACTGGGTCCAATATTAACACTCACCAAGAGCCAAATGAGGGTAAATTTTGGTTTTGCCAGATAAATACATTTAGAGTCACCTGTCAGGCAGCTGCTGTTTATCATGTCACTACAGGCTACAGTTAGCTAGTGCTCAGATATTTATGCCTCGCAGTAGCTGAAAGAAAATATATCCTATGAGCCACAATTAGAGAGTTCAGCTGAATTCAAGCACAGAGAAACAAGCTAATCTTCTGCAGAAAATATTGTCTTTACACACACAATATCTATATTGTAGTAACTTGTGCTGTGTCAAGATAGACCTATGTAATCAGTTGCAGGACTAGTTAACATTAAGAAAAAAGGTGCGTAAACTAGAACGAAGCATTGTAAGCATTATTAGGTTGAGATTATGCAACATACAAATCGTGCAAAATAATCACAGTGACTTAAAATACCATGAATGTCATCTGCTCTACATACTGTATTATAAAACTGCAACTAGGAACCATCATAACAAGTGGTTCCAGGCACAACAAACCCTACCCCTCGCATGTGTTGTAGCTTATTTTGGCATCGATCCAGCTGATGTCATCATGTCCATACATGTGCTGATGTCAGGATATCAATTGCCTCTATATACGGGCCATGTTTGAAGTAAATTGAAACTAAATTGATGTTTTTATAGACATTTGAAATTTCACCCATTGTAAGAAAATGGAGGAGAAAAAAAAAAAAGTGACGAAATTTAGAAGAAATTGAAACTTTGACCTACTTTTCCCAAAATATGATGAGATCTATTGTGGGTCAGTGGCAATCTATAAACCCAATTTAGTATGACTTCAATGAACAGTTTTACTGCTACAGATATTTGAAATTTTGCCCATTATAAGTAAATAGGGGGAAAAAAAGATTTTAAAAATTCATAAAAAATTTGAACTTTGACCTACTGTTCCCAAAATGTAATCAGATCTACTCTGGGTCACTGGTAATCTATAACCCAATTTGGTATGAATTGAAGCAATAGTTTTGCTGCTAGAGTGTTAACAAACAAACAAACAAACCGAACCAAACCAAAAACAATATCCCTTGCCTCACCTTCCAAGGGCAGGGTAATAATTACCTAAACTGGCATTTTTTTGATAAGGTAGTAGCTGACATAAAGTTGCCTCTTATTTGCTTATTAGTATCAACTGTCAAATGTAGATTGTATTAGAGCTGCACACATTAAATTAATCCCAAACACAATGTCAGGCTGTGCAATCACAAAAAGCTGGAATTTAATAAAAAATATATATCTATTCTCTATGTGAAAACTATTTTTAATTGAAATCCATTTTTTAAGAAATGGCCAGTCTGTCTTAGGCAGTGAAGCTCATGTAGTGAATGGCCACTTGAAAATCCAGTGTGTAAACAAGGTGAAATGGATGCCGACAAGGAGGCCAAAGAAAATAAACATGGCCTCTTTTGTATGGTGATACGTTGGATTCAGTGACACTGACCTTGATAACCAAGCAAGTAAACTCATGTCACTGTTTGTTTTTCGCAACGGCAAAACACTTACTGGTCCAAAGCAACTGCAGTATAGCTTATTCTCAGCCTCAGTTTGTGAATCAAAGTCAAAGTCATTAAAAATGACCAAGTGATGTAAGAGGTAATCTATCATGGAGAAATCAGAACATCTGACATATTTCACTACTTCTCATCTTCACGGTCATCTCACCTTTCAATACAATGCCCCATGCCATTGACTAGTTTACAGTGGACTTCACATGTAGGCCTACTAAAGACTGTAAGTGTAAGACTTGAATCATAACTCATGGTCATAATGTAAACTATTCTAGATTTTCCTCAGGTTAGGTGTTGTGGTTACAGTTCAGGCATCATGAGATTTATAGGCCCTGTCCTATGAAATGACATGTCATTTGACTAAAAACTCTTATTACCTCCGCCAAGGAGGTTTTGCTTTCATCAGGCTCCATCTGTCTGTTTGTTTATTAGCAAGATAACTCAAAAAGTTATGGACAGATTTTAATGAAATTTTAAGGAAATGTTGAAACTGGCACAAGGAACAAATGATTCAATTTTGGTGGTGATCGGAGGGAGGGGATGGATTTTTTGTTTGTTTGTTTGTCTGTTAGCAAGATAACTCAAAAAGTTATGGAAGGATTTTGATGAAATTTTAAGGAAATGTTGATACTGGCACAAGAAGCAAATGATTAAATTTTGGTGGTGATTGTGAGGGGGGCTGATCGGCCTTGGTGGAGGTCTGTGTTCTCCGAGTGCTTTTCTAGTTTTCAGATACTTTTCAACCATTCCATAAGTTTGTGGAACACTTGGATGCATGGTGGGGGTCAGGGGTCCTTACTAACGCATTTTTATAGACTTGCCTTCATGTGATGTTGTCTCTTTTTAATGTTTTAATGTTGAATATTTATTTTTTACCCTGTTTTGGTTATTCATTTATATTGACATACATGATGTTGTTTATTCCACACCATTTCGCATTGATCTTACAGCATCATGTTATGTTATTTCTGCCCTCTCTACTATGATACATTCAAAGTTAGTCATGTTTTCATGTTGCTGTACTTATCTTTTTAATTGTGTTGTGTTGTTTGCTATGTTTTTTTCTGCTGTTGTACACTTTGTTTTATCTGTAAAAGCACTTTGTAAACTCAGTTTTTAAAGATGCTATATAAATTATTATTATTATTTTTTTTTTTTTTAAATCTTCAAATCAGAATCTATAATTTCACATAACTTTAGAAAACTACCACATCTTGGTTCAAATCTTGGAAAAGTTAGGATAAATACTAAACAAACACAAACCTTAAAAACAAAAGTTGGGAAAGAACTCTATTAGATCTCCAAAGTCATTTACTTCATTTTTATGCTCTGTACATTGATTTTATATCCAAAATGGATACAGCTTTATAAAGATAAGGGAAAGCCCTGGTATTTCAGCCGCTGAAACCCTTAAAATGTTACTTGAAAATAAATTCCATTACTAGAAACTACATCCAAAGTAGGCTGTTTGAACCTACACATAGCTGGTTCATTCCAGTGCTGATTTTTAATCATACTAATCATTTTTTAGCAGCACTAAAGATAGTCAATACAGCTATTTAATAAAGACAAATGTCTCCCCCTATATAACCCTATTACAGTTTGCTGATCCATCTTCATTTGCAATAAATGAGGAAAGGACAACTCCCAACTTGAGTGTCTTTGGAAATTAGTCTACCCCCTAAAATTAATAAAAGTCCAAAATGGATACCGCTCAGCAATGAAACAAGGCCCAGGAGGGTTGTCTTTATTTATCCTTAGACAAGGGGCACCAGGGTTTAAATAAATGTGTACGAGCTACTTTGATTAACACATAAAACCTTTGTTGGCTAAAAAAAATACACTTAGGTTGTAAAATATGTTTCTAAATACAACTCCAAGTACTCCACAAGCATGTTAGTCCATGAAATATTCCACATCTGTGTTAATGTGGCATCTCTACATTGTTAGAAAACGCAAATTGGCATTGTTTCTTAGCATATGGCTTCTGGATTTCATAGTGTCTAATCACTGCATTATAGCTTTCCAATGGGTGTTAAAAGTGTCATTGCGGCCCATAAAAGTTATTGGATGATTTCAGAGTGCTCGAATCTCCATGCTAGAGCGAAACCCACCCAGGTTTGCTAACAGACATACACACCTTGCACTACAGGGACAGCAACAGGATAGAGGAAAATATATGTAAGCAGTCTAGTTTTTCACTTTTTCCTTTGTTATCCCACTTATCTGGGCTATTTAGTGGGTTGAGATTTCACTTTGCACACAGAGCAGAAAATGATGGTTCTAGTGAATAACAATACAAAAGGGAGAGGAAATAAAAGGGTAAGATAAAGCAGCATGAGGGGTATGGAAGCCCCCTCCCTTTGCTGTTTTCTACCTCACCTACACAGTTCTGGCAGCATGTCGAACTGTCCACATATGTGACTGAACAAAACATAAACTTAACCCCACTCTGTCCCTTAGCACCAAATTATTCCTGAGCATAAATGCACTTCCTCATTGATGCGTGGGCGCTCAATATAGCTAACTAAAGTGGGCTTAACTTCCGTTTCTAGCTGTTATTTAAGAATACGTATCATATTATGCTACATTAGCTGCTAAAGCTAACGTTAATTAAACTCAAAGACGACAAATAAGTCGACTCACCACGGAGTTTTTCATAGTGGATTTAACGGTGAAGCCTTTCGTTTTTACCTCCTTCATCTTCCTCTGCATGACTCCACAGTTCAACTTGTAAACAAGTCAATATTTGTGACTCTCAAACGTGTTGCTCGTTGTTTTAATAGTGGTTGCTAAGCGAGGAGGGAGACGCTTGGATCTTGTTGCTAAGGGGAAGTGTGCGCGTGTCACGCTGTTACTACGGGAACTACAGGGCACTGCTGAAAACATGCTACAGTGTCGTGGCTAACCCTTAGCATGTAGTTTTGTGTTTTTTTTTTCTCTCATTGTTTTTGTTTGTAATGATGTGCTACATTATTGAATTTTACTGAGTAAAAACGGCAAATCATTTAACAAGAGTAAATTAGTTTCATTGAAGCTCAATAAATATTAAATGTAATACAATAAATAATAAATAATTTACAATAAACTAGCTATTTCAGCAGCACAGTTTGGATATAATAATAATAATAATAATAATAATAATAATAATAATAATAATAATAATAATAATAATACAAAGAAATATTTTTATTGAATTGATGTGTGATCACAGGAACACAAATCTCACTCCATGCTCAAAAGTTACCACATTATCTTAATACAGTATTTTATTGTGGTATGTAAAAATTTAGTGGTTTATATTTATTTATCTATCCATTCCTGAATTTTCAAAACAATTTAACTCTAATGAGGGTTGTAAGGGGGTGCCAGAGCTTATGCTATGGGTGAAGGTGGGGAACACCCTGGTCATGATGCCAGTTTACCCCAGGGCATATTTATTGGGTCAGTATATAATTGAGGGACTTTTTGATTTACATTTACAGGGTAACATAGTTGACAAGTATAGTTGGCATTTTTGCTGTTTTCAGGCCTAAAATAAACATAACCATAACACCACATGACATTATCTCAACTTAATAAAAAGAACACAATCAAAACAATTTAGGAATAAGCTCATTTTGTTACTGTTTAATTAGAAGGTGGTTGTTATTAAAGTCAGACAGTTATTTAGTTGACATTTTACTAGTCATTTATTAATTATTTAGTAATAAGTGATTGTTTTCCTAATTAAATACTTATGGAATTTTTAAATTCATTATCATAATGAACATAAAAAATTCTTTCTTTTTTTTTTCACTTTTAATAAAGATGTATGCAAGATATATCCCATGGACTTCAAAAATCCCTCACTCATATACTGACTCTAGTGGTATATTTAATCAAGCTATTCATGTAGGTGTGTCAAACCCCTCTCTTTTCTGTTTGTCTCAGTTGTCAAAATACCCCCACCTTTCTTTTTGTTTCCTCTCTTTCATTTCAAGAACCATAGGGACAAGGAGCCCAAATCTCCTCATCATGAGTGTCTTTCCCCAGGTTCCTGAAAGTCTGCATCCATGTCATCCATTGTTCATTCATCCCTCGCAGGTCGACCCTCCCCATCCCGTCGCCTGAACCTGTAATGCAATAAAGCCTTTCTCATGATATTATGGCCTGATCTTTGTGAGTGACTCGACTTTACTTTGGTTCAAATCCCATTCTGTAATTTTATTAAAGGCTGGTCATTCTGTTCTTTAACATCAGCAAACAGAGCAGCGGTGTGCTGAAACTACTGCAATGATTTATGGGTGGAACATGGGACAAACCAGTTAAGTATGATCCAAAGTACAACAAAAGGGGCAGATCCTGCTTTTTTTTTTTTTTTTTTTTTTTTGGATGATAGGACCCAAAGTGCTGTTCTAATTTTAACTACAGCATGGAGATATTATTACTTTTTTTCTGTGTCCCTTGTTGCTGATAAAAAATGCATTTGCACAAAATTACTCCATTTT
This sequence comes from Sphaeramia orbicularis, assembly GCF_902148855.1. NCBI lineage: Eukaryota > Metazoa > Chordata > Actinopteri > Kurtiformes > Apogonidae > Sphaeramia > Sphaeramia orbicularis. The sequence goes on from NC_043978.1 coordinate 27,640,651, forward strand.
CAATATCAATATTTTAATATGAGAGTCAGTCCAAGAACAGGAAACATTGGGATTGGTATCAGTATCGATTCACACAGCATGAATAGGTTGGATATCAATGACCGCTCGCAGACAACAGTTCTGGTACACTTTTATCTTAAACTTCCAGCTTACCCTTGTCTGTCTCAGCTCTGTTACCCTCCTCCCTGATTTAACTACCCTGGGACAGATCTGGGGAAACTGCATTTCCTTATTATGCACCATGCACGTGGAATAATTTGCAAACTGACCTAATATTAGACACATTTATATCTGTTGAAACATTTAAGGTCATCATAAAGAATGTGGAGATAGAGGCTTAAGATTATTTTTCTTGAGAGGCTGTTTCATTGAAGATTTTTTTTTTATATATATATATATGTATATACATTCTTGCATTTTAATATGAGTTATGAGTCTTTTTTTTTTTTTTTATCTTAACAGGACTGTTAAAATAAAAGTCAAATAAAAAATGTTGCATCAACAATATAATATGAATGGACTTTCTGTTTGATTTTATTGTGAATTACTTAGGGAACCTACCATATGAGATGAGGAAATCTGACCAATATCTTTTGTTAATATTATTAGCAGGGGCAAAAAAAAAAAAAAAGCCATCACTCGAAAATGGTTGTGCAAAGATCCCCCAACACTTCTGGACTGGAAAAATGTTGTGAATGAAATTTATGATATGGAAAGGCTGACCTTCTCATTAAGACTCACTACTGATAAATGTAAAAAAATATTGGAAAAAATGGAATGTGTGTGTTAATCAAAGAAATCCTTGAACCTGTATAATCCTATACTAATTTGTCCTGAACCTGTCTGTATGTTGTTTGTCTGGACTTTGAACCTGGATGCTCTTATTGTTGTAGTCTGTCTTTTGTTTTGTTTTTTTGTTTTGTTTTTTTTTTTTGTTTATTTTGTCTATCGTAAAATGTGGAGATAAAAATAAAATATAAAAAAACACATGATGGATCAGGTATAAATATAGATTAAATTCTGTTAAATTATTCAGATTATATCACCAGTAAGAGACCAAAAATTGCAGCCCCCCCTGTTAATAAACTGTAATCAATAAAATGAATAATGTTCTTACTTTTGTTAGCAAGTAGTTTAGCCCATTGAACTAAACAATGAAATGACCTCCCAACAGATGACCGGTATTTTTGGCCACTGCTGCATATGGTACATCATTTACCTCGCTACCTCAGATGCAGGAATTGATCGCACATTCAAACCATCATTATTGTCATGCAGCAGATCTTCATCCAGAGGTAAATACTTAATGACGCCCTTTGTCTGGCAGGTGGACCAGCCTGGGCACTGAATCATTCCAATTTAGGGATGTGGCACTTTTAATCTTCCAATATCGTTTTTGCCTCTGGAGACTTTCTTGGGTGAACTGGTGCAACTGTTATTAATCTTCAGTGCACAGGCAATTTCTCTAAAAGCCCCTATTTGTTTTTTATGGCTCCATTGAGAGGGGAGGGTATAGCAGCAGAGAGGGAGACTGTAAACAAGGTATGCAGGGAAGGCAAGTTATGTCCCTGTCAGCATTCAATGCTGGTCTCCCTCTCTTTCCCTCTCCCCCTCTTTGCTTCCCCTTGGAGGATTAAAAAGAGGAAGAGAGGAGTTTTCAGAAAGCAAACTGAGCAAACTGGAGCGTCAGCATGAATTCAGCCGGACTGAGAAATGATTGTTCAAACAGCACTGCACTATCTCACTCCTATGTGGCAGGGAAGCTGATCTTTGTACGTTGTGGAAACAGGCCTCGGGATGCGCAAAATACAAAATATCATTAATAATTTCTTGTTGTGTGATAACAAATCTGTTTCAGTGTGTATCTGTGTCTCAGACCGTCTGCAGTCAGTGCATAAGGTTAATATTACTGTTTCTTGTATCTGCTGTAACGCACGGCTCCCAAATTGCCTTACGGTGAAGCTTAATTTGCATTTCCCATCTCTAATGATGTTTTGTTGATATCCAGATGATTTGACAGGTAAGAAAAGAATGGAGGAAAATGATATGTGTAACAGCATCGAAAAGGACCACACTACACCAAGCTTTGATGTTTATGTGTTATTTTTCTGCATCTACACTGTCTTCATCATGATGGTGTCCCTGGTTTGATCTCCAGCTCATTTGCTGGGCCACCTTCAGGCTTGGAAACCATTGTCCACTCTGAGGAAAAACAGCAATTATGATATCATTAGACCAGATTCTGGTTCCTACAAAGCAGTGGACCCAGAGGGGATCGGCAACAGAATACCAGCAGGAAAAGGATAGCCGTGACTTTGCAGTAGAGTCAGTTTCCTACCAATTACTATGAAACAAGACAAACAGCCATTAGAATAGGCCATTAGGCTGTTGGGAGAGCAACCAGGGGCTTGTTGGGTTTAACAGTTTGTCAGGTTGTGAAAGTCACACAAAGGGTACAAGGTTTGTGACAGAGACACCATCTAAATGCCACCCAACGCAAAAACAAATCAGGAGCCTTGTATGACTGTTAACCTAGAATGAAATGTAGCATTTACTCTAGGACAGAAATTCTACTGAAGGCTGAAGGTGTAATATGCTACATTTCCTCTATAAAATACCTAAGAATCACAAGGTCTATGTTATACTTCCTTTAGGCAAGGCAAGGCAAGTTTATTTGTATAGCACATTTCAGCAACAAGGCAATTCAAGGTGCTTCACACAGGACATTGAAATAAAAGAAACAAAAAGAAACACATTCAAAACATTAAAAAAAAAAAAAAAAAAAATTATAAACTTTATGTCGAATGTTGCCACCAGAGAAATTTAATCCATTGCAATGTTCATCTAATATGTCCTCTTCCAATGGCATAGACATACCCTTAGTAATCTTTTCATTATAACAAGACAATGTACCATGAATAAAATATATTGTAAAGGTTCATTCTGTATATGTACATGTTATGTGCTCAGGTGAAGGTTGTTCTGTCTCATTTCTGAGCTGACAGTAGTCGCTTTTCCATTGGACAGCTGCGCAAAACTTTACCAATATTTACTAAATGTCAAAAAAACAGAGGTGCGTGATGTCGGTTTTTCCATTAAATCACAAATGCGATGATTTGTTTAGTTATTATTGCGAGATGACACAAGAAGTCATTCCATAAACATGGCGACGAATGTAGATATGGTGTTGATTTATGGATATATTCATTATTATTATATATTACCCCTCTATCTTGTGCTAAATTTAAAAATTATTGGGTTTCCTGGTGTGTCCACACATACCACGACATGTTTCTTCTTCTTCTTTGCTAGTTGTAATGTACGTCAACATCTGTTTTTTTTAATTCACCTGACTCTAGTTGCGAAAAAAGGTCTTTCCATTGCAGTTTTGTGTGATATACCATTTGCACTACGCCTGAAAAACTTGTAATCAAAAAATGAAACTTTTGGCGAAATTGTCTTTTTTCCATTAGGTACATTTTTATGCGCAAGTTTTATTTGTGCAATTTGAGGGTCAATGGAAAAGCGACTACTGGATAGTTTTGCATGTTGTTGCTGCTATGAAGGAGAAGAAGACAAGCATTAAAGAATTAAAACAAGCTGCTCCACTGCAAGCAGAAAACCCAACCCACATAGACAACATACAAATCAGTGCACAGGCTTTTATCATAGGTGTAGGCAAGCAAGAAAGCTATAACTCAGGAATAGAGACAGCTAACGTCAAACAAATGAGCAGCTCCCAGCACAAAACAAGCTCAAAGATAAACTTTAATGTAAGCACAAGTGCAGGGACCAATCGTACGTATCGAATGATCCTTTAAAAAAAGAAAAAGACATTACCGCGCCTGTAGCAATGATTTCCTGCAGGTAAGAAAATATTTCAGGTCAATGCAGCACAATTTTTGCAACAGAGATCAAGCTTTTGCTTCTTTGTTCTTGTAGTGGCTCAGAGTGGTGAGGGTGCATATCCTCTCTGTAATCACAGAAATTGCTGCTATGCATATGCAGCACAGTGGTGGAGTGGTTATCACAAGGCCACAATACCTTCCATTTGAGACCCTGTGCCTGTGGACTTTCAAATCATAACGTCATGTTTTTCCAGCGTCTTCCAATAGCATGTAGACCTATAGTGCCAGCCTTCTGCCTTCTGCCAGATGCATAGCCAGCCCATAACTCTGCATCTAAAAAGGGAGAGAAATGTGACTGAATAGGCTGGGTAACTTGAGGTGATAGGGGGTGATAATGATTCCATGTGTTCCAAAGCATGAGAGAAACACCAAAAGGAACAGCTCTGCACCAGACATGTAAATATGCTCATAGGCCTTAAGGATAAAATAAATTATTTTGGTGAATTTGACTGAATCCATGCTGGTTTATGATTAAAAACCCACAGGGTATCTTTAAGTAATTTGCACTCACCCTAGACAGGACTGAAGGACAAAGTAGTGCATTTATTATGGGGGGTGGGGGGTAGATTGTGTTAGAGAACTGTGAAATAAATAGACTTTTACTGGGTATGACTATGACTAGCCCTTTACAGGTTCTTGAAACATTTTTGCTTCCTTAGATGCACAGTGTGAAACAAATCTGTTGTGCGGCTGCAGACTGGTGTGATAAGTGTGTGATGGGGTTGACACGGGCAGTAATGAAAACTGAACACAAGTGGTCACCTGGATACCTTGCAGACATGTGATAGACACGTGTTAAGACCACAAGCCAAGGCTTTTAAAGCCATGTGTTTGTGGTCTTTTGATTTTAACTGTAGTTTTCACCAATATGAATGTGACTTGAATGAGAGAAATACAGTGGGAACAGTTTTTAGTTTTTAGTCTTGTACTGTGACTTAATCATTTTAACGCATAAAGTCCCTACGTTGATGACAGTTCTCAAATGATTACTACTCTATATTTAACCTTTCTTCAGTGATTTATGACCATGTATTGTAATATTATCCTCTTTACTTTGCATTTTTTCTGTGAAAATCATGTATTTTCTTATATTTAATTTTCTTATCATGTAGATGTTCATAAAAGCTCAGATTAAAGTTAAGGGTTATTATATCAGAAAGAGAAAAATCTAAAGAAAAAGGGACTTTTTCAGCAAAGATATGAATCATTGAATATAAAACAAGTATCTCCATCCACTGTCATTTATCAAACTCCATGGGTTTCATCAGTGTTGTAGAAGATAGTGTTTCCATGTTCACTGCAGAGCCTCTGAACATCTAAATGGGTCATACCCTAGTGAAAATGAAGTGAAGAAGATGAATGAATGAATGAATGAGTTAATCAGAAGTTATTAAAATATGTTACGTAAGTAGATGGTTTTGGACGCCAGTGAATGTTGGGTCTTTGTCATCTATCTATCTATCTATCTATCTATCTATCTATCTATCTATCTATCTATCTATCTATCTATCTATCTATCTATCTATCTATCTATCTATCTATCTATCTATCTATCTATCTATCTATCTATCTATCTATCTATCTATTTTTTTAAAACTAGAAATTATGTTTTGTTTCTTTCAATTCACAAAATTCAGTACTTCAAATGCGCTTACACCTCCAGTGACTTAATTATATTATTGATATTGCACAATGTATTGTGAATGCAAAACAAAGGTGACAAAACACAGTGTAATACAATCAAAGTGGCAGCAGAATCCAAAAGATAAAGAACATGTGGCTTTGAGTAAAAAAGATGCGAGGCAGGTGAAATGGAATAAAATACATCACTGAAAGTCATCATCCGATATTGTCTATAAGTGCACATGTCATAAACATCATAAACACTGCACTGCTAGCTTTGTTCCAACAAAAGCAGTTTGGGTATCTAGACTGTAGTCTGCTTTCCCCAGAGTCCTGATAAATCCAAAGGCATAGATCTCTTCAAACAGCGAGGCATTTGGCGGGAATACTTGATATGGGCACGGAGTTGCAAGGCCTCGCTCACAAAGCCACAGTGTATTGATCTTCATGCATTATAGAAGCAGCTTTGAGGGCAGCTGATATTGGAAGGCATGGCTTGCTTTCCCTCTGAGCATACACTCTAACATACCCACTGGACCATAGCAGCAATAATCAGACACAGGCCCAGATGATAAACATATGGATAAGACATCTATAACAGTATCGCTGCACTTGATAATTGTGTACATGATTATGCTTGTTACAGATAATACACATCCATTAGTTGTCCTTTCTGAGCGCATAGATGCTGTATGTCTCTTTGAAGGCTGACAGACTTTAATCTTAAATAGATTACAGGCCATTGTGTCACTGTGGTCTGTCATTCTGTGTCAGTCTGAATCATCAAAGTAAATCCATTGAGCGCTGTATGCACTCACTGCTGGTGCTTTCAGCAGCCTTGGCAACACCTAACCCTCCAGAGAATTGAGCTCTCCTGTCACCCACAGGTCAATGTCACATGAACCTGAATGTGTGAACAGTGACACCAGTGATCCCAGTGGAATGCACAAAAGCTGGCCTCTTCTTCCTCTGCACATGATTTCCAATGTGGACATGGTATTAGGAGCACAGAGGAAGATGAAAGAGCGAAAGGATGATGAAGAGATAACTGCTTCGGTTAAAAAGATCGAGTCTCTCAAAAAGATACAGTGTGAATAAAATGTCAAGGTGTGTTTTCAGTTCTCGCCATTTGGAGCAGATTTCCTCCATGACTACTTCTTCGTCTGTATTTTACATTTTATGCTGGGTGGCATGTAATGTTTAGGGCAGTGTTTTTCAACCTTGGGGTCGGGACCCCACATGGGGTTGCCTGGAATTCCAATGGGGTTGCCTGAAATTTCTAGTAATTGATAAAAAAAAAAAAAAAAACTTACGAATAAAAAATGTATGGTGAGTTGAGAGAGACAATCCCAAATATATAAAAGACATGACAAACTGAAGCCCTGTGGTACTGTTTATCTTTCAAATGTTCATAGTGGTCGGTTTCAGATGCTGCAGCTCTTTCATAATTCATAGTTTGAGTTCTTGTTTGTTCAGTATTAATTGTCAGCCTTGTAAATCCAAGCTGTACTGACTGTACATATCCTGACCAAGGAAAATAAAATTCTTACTTTGTGCAGTAATCTACACCTGGCCAAAAAGGGTTGGGAACCACTGGTTTAGGGCCTTTACCATCACCTACTTTTTGTGGACCAGACTCAGACCCATAAACTGGCGACCAAAACCATCTACTGATCGTAACTGTTTAATACCTGTTGATCCACTAATCCTATCAATGCATGTAAATAACTGGTGTAAATTCCCGTTTGTCATCTTTTCATGGTCATCAGATATGATCCATTTGGACGTTTAGAGGCTCTGTAGTGAACATGAAAACACCATCATCTTCTATAACATAGATTCATCGGTAAAACCCATGGAGTCTGATAAATGATAGTGAATGTTCAGTTATTGTAGATTTTTGCTGATAAAGTCACTTTTTCCTCAGTTTTCTCTGTTTCTGATATCATAACAATCAACTTTCTTCTGAGCTTTTATGAACATCGACATGGTCAGTGAATGAAACATGAGAAAATACCTGATTTTTACTGAAAAACCACAAAATACACAGGATAATATGATCATAAATGGTGATAAATCACTTCAGAAGGGTTACATTTAGAGGAAAAAATTATATGGGAACTGCTACAAAAGTAGCGCTGGGTCTTTATAGCTAAATGTCAACCAACCAGTGGACAATCCAGTCACTGATTCAGGTATATTTGTGCATTTTTACTGTAGGGGAGGGTGAGTCAGGGGGAATTGAGTAGGAATGTACAATTTCACTCTAAACGCCATTAAAGAATATACCATGAATAATTAAAGGGTATAATCAGGTGGTAACACGTGGACACATTTTGTATTCAACAGTCTGTCATGTAAGCAGAGTAACTTATATGCATACATTATACATATTTGAGCAGGTATTTATAAGCACTTTAACATTATGTAGATGAGGTGAAAAGGTGAAAATCAATTTTTTAAGCTTTACGCAAACATTCAAACCATGCGGTTCTCGACAGAAACTGACCTCAAGTAGGGCAAAACCTTTTAGATATTATGTTCAACTATGCTGAAAATAAATTTTAGAATAAAATATTGTAAAATACTGTTTTATTGACATGAGAATGTGGTAACACGTGGACAAGTTGTCATAGTAACACATGGACAACTCTTTACCATTGTATGCCTCACCCAAAATGTATCAAAAGATCATTACTCTCGGAAAGTTTCACCCAAATATCTGAATTATAAGTAACTTGAAAATTTAAAATTAGTATTTTCGTGGTAACACATGGACAGGGCCTTTTAAGCAACTCACAAATGTTCAAACTCATAAATATCGATAATATTCACAAAATAATGAAAATCTAATACTTGAAACTTAACAATCTTTTATATAATCAACAGACTGTATAAATTTTTCAATTTTTTTTAGATTTAATTTTAATTCAAGCTATGGCTATGGTGTAAAAAGTACAATCAATAAAAAGGTGGTATTTTAAAAAGGATAACAGTTCTATAAAATAGAGATCTTTAGCTAAAAAATGAGTCCACTTGATAAATGATGTGTGCAAATTTACTTTTTCATATATTGGGTCTTAAGCCAAACCTGTGATTTTTGCACAAGTATAAAAGAATTGTAGTAAACCAAACTAAAAAAAAAAAAAAAAAAAGAAGTAAGAAAACCACCATTTCTTCCATCCTCCTCAGTCTCTGGTGTTTTATCTGGACTTCAGCATGTTTCCCTGTTGACACATGGCCATATTAAATGGTCCGTTACACTGAATAGAATCACAGTTAACTTTCATGGAAACATATAATGTAAGTACACAAGTCAAATATAGAATCTAAGCCTTGTTTTTAGATGTTTTAATGTTATAGTGTTAAATAACATTAAAACACAAACCCTTGTCACCCCAGTTGAAACATTGAAGTATGGAATTGTCCATTTTTGCCATAAAAACTAGAGTAAAACACTGAAAATTGCCAGTGGTGCAGCCAAGTGGAAGACAGAAGAAAGACTTAGACTTGACATATCAGGTAAATGATGGAATTAATGATGACAGAACTCCATTTAGGTGCTTTACTTTCAGAGTATGGTGATGTTATGCGTTCTGGCTCACTGTCAAACCGTCATGGGTTACTGGGATCCTGGGATAAAACAGAGCCATTGTTAATGTCATTAGTAACACCTGCGGTTCTGCCGCTGTGATGAGCCAAAATATCTGCTGTGAACAAACTTGTTGACTTTAGATAGAAATCTAAAAACAGTGGTGTGTGTGTGTGCAAAGTGCAGTCCCATGCATAAATTACATTCCCAAATTATCCATTGCAGTGTACGGTAGTGTATATAATAAGAAAAAAAAAAAAAAAAAGTAAGTGTAAGTTTACATTTTTTTCACACATTTCTTCCCGACGTATTTTTCAAACAAACTATTGAAATGCATTTGCCTCTTATTCACATGCACAATGACACATCGCAAACACAAACTGAACATCCCTGAGGCGGCAAAATGTGTATAGCAGGGCAAATGCAATTTACTTGCGTTCGTGAGAAAAAAACCCAGCATGCACCTCATTCAACTGACTGATGCTCTTTTGCTCCGTGCATGAAACATTCAAATTGATAGAGACAGGCATTTATAAAGCCTATATATTTCAAAGCACATTCCTCTAAGTAAAGATGATACTAGGGATCCTATCACATGTGGGCAGATGGAGGCAGAGAAAGGACAGGAGGGGGGGGGGGCAAGAGGAGAGTTTTTTTCTCCCCCAGAACAGAAAAGTCATCTCTGCTCAAATCACATCTGCTTCTCCTTCCTGAAGCAGGAGGCTTTGAGCATTCCTCTCCAGTGTTTCTGACATCTTGGCTCCGTTAATTGCGATGTTTGCTGCCCGTATTGGTATTCACGTCGGCCAGTGAGAACAGATGGCGTTTAGCTTTAAATATTATTAACTCTTCCCAGCATTCTTAGATCTTGGGTGGGGTTATGAGGACAAGCAGACGTGCAGGTGAAATTATCACATTAACATCAAACAAGACAAAAAACTGGGATTGTTTCTTTGTTCCTTGGTTTTTTAAATGTATTTATTTATTTATTTATTTTGCTTTTTTGTTCAATCTGCTGATCATTATTCCTATAATGTTACCTGTCTGACTATCTGTATGTGTGTATATGTTTTCACCATATGGTGGATTATATTCTACAAATGAGGCTTTTGAACTCATACGTCCATATTATCACCCACATCAAAACTTAATTCTTCTGCACCTATTTAATATGATTACTGTGATTTAACATATTATACTTCTTAGTCTAATTATGTAAAGAGCAGAGCAGTGAATGGTCGGTACGATGTATGTAACAGTCCCATTAGAAGGAAGTTAAACATTCCTAACCCATAAAGACCCAAACCATCTACTGATCTAAAATGTTTAACAACTTCCGATCCACTAATCCTATCAATCCATGTAAATAACTGGTGTAAATGCAGTTTGTCATCTTTTCATGGCCATCAGATATGACCCATTTGGACATTCAGAGGCTCCGTAATGAACGTAAAAACACCGTCATTTTCTACAACATTGATTCCCAAATAAAACCAATGGAGTTGGATTAATGACAGTGGATGGAAACACTGGATTTATGTTCATTTAATGATAGATTTTGCTGAAAAAGTCACCTTTGTTTGAGTTTCCTCTTTTTTTGATATAACCCTCAACTTTAATCTGAGTTTTTATGAACAGCTACGTGACCAATCAATCAATCAGTCAATCAAAGTTTATTTATATAGGACTTTACAACAACATAAAGAAGACCAAAGTGCTTTACATTTAAAAGCATGATTAAATTATCAGATAGCAACAGTTCAATCAAATACTATAAAAATGCATAAAACAATAACACACAACACACAGTGATAGAAACCACTATATCAAATACAGGAAAATACCTGGTGTAAACACACAATACGGAGGATTATGTCATAATAAATAATGATAAATCACTTAAGAAAAGTTAAATATAGAGAAAAAATATTTTGGAACTACCCCAAAATTGGGTCGTTATGGGTTAAATATAACAAAACTGTCTTCTATTACAAGTGTCGATGGATGAATACTTGGGCTTGACTAGATTTCTGAAAACTAGACTATCCACTGAAAAAATAACTGGAATGGGGCTTTAAGAAAACTAAAACAAATGTTAAAAGAGATGAAAAAATGTCAACATGTATGCAACTTTTACAGAGCTGCTTTGGATAGACTTGACATTCAAACACTGAAAAGTTGTTGAAGTGGTTTTTCTGTTAAAATAAGGAAAACAATCTCGTTCCTCTGCTGGAATATGATGCAAACCGCTGTTTGAACTCATTCCTGGTGAAATCTAGGTCAATATTAGCTAGAACGTCTTATTTAGACAGATATACTTTCTTAAAATGATCGAATTTTTCTACTGAAAAACATTCCTGCCAGAAGATTATTTTTCTGTTCTGAAAATAAAGGACTCAACAGCAGAGAGCCTTTTTTACTTAACTTACAACTTAATAATAATAATAATAATAATAATAATAATAATAATAATAATAATAATAATAATAATAATAATACAATGTAATTTTTATTAAAAATGTTTGCTTTTTTTGGCATGAATGTTTCAGGGTACAATATTTTAATCCATAAAGACCCAGTGCTACTTTTGTAACGGTTCCCATGTCATTTTTTTCCTCTAAATTTAACCCTTCTGAAGTGATTTATCACCATTTATTTTAACGTCATCCTCTGTGTTTTGCATTGTTTCAGTGAAATGCATGTATTTTCCTGTATTTAATTTACTGATCATGTAAAATTTCATACAAGTTCAGATTGAAGTTGAGGGTTATTATATCAAAAATAGAGGAAACTTAAGAAAAAAGTGACTTTTTCAACAAAATAAATCATTACCTGAACATAAACCTAGCGTTGCTATCTTATAATTTAATCATGCTTTTAGATATAAAGCACTTTGGTCTTCTTTGTGTTGTTGTAAAGTACTATATAAACTTTGATTGATTGATTGATTGATTGGTCATGTAGATGCTCATAAGAGCTCAGATTAAAGTTAAGGGTTATTATATCAAAAACAGAGAAAACTCAAGAAAAAAATGACTTTTTCAGCAAAATACATCATTAACTGAACATAAACCCAATGTGTCCATTCACTGTCACTGATCCAACTCCATGTGTTTTACTGGTGAATCAATGTTGTAGACGATGATGGTGTTTCCATGGTAACTATGGAGCCTCTGAATGTCCAAATGGGTCATATCTGATGACCATGAAAAGATGACAAACTGTATTTTACACCAGTTATTCACATGTATTGATAGGATTTATGAGTCAACTGTTATTAAACTGTTTACATCAGTAGAAGACTTTGGATGCTGGTGGATGTTTGGGTCTTTTATGAGTTAAATGCATAAAAACACAGAATGTAATAACTCTAAAACCTAATCCCATTCACAATAACAAATGTAATTATAAGAACAATTAATATTCTGTCAGCACTGCATATCTTTTAAATAAAAAAAAAAAAAAAATCAACTAACTATGTACAAAGCTCAACAGTAGAATGTGAGACAGAATGTAGACAGATGTAGTCTGCTTTTATTTTTGTTTACTGGCTTAGTGAGCTGCTCATAAGTAGATGCCAGGAAATAATTGGCTATTTATCATTAAAATAAACAGTACTGTTGTTTTGTGTATGGAAATGCACTAATGCAAGTAGTGAATATATGCAGCATAATATGACTAAAAAAACTGGTAATTTATAATCAAAAGTATTACTAGGAGGAGAACCTTCATTGTGCAATAGTGTGACAAATGGAGACATTTGACATTTTTCTATTGTGAATAAAACTGCAAAAGGACAAGTCAAATATCTAAGTGTCCCACTGTGCAAGTCATAATTATGTTTTAATTTTGGCATTAGTATGAGAGTTTGACATTGAAAAACTGTCTCCAAAAGCTGCAGCGTAAAGTAGTCCACCCCGTCTGGCCTCTCGGTTGAATGTGCATTCAGTCCCTGTGAATGTGCTCTGAAATGCCTTTGAAATATATATGACAGCCGATCTGAGAGGGTCTGCAAATGCACTTAACCGTTTGGTGGTAGGAGAGGTGTTGGAGAGGTGGGATGACGGCAAAGAGCTGGAAGGCACCGACGACGACGAAACGAAGAAGAGTGAACGGTAGGAGAGGAGAAGGCCGAGACCAGGAGAGAATAAAAGAAGGCTGTTACTTTTACATAGTGTAGGGCAGAGTGTCTGCGTCTGATGACAGCCACAGGGGGAGTGGAGTGATGTGTGTGAGCGTGTTCATGCAAGAGTGAGTAACTGCGTTCCTCTGTTTGACTGCCTTTGTGTTCCTGTGTGTCTGGTTTTGTGAGCGAGAAAGAGAGAAAGCTGCTGTTTTTTGGGTGTTGTTTTTTTTTTTTTTTTTGTATTTCTGCGCCTGTTCCTGTGTGCGTGGGTGTTTGTGTCCCACAGAAAGAAACAGAAGGAAGGAAAATAGTGCACAGATATGAGTGAAAGACAGCGATGTTCTGGAGCATGCAGCGACATGTCACTTTGCATTTGTCACATTTGAAGGGACAGCACCCGTAAATCTCTGGTGCCCTGACCCTGCAGCGGGAGAGGTGGTGTCACGCGGTAGCCGCACAACAGCCGCCATCTCTGGGATTGTGGGTCTGCAGATCGCTGACCCTTAGCAACCTCCCTGCCAACCTCTGGAGTACTCAGCACAAACCTTCCTCTGCTCATCTCACTCGTATTGAACTCTTGTACGCACCGCAGGGAGCCATGATATTGCATGTGTGTAGGTGCACAAAAAGAGGAACATATAGTGTTGAGGACAATGAGGATTTGTACGTATTGATTTGAGAATCCCAAATAAAAAGAAAACTAAAAAATAGATACCAGTAAACACACAGTACTTTCTTCTGTTCAGAGTCTCTCCAAAACAATTCAATAACACAATTTGACCTGATGGCAACACCACAAAGTTAAGATTCCATGAGTAATGTGTCCTTCATTCATCTCCTTTCTGTCTGAACTGTTTATTACAACTCAGATCTGTGTCTTGTAGGTTTTCTACAGCCTGACCTCACCAAAAAAAACAACACAACTCCTCAATTTTTTAAGGGGTTTAACAAAAACTGGTGTTTATATATTTCTTGTAGTTGTTTGGCGGCCTCTTGTGGTTGTGTGAGTAAGTGCATGTTAAAACAACGCATAAGAGTCATGTGACTCCATTAAATATGGACAGTCCTTAGAAGGAGGTGGTAGGGGATGGATGTGGTGGAAAACACCATGCTCTTAGAGTCTGGAGGCCAGTGCTTGTGTGTTCTTTTCAACTGAACTGAAATGCCAAAACTTTTTTGACATTTTTTGATTTTAACATTCATTGTGTTATTTTAATTTCAGCCCAAATCTTTTCGTCATGTGATTCTTATGTCTAAATTAAGTCAAACCTTAGCAGATTAGCAGATTGTTCAAATGGTCACGTAAACAGCCTCATCTGTAAAGATTTATCAGATAACAGCAGTAATCTGATAATGAGAAATCTGATTAACATGCCTGGATTTCTCCCCAAAGCAGAAATTGGTGGTGACATAGTCAAACATGAGTAGAGGACAATAATAGGAAGTTTCCATCTACGAACACTACGTATGCATGACCTCCAAAAGAAATCAGAAAATGGACTGAAACATCTAAAGCAGGGCCATTATCGTATTTCTGAAGTGCATATAAATGCATTAGATCTCTTTATTACAATGATCTGGTTAATCACAGATATGGGATTTTTATGGTCATGTAAATAAGCTCAATGATTCCATTTATGTTATTGTATCAAGTCCAATTCATTCTCACCAAATATCTGAAAGCAATGCTAACTTAACAGGAATCAACTCCTATGGTAAATCAGTTACTAACATATGCAATATTGCATGTTTAATATCATGATAAATAAATTCATATTATGTTTCCCCATAAAAAGACAGGTTGTTACGAGAATAAAACTGAAGGTTTCTCTGAATTTCAGGATCAAAGGGATGCTGGAGTCTACCCAACTACCAACTAGCGAAGGTGGTCGAGTCACCAGTTCACTGCAGACCTGAAACAACTATTTGTTCTTACAAGCGAGTTATACTGACCAGTTATTACCTATTACGGATTTGGATGAAATTCTCAGGAAATCTTGATACTGGCACAAGGAACAAATGATTACATTTTTGTGGTGATCGGGGGGGGGGGGACTGATCTGCCTTGGCAGAGGTCTGTGCTCTCTGAGTGCTGTTCTAGTTACAAATCTTTTCATTTGACTATCTTTGTATATCTAAACCTTAAATTTGTTTTCTAAAGCCAAAAAGGAAAACAGTAATGCAATTTGGACGTGTTCCAGTGTTAAATAACAATAAATGACTCCTCCTCTTGGGCTTATACCATATTGGTGACGTAAGTTTTGGTGGTGATTCGGGGGGGGGGGGGGGGGGGGGGGGGTTTGTTTGTCTGTCTGTTAGCATGATAACTCAAACAGTTATGGAAGGATTTTGATGAAATTTTTAGGAAATGTTGATACTGGCACAAGGAACAAATGATTAAATTTTGGTGGTGATGGGGGGGGGGGGGGGGGGGGGGGGGCTGATTTGCTGTCGAGGAGGTCTGCCCTCTCCGAGTGCTTTTCTAGATATCTATTGTATGTCTGTCAGGACATTCTTGCCACCACGTCGCCCCATTGTTGGAAATACTTTATATAATGTAAGCAAGTCAGCATGTTGTTTTTGGACTTTTCACTGCAGACATACTACATCAAGCATTTGCCGCTGATTGCTTTGCCAGTACAATATAAGCTCTGAGACTCTCCATCAGCTTTCACAACAGCCACCCACTGAAATACTGCAGGTCTAAAACCATAGGGTGTTATTAATCCATGAATAGAGGTGATTGCAGTCTGGCTTCAGGTGAATCATCTGCTCTCACCGTTCAACGCTTAACAGGTGCAAGAGTTACTGCTTCAGTTACCCTGGAGACAGCGATTTGAAAGGGCACCATTCCAAGATCAGGTGGGTTAATGGGAAAGGGCGAAGCTTTACTGCTCTGAGTGCATTCTGCTACTGTAATGAAATGACATGCGGTGACAGACTTGAGCTTGTTGGAGCACAATGGAGTTAATGTTATGGTGTTTGTTTCACATTTTATACATCATTTAAGTATATACGTGTCCATTTATTGCAGCTGTTTCTGTGATAGCTACATTTTAGCAGCTTCATTTATGATGTAAAAAGGAACTTTGAATGGAAGATACATAATCAACATGCAGCTGCAGAGTAATATTTTATTTTTTATCCCCAAGTCCAACATTTGTATGTTTTAATGCATTAGTACTAATATTATTTTAGGTCCACACCCAAAAGACAAATATCATGTGTTTCCTAAGGATAAAAAATTTCATCAGGAATTACCATAAAGTCTTAATTTTTGCAGGTTCAGCTTTTTTCATCATCAAAAAATAATGAACAAGTGGTGCCAGGCACAACAAACCCCGCCCCTCGCATGTATTGTAGCTTATTTTTTGCTTCGACTCAGCTGATGTCATCATGTCCATGCATGTGCTGATGTCAGCATTTCAGTTGACTCTATATATGTGCCAAATTTGAAGTAAATTGAAACAAAATTGATGTTTGTATAGACATTTGCAGTTTCACCCACAATAAATAAATGGGAGAAAAAAAAAGATTTAAAAAATTTGAACTTTGACCTACTTTCCCCAAAATGTAACCACATCGACTCTGGGTCACTGGTAATCTATAAACCCAATTTGGTATGAATTTCATCTATAGTTTTGCTGCTACAGACATTTGAAATTTCACCCATTATAAGCAAATGGGGAAAATACTGGATTTTTAAGGAAAAAAACACAAGAAACAGAGGATAATATTATAATATGTAATATGTAATAAATGGTGATAAATCTTTTAAGAAAGGTTAAATACAGAGAAAAAAAATAATTTGGAAACTGCCATAAAAGTAGCACTGGGTCTTTATGGGTTACTGTATTGTGCTTTACATGAACATAATGTATAAAGAGTGTTCTGGATGTGCACATGACATGCATCTGTGAGTATTCCCAAACAAAAACAGTCCACCCTGCCTGTCTTACAACTATACATGCAGGAAAAGAGGCGGAAAGGCCATCATTAAAATAGAATTAAAGGTTTGTGCCTCTGCTCTTTGGAACACCGGTGAGTAAACAGACTGGTCAATCTGGTGTTCCACTGGGCTCACCTCTGGGCTCCTTCCTGTCAACACAATTACACAAATAAGCCACTGAAGTTCATTCCTGTGTGAGATGAACATACATGCCAGATAGTTTCTCATTCTGAGAAAAAGAAACATATTGCAGACTCACTCTTAATAATGCCTCCCACTAAAAGCCCCCCTCGCAGACAGTAGCTGCTGTTTGACATTGTCCTTCATACTCAGCGTTTACAACACTTGCTTAATTAATTAACTTTTTATAGAAAAAAATAAAAACTGGTCATAACCAGAAGTAAAAGGTTAAAAGCTGCTTATGCTTTATTTTGTTTATGTTGTTTTGATGATAAATCTTGCATATGCTGTTATTAATAAACACCTGGCATGGAAACAAAAACAATGTTTATGTGTACCTTTGTGTCCTGACAGTTTATTTAGTCTCCTCTAAATGATATTTGTTTTTCAAAAGGACAATCATGGATGTAATTGACTGATTATAATAGCTTTGATTTCTCTTAACCTACAATCAGTAGATTGACTGTGCTTATCTGTGAAGTACAGCACTATCATGTAATGAGCAACGCCTGAGGTGAAAAATAATGTAGACTATATAGAATGTGGGACTATCTATCTATCTATCTATCTATCTATCTATCTATCTATCTATCTATCTATCTATCTATCTATCTATCTATCTATCTATCTATCTATCTATCTATCTATCTATCTATCTATCTATCTATCTATCTATCTATCTATCTATCTATCTATCTATATTTTTTTAACTCATTTTTTATTGTTTTTTTCTTTCTTTTCACCCAGTAAATATTTTACAGTAATACAATAGGACAGAATTATAAGAAAATAGAAATAAAAATATGAAAATCAAATATAAAAAAAACAAAACAAGAAAGAACAGGAAAAAAAAGTATATATATTTTTGTGTAATGACCAATGATAGAAATATATCAGTGTCCTTATGTTTGGTTTATACCAGCAACAAGGTTATAATTTACGGGTATAGTTGGTAGTTTTGTAGTGGTATTATATAAAGTATTTATCAATAGTCGTGTACTACCTACAGTAGATCGCAGTTAGTTTCGCATGATTTTAACATAAATTCGAGAGGTCTGTCAGAAGGCAATGTACTGCATTAAAAGTATAGCCACAGTTAAACCTGTGTAAAAGACCTAAGGTGAATGCTATGGTCAGATTGTGGTTGTTAATAACACTGCTTTGAATCATCATTCAGTTTACTTTATATATTCAGCTCATCATTTGCTGATCTTCTGATTGTATATACTTGTAAAATATTACCAAACAAGTGGCGCCAAGCACGACAAACCCCGCCCCTTGCATGTATTGTAGCATCAATCCAGCTGATGTCATCATGTCTATGTGTGTGCTGATGTCAGCATTTCAATTGCCTCTATATATGTGCCAAGTTTAAAGTAAATTGAAACAAAATTTATGTTTTTATAGACATGTGAAATTTTGTCCTTTATAAGTAAATGGGACAAGAAAAAAGATTTTAAAAATTCATACATTTTTTAAAATTTTGACCCACTTTTCCCAAAATGTAATCTGATCTATTCTGGGTCAGTGGCAATATATAAACCCAGTTTGGTATGAATTCAACCAATAGTTTTGCTGCTAAAGACATTTGAAATGTTGCCTATTATAAGTAAATGGGGAAAAAAAAAGATTTTAAAAATTCATAACAATTTTTTATCTTTGACTTACTTTTCCCAAAATGTAATCTGATCTGTTCTGGGTCACTCACAATCTATAAACCCAATTTTGTATGATTTCAACCAATATTTTTGTTGCAAGAGTGTTAAAAATCAAACAAACAAAAACAAACAAACAAACAAACAAACCAAACCAAAAACAAAACCCCTTGCCTCTCCATCGGGGGGCTGGGTAATAACAGTTTACATACATGTAAACAGTATGTTGTCTTGTGGCATGGGCAAAAAAATATGTCTGCCTCTGAATCAGAAGCCCCTGTAACTGGTTACTTTCTCAGTAAAACTGGTGTAGCTCAGGAAAGGCATCTGTGCTGCACAATTACTTATTATCATCAGACAGCTCCCACAAAAAATGAATGTGACACAAATACATCAAACTAAATATAATGCAAAAAAAAAAAAAAGCAGAAATCACAACAAAGACAACAAAGAAATAGCATTGCTCAACCGATAACCCACTAAATATCCATGAAATGTCCAGTGTGCAGACCCGTACATTTCACTGCAGTTTCCTAAACTTCACATTGGACACACTGGAGAGTATACACTTAACCCTTTGCATTGCTGTTATCTAGAGGATGCAGCAGTTCCGACTTGAGTCATGCATACAAATCTTAAACAGCGGTGATTTCAGAAATACACCATCTTGTTAAAATAATGACAACCTCCTAAAACTACTAACACAAGCATATTTCAACAAGTTATGTGCATATTTACCTCCTACTTCATAAAACAGCCTCACATCACCGTCTTCTAAGACTACTTAAGATGCATGACAGTGTAATTGAACCCCTAAAAATGTGGAATTATCACACATGTAGATCAAGAGCATTTTCACTTAAAGGAGTGATATTTTGCTTTTTTAAATGGAATTATGCATTTTAAAACATTTCCCTGTGGTCTACATAAAGTGTAAATGCTATGCTTGGGTCTGAATTCTTCATTAATTCAACTCCACAGGTCCATCTTCAACCCTATTTCTGAGTAATGACACCAGAAAGGTCGTTTTCAGTGCTGTCCCTTTAAATGCACATGAGCCACTTCAGGCCCCGCCCCCTCCAGGTTGTTGGCTGTGCTGCTCTGTCCCGTTCAACCAACAACTGAACATTTTAGGTAATCAGCTCAAAGTTTGGACAAATTTTCAGTTTTTGCTGACAAACAATTATGTACTCGGAGAAATGTTTGTCGGAAGTCTTGACCTTATATGTGCAAAATGTCGTGATGTAACTAGTTATAGACATAACAAATTAAGCAGGAATTTAAACGGGTTGTAGAAATCCACTCGATTTTTGCCAAAATTAATATAAAGATAGCTTTGCAGCACCTGGAGGGTTCAAATTCAATCCCCTTCCTTCTGGTCTATGGGCCCCCTACAAATGCTGGGCCCCATGAATTTGTCATGTTTACCCCCCCTTATCGGTGCCCCAGAATAGGGTCCCCAAATACACAAATAAATGTGCCGAAGACTAATAAAAGTGGGTTTAACAAAATATGACCCCTTTAAGTGGTAAAAATCCTGTTTGTACGACTTTATCTTTAGTAGTTTGATGTTTTTCTCCCATGCTGGTACTCCTGTGTGCTTGTCCATAATGGAGCAGTATTGACCAAGGCAAATCGGTCCTTATGTACGGACCAGGTAAGAAGCAACTCAGTAATCCTTATCAGAAGAAAGGAATCAAGGAGCCACATTTTCTTTCCCAGATCGGGAACACAAGAGTCCAATCCCTCCCCCCAGCCTGGCTCCAGACCAGGGGGAGGGATTGGACTGTGAGCATTAGGTGGTCAGGCCTTTAGACATGGGGCAGGCTACATGGTCCCATTGTTCTATGGGGCCCACCACCTATTGAAAGGATCATAAGGGACTGGGTGGCAGCTGAAGACAGGGGCCTTGAAAGTCCGACCCCTGGTGGCCAAAAGTGACTCCACTTAGAACTGTTTCAGGCATTTCCAACCGGGGTATGATATGTCTGTCATTTGTCCGACCAATATGCAACTAGTGAGATGGAATCATGCTGCTTTCCAGAGTCCTCAGAGGTAGAATATATCTCAGCTGGAGTTAACTACATCCCACCTCAAAGTGTTCCAGGTGATCCAAGTTGAAGATAAACAACAAACATGGAGGTTGCAGATCTAAGCTCCTATTTGATTTGTTACTGAAGAGGCATTTAGACTGTCGACAATACAGTGTTCTCATGTACGCAAACCAAGGTTACTATCGTTAACAAAAACTAACAAAATGACGAAAACTAAAATTGTAAAAACATTTTACTTGAAATAAATAAAAACTATAATTAAAAGAAAAAACGATAACTAACTGAAACTGTATTGTGTGTTTACAAAACTAAAATGTATAAAAATTCTGGATAAAATTCCCTTCGTTGTTGTCTTTGTCAATGTCGGATTGATATAAAATCAATTCCCTTCAAGCAATTTTAGCTGCTGGCACCATATGATATTTTATCATATCATCACTTCTCGTCACTTGTCGTTTAGGCGTCTTCTCGTCCCCACTCTACCTGGAAACATGGAGAAAACAGTCGAGTCCTGTCTGGGATTTATTTGAATTCAACGGTGAAGAAGAGAAAAGATATGAAAAAACTAAAACTAAAACTAAGCATTTAGAAAATAACAAAAACTAATAAAAACTAGCAAACCTGCTCTAAAAACTAATTAAAACTAACTGAATTAGAGAAAAAAAAATTCCAAACAAAATAAAACTAAACTACAATGAAAAATCCAAAACTATTATAACCTTGATGCAAATGAGATGGAAGAAGCGAAATGATGGATGAGCTAATTATACACTGAGAAGTTTTTTTTTTTTTTGCTTACTGTGCGCTGCCATTGTTGTGTTGACGTCATGTTGTAGTTTGCAGTGAGGTTGGGGTACTTTGAACTGGCCCCACTTTGCAACAAGGACCTCTGGTTTGGACAGGCGTCCCAATGCATTTTGGATGTCGGAAACTTCCCATCTCCCAGGACTGTGGAATGCAGCATAAGTATTCCCTGTTGGATGATTGAGTTGTAATAGAAGCCGTGACCCTTAATCTCAGTCGCTCTTTAGACCTAATAATTTATGTATGAGTAAAATGATCAGTCGTAACGCTTTCAGAATCAAGTGTTCTTTCCATTTTTGCTGCTGCATCCTTCAGGGGTCACGACCTTTGCGTTGTTACCAGCTTGAGTCTGATCTGTCGATGAAATAAAAAAAAGCAGCAAGACTTAGAACTAGAGAGACAAATGACAGAAAAAAAGACGGACAACAGGAGAGACATATTCCACGAGAAAAATGGGAGTAAGAAACAAAGGAGAGAGTGACAGAGCAGTGGGAGGTATATGCTGTTTGTCAGCACAAGGAGAGCGAAATGTCAGTTTTTGT
Organism: Sphaeramia orbicularis; assembly: GCF_902148855.1. NCBI lineage: Eukaryota > Metazoa > Chordata > Actinopteri > Kurtiformes > Apogonidae > Sphaeramia > Sphaeramia orbicularis. Next base: position 27,663,084 of record NC_043978.1, read on the forward strand.
GCTGCATGAGTGAGTGATGGCTGCCATTATCCCCCCCCCAATGGGTTTAAGCAGGCAATATTAGCACGCTGTTTCTACACCCAGATGAAATAGGCAGAGTTCTCCACAGTGGGGATACCCAGAGCCAGCATGGAAAATGGAGTGTGAAAGCATGCGAGGCATAAAGATTGGTGGGGGGAGATATAAAAGACTGGAGGAAAAAAAGAAAATAAGAGAGAAGAAAAAGAGCAGGTGTCGCCGCACACAAAGACAATCACAAGGAAGCTGGTGTCAAAACGGGAGGAAGAGAGGGAAATTAGAACAAAGGGAGACAGTGTCCCTGTTGTTTCGGAAGTTCCTGCAGTGTTTTAAATATAATGGTCTCTCTCAACGTAGACCACACAGTGTGATCCGACATCCATTGAACAAAGTGGCTGAGGCAGATATGGTGGTTGGGGGCACTGCGGTGGGATGCACACAATGAGGGTTGTAATTATAGAACAAGCACACCTCACTAGCTCTTTTACCACAGAGGGAAACTACCTGTAATTGTTTTAGTAGTACCAGTGTGTGTGTGTGCATGAGACAGAAGGAAAAAGACTTTCAGAGGCAGTAATGCATCTAAACGTCGACTGAAATCCAATATTCTTAGTATCATGCAGTGAAACTTATAATCATATGCCTCCTTCAAGTGTGTCATAATCCAACTGTGCTTATACTTTGAGTGGTGTGTGCTGATGCAAAACAGGCCTATCTGTGGGGTTCGGATTCTACCAAACTCAGTACATTGTTACACTTTTTACACCAAGGCAGTTCCAGGGCTGATGCCTGATCTCAGACCAGTTTTTCTGGCCTTCAGACCTTGCATTGACACCTACAGTTGCGGAAAAAATCATTGGACCATCCTTGTTTTCTTCAATTTCTTGTTCATTTTAATGTCTGGTACAACTAAAGGTACATTTGTTTGGACAAATACAATGATAACAACAAAAATAGCCCTTAAAAGTTTAATCTAAGAGCTGATATCTAGACATTTTCCGTGTTTTCTTGATAATAACCAAGATCACTGAAGTTCTCACATCAGTGGTTCCCAACCTTTTTTGGCTCATAGCACCATTTTAACATCGCAAATTTCTGGTGACCCCAGACACTCAAAACAGAGACTTTTTTTTGCCAAATTAATTAGTTTTTGATCATGTAATAGTTTCCTATACTATGTTGCAAATAAACATTAATTTTAGACAACATTTAGTCTATATAATGTATATTATTATGGACGGAGGCAGAAAAGCCGGGTGTAGGTTACTGCACAAAGTGAGAATTTTATTTTCCTTGGTCAGGATATGTACAGTCAGACCAGCTTGGATTTACAAGGCTGATAATTAATACTGAACAAACAATAACTCAAACTATGAATTATGAAAGAGCTGCAGCATCTGAAACCGACCACAATGAACATTTGACAGATAAACAGTACCACAGTGCTTCAGTTTCAGCTTCAGAGTTTGTCATGTCTTTTATGGATAGTGATTGTCTCTGTCAACTCAACATATATTTTTTATTAGTTTTTTTTCTTTTTTTTTCTTTTTTTTATCAATTACTAGAAATTTCAGGCAACCCCATTTGAATTCCAGGTGACCCCATGTCGCCTGGAATTCAAGGCTGAAAAACGCTGTCTTACATCAGTAGCTATGGGATTGTACTGCCAAAAACAGTGCTTTTAGGCATTCCATGTTTTATTTTCTGTCTGTTTTAGTGACATGATACACACAGGGGTTAGTACTTGATTGCCTAACCATTGTTTTTGATAACTTTTGATAGTCTAATAATTTTTTCCGTGACTGTATCATGCGATATCTGCATACAAATGTCCAGCTGTTCACACCTGGTGTCAGAAAGCATCACCTGACCAGTCACTTGTGACTGAGTCCCACGTGATATTCAATTAGAAAAGGTCATCTATGGCCTAAAACATAGCATGTACAGACCGTAATGTTTGCTAATTTAATTCACTGTGCTGCTCAAAGGCTTCTAGCGACAGCTTTTAAGGTGAAGTATTTTCTTCCTATTACTCATTGCTCGAGCCGACGCCAGGAATCAATCAATACGCCTTAAATATTAATATGACAACTTTGACCATTCCATTTGTTTTTATTGGCTCTCTTGCATGACATGTTTTAGCGATGATTGAATCTTCAAGTGCACTATTTCCTCATGGAGAAAAACACATAGCAAAGGCAGTGCGTCATTCAGGTGAACTCAGGCAGCACCACACTCATTAAGCACTCGTAGGCAAGGTATATTTTATAAAAATACATGAAGGAAAAATATAATTGAAGGAGAGTTCAGATATATAAAACTGTAATGGAAGAAAAAAAATGATAACACAAAATCTACACTGTTGCCCATAAAGTTAGAATACAATATTTTTTACCTATGAACCAGAACCTACCTATAATCTGTGAAAGTATTATTACTTTTTATACTTTTTATTGCTTCTGCTGTAATGCTTTTAATGTTTTATGTAAAGCACTTTGAATTGTCTTGTACATGAAATTCACTCTAAATAAAACCCGCCTTTTATTATTTATTTATTTATTTATTAGCAAAACAGGGAGGTTTTATTTAAAGGTAAAGAATGGAACTTTTTTTTCCTTTATTTTTTATTAATCATTTTTATTTTTACCTACCAAATCACAAGACCAAGAAACAAGAAGTCACCAGAAATTAAAAAAAACAAACAAAAAAAACAATAGACAAAAACAAAAACCCAAATAAACCCAATAGCCACCAAGGAAAAACAAACTAAACAAAAAACTGATAGATGACAATAGACAAGAACCAAGACAATTCTCATGTCAGGAGCTGGTGATAGGACCACCGTGACCTACAAGATCAACCAACACTTTTATCAAAATAATTTACCTAATGCAAAATGAAGAACCAGAGCGACAGCATGAATATGAAATTGAAGCCACAGTGATATACTCTGTGGATGAGGAGAATTGCCATCTTGCACTGTAGCATAAAGATAATTAAAAAAGGACTTGTCAAGATAAGGCCGAGATTACGTCTAAACCCCCATGGAAGACACAAAATTGACATTCTTATTTGAAGAAACCTGAAACCTACATTTCATGACTTCAGATGAGTATTTCAAAATGTATAACTTACTGCTAGCAACAAAAGCAAACTTTGCATGCGTCTATTGTAGCATTAACATTACCTCACCTATACAAACCTATACAGTGACATAGGCTACGTTCAGACTGCAGGTAAATGTGGCCCAAATCGGATCTTTTTTCCCATATGTGACATGTATCCGATCTGTTGAAGGCAGTTTGAACAGCACAAATCCAATTTTTTCAAATCCAACCGAGGCCACTTACATACGTATCAAATATTTTTCAATGCGTCTTCAGTCTGAACGGCCAGGTCGCATTTATCCAACCTTGACGCCATTGAAATGCAACAAACGTCACAAATCTGTGTCCCAGGGCGAAATTGTGGGGCTCACTTAGAGAACCATACCCATACATTCTGGATGTGTCCTAAGATCAGACTTTTCTGGGATGATTTATTTGCTGCTATGAACGACAGTTTTCAACCAAACATTTTCTAAAGAATTAACATTTGCTATTTTAGGTGTAATCCCAAAAAGTTTAGAGGGAAATAATTGAAAATACCTTTTGCGAATTTTACTTACTGAGCCAATAAATTCATCACTATCAAGTGGTTGAAACCTGAACCTCCCAAATATAACATTTGGAGTGAGAAAGTGAGAGAAATCTATTAGATGGAGCAAATTACTTATGCGCTTAGAATTCAGGGAGAGATATTTACAAAGAGATGGAGTCCCATGATTAACCTTTTAATGCAATAAGCATTCAGAAGAGGTCATATACATGTATGGTTTTTGTTTGTTTGTTTGTTTGTTTGTTTGTTTGTTTGTTTGTTTGGCATTCATGTTTCATTTGTGACTAATTGATATCAATATCTACTGCAGATGTCCATTTTTTTTCTCTCCTTATATGCCATTTGGGGATGTTTGATTAGATATGTTCATGTATGTAAAATGTCTTGTATATTTGTATGAGCAAAACTAAATAAAAATTAAGTTTAAAAAAAATATCTGCATCCCAGGAGGAGGAGAACATATTTACATATTTACTTCCGTAAACACAGTGTGTGCCTGTGTGGTCACTTCAGAATTGCATTCAGTTCATACTCAAAACTAATAGAAGTTGCATTTAAAGTGTAATATGAATGAGCACAAAAAAAAAAAAAAAAAATCGGATTTCACAAAAAAAAAAAATAAAAAATTCCCAATTGTGCATTAAGACCTGCTGTCCGAACATACCCATAATGACTCTACAACCAGTGGAAAAGCAAACAGATTCATAAAGTCTGAACCAGCACCAGCCATGAGCCAGCGCCAGGTTCATATTGGTTGAAAGGGACATGCATAGTGAAATGCAATGCATAAATATGGCTTTCAATTATAAATGGAGCTCCCACAAACATATATCTTGGTTTCTGTATCTATTGATGCCAGAAACCTTTCTCAAGAGGCTTATGTAATCAGATATGGCATACAAATATGGTATGATAACCTGCCAGAACAGTTAGAGACATCTCATACAAACAGATATGAAGATCATATGGAAAAGATTATCACTGTCTTCAGTTACTGATGCCAAACTGTAGATGGAACCAGTACAAGAGTAGATTCATTCCTTCCTGCATCAATATTTCAACCATAGACAAGTAGGAGGTATATGATCAGAACTAGTCTGTAATTAGCTTCCGTTGACCGGTTTGATCTCAGATTATAAATTACTGTCTCCTCATTATCTTTATTTACTCTGAATTATGGGTTGATTATATCTACATTTATTAATCAAAACGACTATTTTATAGAACGACTGTTTGACCCATAACGTGGATTTAAACATTTATGTATTTTAGGTGTGTTTTATGGGAAAATAAAGCATATCTCATCAAAACTTTACTCTTTAAGGAATGGAATTACTCCCTTCTTTTTAAATTAATTTGTTGTATCAATTAATTATATTTATTGCATTTATTTTTTACCTTGGAGGGGAAGGTGCAATATACAGATTAGGTGTAATACATAACTGTGATTATGCTGACTCCCATACTTCGTGAATGAGTGTGTTTTGTTATTGTATGTGTCCGAATGTAAATGCAGCAACGTGTAGCACTGTTGTCCAAAACAAATTTCCAAAGTGGGACAATAAAGTTTATCCTAATCCTGAAAACACAGACATAATGCTTTGTATTTAGTGCTGATATTTCCAACTCTGAACATCCAGAGAAATGTGTGAGCGAATGAATAAAGGATCAATAATGTAAATACTTTGAGTGCCTTGAAAAGTGCTATAGAATTCTAATCCATAATTATTATCATTATTATTATTATTATTATTATTATTATTATTATTATTATTATTATTGTCATTATTACAGAACACACTTAGCACCAAAACCACCAACAAATCAACACTATGTATCCACAGACTGTATGACGGAATAAAGTTTGAAGCTTGTTATTTATACACATCTGTATTATGGAATCATCTAGTTCCTGGTTATTTTAACAGTTGGTCAAAATAACACATAATCTTCACATGCTACATCAGCTGATAGTTTACATTATAGCTCTGTTAGCTTAGCTCAGTTTTTAGACAGAAAACAACCACAGTAAAAGTGCAAATCACCTGTTTTCTGTATAGTTTGTGTAGTCAATAGCTGTACTAAAGGTCTGTTTGGAATCATCCAAACAAGATAAGAAGTGTCACAGTTTAGTCTGAACCGTAGATCAAGAAATGGCCAACTTAGCAAAGATAATAACATCACATAATAATTTTATAACATCATAAGCCTCATAATAAAACTTACCCGTGTAGAAGAAACACCCTGATTTCAACATCAAACTTACATTTAGAGCTGTGTCCTGTGGTGAAAACAAAAATAGTGCTTCTAGCTTTTATTATTTAGTGACTTTCTTTGAGTCCAAAAGTTGTTTCTTTGCAGTTCTCATTCCATCTCATAACTTTATGACATTTTGGTCAGAGCGTCCGAGGTGTTAGTTTTCCATCACAGATGACCAACAGTGACATTTCTCTACAATCCAGTACACTGGCATATTTGCCAAAACTCTTTATTCTTAACAGTTTAATGATGATTAGTTTTACTCCTTAACCCTGTAAAGCCTAAACCATTAAATCCTTGATAGAAAATTCCAGTTCTTTGAAACCGGAGTCTTTATTCGTCCTTCTGAAGAACCCCCCAAATTTTTTTTTTCAAATATCAATCTCCATGTATGAGTTTCAATTTTGTATCAGTCTGATACATCAGGTCTCAATGCTCAAATATTATTATTTTTGAACAAACAAAAACATAATATAACACAAACATGTCTAACAAATTGGTAATTCCTTTTCAAAATTGGCAAAGTTCAACCTCCTTCCTCATTAATGGCAATCTTGTAGTGTCACTGGAAAGGCCTCTGGTGAACGAATTCCTCCCCCCTGGTGGATTATCTGTGTATTGCATATATCTAATTAAATACATCAGGTTTTTCAAGAAAAAAATATCACACCAATCACGTAGAGGGCTTCATAACTAACATATCAAACATGATACATTTGGCGTTATAGGGTTAAAGTAGAAATAGTAAATGGATCCCTTTTAAAGTCTGGTTCTTTTTATTCTTTAAATCCTTGAAAAAACTGTGAACTACACCTCTTGCACATATTTACACGCTATTTTCACTGTATCTAATTCCAAACTTGAAGCAGTATTTTCTTAATTGTGCTTCTTCACTTTTTCCTCCTGTGCTAACGAGAGGAATCGGTTCCATCCATCATGGCAGGAAGCTGCTGCACATCTGACATGACAAAGCTAGCAAATTAGGGAGGTATTAATACGCAGGATATTTCCAGTGTAGGATATATCCCATTTATTGATTACTTTCCCTTGTGTCATTATGTGAGGTAAGCACTCACAAAGAGGTTCAAGCAGTGATCAGAGGAAGTTCAACCACCAGTCATGTTTAGTTTCTTACACAGAACTTAAAGATATCAGCAAATGATGTAAGTGTAGAACTGTTTTAACAATTTATTAGCCCCAGAGACATCATTTGGCAGATGAACTTATTGAGTAGGTGGTGGATTTAAAGACATACTACAAACTTACATGTGTAAATCTATTTTGTAGACTGGAGACTAAATGATCTGACAGATGAAAGATGTGATGAAACACATCAGTGCTGGTGTTAATATTGACATTTTTGCCAAATGTGTAAAAAACCTGCGTTTCAGGGCGTTGAAAATCCCTCAAAACACCATCTGCTGTTCTCAATGTTCCTGAACCTTCCAAGACAAATTCTGACACAGAGTCAAAGTGTGCCTCACAAACGTGTTTTAACCCATAAAGACCAAAACATCCACCACTGACCACAGTCGTCTACTGATGTAAACTGTTTAATACCTGCTGATCCACCAATCCTATCAATACATGTAAATAATGGATGTAAAATGCAGTTTGAGTCTTTATGGGTTAAGGGAAAAGCCCCCCACCTCAAAACAGTCCTATATCCCCACTCTTTGTTACCCTCCACTTTTCTCAAGTTTTAGTCTAATGGTCCGAAAGGTCTGATGGACTATTGGTATCAGTTGGCATCCATCCATCGTCTATCACCTGTCGTCCGTCAAAAAATTTTCAGGAATCTTCTTCAAAACCACAGGTCAGAATGACTTGATATTTGTTGTGGGACATCTTTGGGGTAAGGTCTACCAAGTTTCTTCAAATAATTGGGAAATATTGATTTTTGATTTTTCTATGAATTTTTGAAATTTGCAAAATCCCCATTGGTTTATAATGGGAGACATTTCAAAGTGCTTTAACTTGAAAACAGTTGAAGATATTGATATAATTACTATTGGTAATAGATAGGAAATCATATATGGGCTTCCAGTTGATGCCATGACCTTTGACCTTGAGTGAGCTTGAAAGGCCAACCTCAAGGTCATCTATGTCCAGATTTCTAGAAACCTCTTCTCCAAAACTGTCAGCCAGAATCAATTGAAATTCATAGCAGAGGTTCCTTGGGGTAAGGTTTACCAAGTTTGTTCAAAGAATTGGGAAATATTGATTTTTTTTTTTTTAATGAATGTTTGAAATTTTAAAAAATCCCCACTGATTTATAATGTGCTATAACTTGAAAAGAGTTGAAGATATTGATATAATTACTATTAGCAATAGATAGGAAGTCACATATGGGCTTTCATTTGGTGCCATGACTTTTGACCTTGACTGACCTTGAAAGGTCAAACCCAAAGTCAGCTATGTCCAGATTTCTAGAAACTTCTCCAAAACCCTCAACCAGAATCAATTGAAATTCATACCAGAGGCTCCTTGGGACAGGGTCTACCAAGTTTGTTCAAAGAATTGGAAAATATTGATTATTAGTTTTTTTTTTTTAATGAATTTTTAAATATCCCCATTGATTTATAATGTGCTATAACTTGAAAACAGTTGAGGATGTTGATATAATTACTATTGGCAATAGATAGGAAGTCACATATGGGCTTTCATTTGGTGCCATGACCTTTGACCTTGAGTGACTTTGAAAGGTCAAACAAATGTCAATTAATGTCTTTAAATATGCTGTTGGACTACAGGACCCTTGGTATTATTTTTTTTTGCATTAGAATAATGCATTGAGTGGACTTAGGCTCAAAGGTGGGGGGATGTTACACTGTAATGACTGTGATTTATTTCCAAATGCAAGTATAAGCACAAGTTAGAAAGTCAGCACTGAAAGCCAAGAAATATTGTGACAGTATTCGTAGTGATCAACAACCCCTGTCAGCTTTGTACTGATACCCCGTAATATAAACATTACGTGTCTGGACAGTCAAAATGTTAAAATCTTATTGCCTATTCAACAACACTTATGTCTAAAATGTAAAACCTGCAGGACGTTAAACTGGGTTTTTTTTGTGTATGTATTTACTCCAATTTGTCTTTGCGGTGCAGAATTATCTAACATTCAAGTGAGACAAAATATGTTTTCCAGACGCTCAACAATGCCATTAATTTCCTGGCACATACAGGACAACACGCTGACGTCTTCGCGCATCAAGATGAAGCTGCTGAGATGAATCTGAGTAAGTGATTCGCAGTCCCTTGGGTCTTCAATCAATGATATGTTTCCTCTGAGATTTGTAATAGCACTTTATATTTGCTTTGTTTTGATGATGATGATGATGCAGGTAAAAAATAAAGAGAATCAATCAAGAAATCAAACTGTTATCAGGAAACATCACGGCGAATCAGAAGAAGAGAGGAAGTTTGTGCGTTGTGAGTAGTCCAGGTGCGTACATCACTTGAAATGCTTCGCATTGTCAATCTTGTAAAGTTGAACTAACCATGGAATTTCACGTCTAAACCCATCCGAGATCATTCCCAACGATGGTTCACCTACTCCGTCTGTCTTTTTTAGCGTCTCTCTTTAAATAAAACAAGACAACAATAAGGAGGCAGGGAATAATCAAAGCCAAGACCTTGTCTGTGTACACATGATTGAGTGGTGAGTGCACAAGAACAAAGGTTGAGGCTGAGAAATCTGCAATTCGCTGAAAGGTGTAAATGAAGCAAAAATGGCAAAGTGTCAGCATCAAAAGAAAATTATTTGTTTTCAGCTCTGAAAAATGAGTCGCACACTTAGACTGGAGATGATGAGACGGCATGTAGAAGTTTGTTTTTTTTTTATTTCAACCTGTTTGTGTTCAGTAAAAGCAGCAGCACACACACAGTAACAGGCGGAAAGTAGAAGATTTGGATTTAGTTATTTTTCAGGTATTATTGAAGTATTTTTATGTCAGCTCTTTCATTTTACACCCAACATTTTTATCAAAAAATACCTGTTATTTCCGACTTGTTACTTTAGATTTAACAAATTTAAGGGGAATTATGTTTTTGCTTTTTCTCATCATTGTACACCCTTCCACCATCAGGACCAATTTCAATCTAGTGGATGTAACTATATCAGATAAAAACATTTTAAAAACACACAGCCCTGGTAAATCTATCAGTAAACATTCCAAACCACCACTGTAACAAGACAAAAACACATCTATAGTCTCTGCTTTCATAAGTTAGTGCTTATTTTCTTCATTTATTACATTTATTTTTGACTTAAATGCTATAAAATTAGTGCAATCTGAGTACAACAACCGATTACACTGCACATGCAAAGAAATGTTTTGTCTTCTTCTAGAGCACAGGTGTCAAACTGGATTGCCAAAGGGTTCCATATTAGCCTGGTCAGCCATTTGTTATTCTCCATAAGAAATCTGTCTTGAATCCAAATAAGAAGGCGGGACTAACAGGCACAGAGTAAACCAATCACAGATAAGACAGAGTGGAATCTGTAGCTTTGTCTGCAGAGCTGCATAGTAATAGTGCTTGCTGGTGACCTATTTGCTAGATAGCAAATTTTTTTCAGGGCTACAGGAGGCTCATGGTGAGGTGAGGGGGCGTTTGTTCAAAAAAGTTGAGAACCACTGTTTTAGGGGAATACAGGATTACCATGGAGTTCTCTAATATGGGCTCCTACACCTTCAACTTTACATCATTCAGACGGCACCACATTTTACCTTCAGGTTTTAAAATAACTGAATCTGATCACTTGGAATTATAGAACTGGCAAACTGGTGTGATATTCTGCTAATGGATATAAAGACATCTACATAACTCCTACTACATAAAATCTTGCATGAGAAATGATGTCAGATTGGCAGCATACCTTAAATTAGGTATTATTCTCCTGGTAGCAAAATCATTGTTGACATGTCATGTAAAAGATGCAATCCAATGAAATCATCAAAAAAAAAAAAAAAAAAGAGAACGCAATAAAAAATATAGAAAATGCAATAAGATGGAAACAACAAAACAGACGTGACAACAAAAGGATGTTCCGTTGCTGATGTTTGACAGTTGTTGTTTTTTTATATTATTTGAAGATTCAGTGGTTTAACATTGTTGTTATATTACATTACTATAACATGAGGTTGCGTTAACTTTACACAGAAACTCTAAAAATATTGTTGCCCTTAAAAAATCATTATATTTCAGCCTGTGAAGAAGTTAAATCAGTACCTCTACTTTTACCTGTGCATCTGTATTTCTACTTGAGTAAAGAATGTATAGTTTTTCTACCTCTGTTCCACTCTATAGAAAATATTGTGTTAGCAGCAACAAGTCTGCTCCACTTCCTGGCAGAAACACTTTCACCAGTAAAAGGAAATATTCTGCCTAGAGTCAACATCAAACCCATATAGTTTTGTGTCTCCTCTCCTGCCTTGTTTTGTCTTGAAGGGGTGACAGCTCAGATCAGCGAAGAGAATCAGATGGCACCGAGTTGATTGTGCTTTTCCATCAACACAATGCCTTCATTGTACGAGTGCTGACGATTGATTTAAAAAGATCTTTTTCTTATTATGTCTGCAAAGCCTGAGGTGCGACGCTATCTCCTACCTATTCTCAACCATCTCTCCGGTAAGTTTTAAACACCTCCTGCAGACGTTTCTGGCATTTTTCATCCAGTTTGAACTAAATAAGAATGGATGTAGTTGAGTTTCATTTTTTGGGAAACGAGGACAGCGAATGCCTCTTACTCTAAATCAGCTCCATCAGTTCAGTGAACCCCCGTTCCTCGCTGTGACAGTCGAATATGTGTGGGTGACAGTACAAACAAAGGTGAATCGATGCATTTCCCAGAGGAGGAGACAAAGAGAGGTTGAGAGGAAGACGGGGAGAGAGCGAGTGGAAAGACTGAGAGATGAAGGTGGCAGCGTGACATAGAGAGTGTGACAGTGTCATGCAGGCTGGTTTCATCGTTTCTCCCCAGCGCCCTGGGGAGATCATTAGCTCACAATATGGAGTCTATCAATCCTCACAGAATACCACTCTCCCCTCCGGATACATGTCCCGTCTGTCTGTCTCTGTCTCCCTCTCAGTCTGTCTGTTTGTCTGCATGCTGCTCACACTTGTACATTTGGGCATCGTGAAAATCAACTTAGTCTGGGACTGTTGCATTGTGTCTGCCCCCTTTAGGGATTATTCATAGAAAAGTCACTAGCTTAAAAATGAACTGTTATCGTCTGTTACAGTAGGTTTATTGTAGTTCAGGAAAGTGACAAAGCAATCTTAACCTTTTATTGGGCAAGTGGCTATTTTTGGTCATTTCCACATACATTACAAAATAGTGGCAACGACAGCTATGCCTCATTTCCACTACATGGAACTGCTCGAATCAGCTCGGCTAGACTCGGCTCGGGTACCAGGTCCTATTCCTGGAGTCCGTTTCCATTACGGGATACTACCAACTTTTTTACCTGGACATCATAGCGATGACGTCCAGGTAAAAAAAGTGTCGTCTGCTCAGAGAGTTGCTGATAAACTCACTCGTTGTGTGTTGTCTCGTCAAGCTCTATGGCATGCTGAGTTTTTACACCTGAATCTCCTCGACAGACCATGGTGTAGTTTTACGGGCTGTCATCATGTGGATTAACCTACCGCTATATTTACTGTCAACTTCCGCATCTGTTTTTTGTAAAACAGTTGTCACAGAGACAACTCTCTGACCAATCAGTGGTCTGCAGTGTTTACACGTCACGTTTTAGTATCTGGTCCCCAGTTCTGGAACCTCAGCGGAGGTGATACCAAAAAACTAGCACCAGGTACCAGATTCCAGGCCCTTTTTCGTAATGAAAATGCAAAAAGGCCGAGTCGAGTCGAGCCGGTACCACGTAGTGGAAACGCGGTATTACAGTGAGTCAACAATCTCAGGTCCAGTGTGGTCTACAGGGTCTGTAAGGTCCACCTCTGCATGAACAGTGAGTGTACCTGCTTTGTTAGGTACCATGAAGTAATGGTACTGATGTAAGGAATGATGTTCAAAGGGAGAATGTGGATGTGGACAGGGGTCTGGATCAGCACTTATGATGGTCTAATGGTCTAAAGGTGATGTTCTTTTCACCTTACATGTGTTTTTCTTGTATTTTTTTTTTTATGTGTACTTGTTGGATATTTTTGTTTTTTTTGCCACTTACAGGTAAGGAACCAAATATGGTAACTTCACTGACCTTGATTTTCTACATAACAACTAAAGATTTTGAAAAATTTCACAAAAGTAATACATTCTTTTTATGTCCTCCAATAACACACTAAGTTTGAAATTTTGAATTTCACAGTATTTCTATGAGTGACCTATAAAGGGTTAAACTAGTAGTTAGATAAAAGTGAGATAAAAACTAACAAGGACCTCAAGTCACAGACTCAGGAACAGTTTTTACAAAAGGGCAATCCCCTTAATAATGAAAATATTGAGGATGGACTTGATTAGCTGCTTTTGTTTGTTTGTTTGCTTGTTTGTTTGGAATATAACATTAAAACCAAACAACAAAAATATTTGTATTAAAAGAAAGGAAAACATTCAAAAAGGAGCAGGATGAAGTTTAACTTATAATCTCCTGCCTCGTTACCCCATCCTTCTACCTATCCTAAATTCTAATGTCAGATCCCATAACCAACTCAAATATCCTACACATAACAGACTAAATTCTGACTAAGCACAAAACACAAAAACGCTATATATACCAAAGATAGACTCTGTCTATTTTGCAACAGTATTTTACATCTTTTGACAGTGGGCCTTTAGCAATAACCTTTACACACTGTATTTACATATTTTGCACATATGCATATTTTTCACATATTGTAGAGTTTATTCTGTGTATATTTGTTCTGTTTTTATTGTTGCATGGTTTCTCTTTTGCACCATGTGGGGCAGCGCTCCAGTTTCATTGTACTGTGTCCACAGCACGTTGGTGCAATGACAATAAAGATTTATCATAAGCCTCAACTATAATACAACATATAGCTACTTTTAAATAAAAATGACCTCTTATATAGATGGACATGTAAAAATACAATGAACAATGTGGAAACAGAAGTGCATTTTATATGAAATGTGTAAAGAAAAATAAAAACTCATGTCCTGACATCCTTATTTCATCTATCATTCTTTTCCAACTTCTTTAATTCAACACTTTCCTCTCAGTCACAAATAAAGAACCACTTACTAAAACCAAAACTAAAGTCAATTCAACAAAACAAAACATTAGTAATTTGTTTAAATTAAATGAAAAAAAAAAATGATTCTGAATGAATAATAGCAAAATGGAATATGGAAAATAATATATTTAATGTATATATAGTGTTTCTCCTTTTTTGAGCCTTTAATGACACAATTTCAAACAAGAATGTAAGAAAATGAAAATATTTTGTAGAGTATAGGACACTGAGTACTCTTTCACAAAAGAAGCAGAGAATAAAAATGGGTACAAGCCTCTCATAAGTAAGAAGAAAATATAAACATGACACTTTTACATTTTCAGTTTTTTTAGCAGAAAAATAATGACCATAATATGCAAAATACAACACATGAAATGAACAGAAGTGGCATACACGATGAAAATACTGATGTAAATTTGTGTGATTCCCAACAATATAAATGTAATGATCCCATATCTGTATATTTTCATAACACACAGGCCTTTTACTGACCCTTCTCTTACATAAATGATGGATTATCTGTAATAAAAGGTAAAAGTTGAGAAGTAAAGCTGAAAAAAATACATGCAATTGAGACTATAAGGTCCTCAAACAGTGCAAAAATTAAAATCTAACCAAGTGTATTTTTCTCATTTCTAGTCAAAATATGTCATTGCACTTACAATAAGACATAATCACCTAAAGAGTAACTTGTAAGTGAGATATAAGACCTTATTTTTAGACAATAGATCTTGAAAATCTTATTTCAAGAAAGCTTACCAAGATAATTTTCACTTGTTCCATTGGCAGATTTTTTTTGCTTAACTCAAGATTTTTTTTTTTTTTTGATTAATTCAAGATTTTTTTTTTTTTTTTTTTTGCTTAATTCACGTTTTTTTTTGCTTAATTCAACATTTTTTTTGCTTATTTCAAGATTTTTTTTTGCTTAATTCAAGATTTTTTTTTTTTGCTTAATTCAAGACTTTTTTTTGCTTAATTCAAGATTTTTTTTTTACTTAATTCAATTTTTTTTTGCTTAATTCAAGTTTTTTGCTTAATTCAAGTTCTTTTTTTGCTTAATTCAAGATTTTTTTTTTTTTTTTTGCTTAATTCAAGAATTTTTTTGCTTAATTCAAGTTCTTTTTTAGCTTAATTCAAGATTTTTTTTGCTTAATTCAAGCAAAAAAAAAAGTGGTAAGATTTAGATTTTTGCAGTGAATGTTCTGTTTTTTGTTGTTTTAAAGCTATAAAGGCTGTGTTTTGTTCTGTGATGAGTGCTTCTCCTCTGTAGCCCGTTTTCCACAGTGCACACACAAGTATTTAATACACAGTAATAGCATCCTGTCATGTAGTTATGGGTCCAGTATGCAGAGGGAAGGCTGTGTGGAGATAATGCACCAGTGACCCCGATGGCAAAGAGGTGAATGTGGTCCTAATTGGAAAACAGTTTCACACACACATACACACATACACGTTTACCCCTACACCCCCACATCCACCAGCGAACGCACACACCCTCAAAGACCCTCTGGGAGGTAATCTCTCTTCCTGTTCCGGCTATGCCTGGTCAGCCAAGCGGAGCTGCCACCTCATTGTGTCCTTCTGTACCAAGGCTCTGTACGGTCCTCCTGCATCCACACAAAGAGAGAGGGGGGCTCAGTTCAGCAAACACACACACACAAACACACACATACACACACACACACACACACAGGGCTGCATGAAGCCTGATGCCCTGCAGTACAAACAAAAGGATTTTACAGAGGCTGCAGCACAGATTCACAAACTACTGGTTCCTGTGCATGTGTGTGTAGATGTGTGTGTACCTGTGAGTGTTTGTTTCTATGTTTGTTCAAATGGATGGCTCTTTAAAAAAAAATTAACAAAAAAAAAAATGCATTGAGGAGCAGCTGTTCTGTACTAAATAAACATTCTGGTGGCTTATATGGTGTTATGATGCATATGGGTCAAAAATATGACAATGTGAGCACAACACAGATGAACAGGAGTGTGTTATAGGTTGAATGCATGCTACAAACATAATACCATGGGCTTGCATCATGAAGAGGGATTATGGGGGTTAGCGAGGTAATTCCGCTTCAACCCATTGGTGTCAATGTCAAGAAGGTAGTAAATCGTCATGGTAACTTATACTGAAAACCTAACCTGCTCTACAGTATATAGCAGGTTATGAGACAGTGGATCACAGCATATAAAAGTAAAACCTGCTGCTGACCTCTACTGACCCCCCCAGTCTGTCGAGAACAGGGGTGTTATTGTCATTTTAGTTCAGGGGCCACATCCAGCCCAGTTTGATCTCAAGTAGGCCACACTAGTAATATAATAACGTAATAACCTATAAATAATGCCTATAATAATCCATCCTGGGCCAGACTGGACCCTTTGGCAGGCTAGTTTTGACCTGCAGGTTGTATGTTTGACAGCCCTGTCCAAGAAGATCCAATAGACCTCAGTGTGTAGTCAAAAAAAAAAAAAAACTTGCACTGCCCAGACAGTGCATCCCTTAAGAAGGACAGAGTTATAAAGCATATGCATGTGATGCTAGCAGAAGTCACTGTGGTTCCGCCCACTGAGTGGCAGAAAGAGGGAGATGAGTGACAGCGTTGGCTTCAATACTTGTCTAAACTGAAGAACAGTATTTAACTAGAAGCACTCGGAGAGCGCAGACCTCCGCCAAGGCTGATCAGTGGCCCCCCCCCCGTGGGCCCCCCCACCCCCGATCACCACCAAAATTTAATCATTTCTTCCTTATCCCATTTCCAACAAACCCTGAAAATTTCATCCAAATCTGTCCATAACTTTTTGAGTTATGTTGCACACTAACGGACAGACAAACAAACAGACAAACAAACAAACAGACAAACAAACAAACAAACCCTGGCAAAAACATAACCTCCTTGGCGGAGGTAATTACGTATTGTTTTGGCTAACGTTACTTCTTAGTAAAGCTCTTGGTTTCATGATCAGATCTTTCATGGTTTTTGTCTTCATTTTGTGATTCTGAACCTTGCGCTCCTACATGATTTGTAAACTAACTTAAACTGAGGCTAACCCAGTTTTTCAAATACAGGAGTACTGGAGAATAAAGCTACGATGGAGTATTAGGGCCACATAAGAAAATAAAAACGCTTGTCACTACGAGTATAAAATCATAAAATATCGATATAAAACCTGTAATTTTATGAGAATAAAGTCAAATACAAAAAGAATCACAATGTTATGACAATAAAGTCGTAGTTATAAAAAAACCTCATAATTTAGCAAAAATGTCATTCGTTTATGAGATTAAAGTCGTCATATTCCGACAATAAAACCATAATATTACAAGAATAATGTCGTAATTTAAAAACAGGTGGTAAAATATCCTAATTTACCAGAATAAAGTCGTCCCCTGCTGGTCCACAGCAGTAGTTTGTGTGTTGTATAAAGTACTTGATCTGAACTAGACTCAGTAAATCTCCTCAGTACCAGTAGATCCTGCATATATTCACTGGGGTCAGTACATGGTCTACTGTAAATGCACTTTGGATCAGCTGGTTCTCTGCCTAGTTTTAGCCCCTGGTCATCAGTGATGATGAAACCATGTATATTTGTTTTGGGTAAAAATAGCGATGATCCCCTACACCCTGGATGTCCAGATATGCGATTTCTGTCCACATGTCAGTGTTCATGGACCACTTGTTCTTTTGGTAGCTCATACAGATCCATGTCCAGTCCAACTGTCCTTAATTTAATTTCATATTTCACATTTTCCCGGTCTGGCTGTGTTTACCGCTACACTCCGTCATGTTGAGCAGGTTGGTTTTTGACACTCAGTTTGACTTAGAGGGGCGTGGCCCAAGGGGAAGTGACATATGTGCATACCCTCTATATAAGCCCCTTTTACACAGCACTTCTGTTCCGGGAATATTTCACCTTAATTTCGGAACGACGTCTGTGTAAACAAAATGGTGGGATCATTTGGTCCCACCTCTAACACCTCTGGAGGTAGTAACAGAGCCTTGATAAAGGTGGAATCATGATGAACACCAGGATTCATCAGGCTCAGATTGTGAAAGAATGGTTCAAGCAGCATTTTCACTTTGATTTGAGTCCAGACCTGAACCCCATTGGGAATTTTGGAATGTGATGGAGAAGACTTCACACAATAATCTGATTCTACCATCATCAGTACAAAATGTTGTTAAAAAAAATAATGCAACTATTGACTTAAGTAAGTTTGTGACATTTAGTGTGACATTGCTTAAGCATTGAATGTCATAAACAATGCCATAGCAGTTTTTTTTTTTTTTTAAACCTTTATTTAACCAGGAAAAAAGATCCCATTGAGATTAAGAACCTCTTTTCCAAGGGAGTCCTGGCCAAGAGGCAGCATAAAATACAACATATAGTTACAACATGCAATCATTTACAGGACAAGTCAAACTATGAAAAACAAGTTCAAGTCACTGAGTAAGTCTTTAGCACTTTGAGTTTGGATTTAAAAGCATTCAAGGAGATCAATTCAGTCAGTTTCCAGTCTTTTAGCAAATGTGTCCTGCAGTCAAACAAAATATCATGTATATGACTAGTGATTTTGATAAAAACATCAACTGAAACATGTAAACAGTGAGTAAATTTGTCATCAGCTTTCCCTCCTGACTTCATCTATAACGAAATGTAGCTTTTAGCCTGTATTTTATCTCTAAACTTATCCTAATTCCTGCTCATATCTGTATAATTCGATAGTTTTTTTCTGTTTTATATTAGGGACTCTAAATCTGTCCAGGTCTGTGTTTGGACAAGTTTCCTCCCTGTTATATGAATCTGCTTGGAGTCAGAATGGATTAGATTTTTTTTTTTTTTTTTTTTTTTTTACAAAAGAACAATCTGCATTATTTCGGTATTATGTGACCATGCTAAATTTCTCCCCTTTAGAATTATATCAAAAAGGAAAGAGAAAACACTGAAACACTGCAAATCAGATGCAGCATTTTCCCCTGACTCAACACACACTGAGAGGCTAAAAGGCATTTGGAGGTCAAATAAAAGGAAATGAGCCTGGGTACATGAAACATAAACTCTCAGTACATCAATACATGTTTAACAGATATCAAACAGCTCATAAATGTAAATTAATATGATATATGGGGGAGCAGTAAATACACAGATTCTGCCTCTCCATTGGGCAATAATTTTTTTCCTTCTTCCACCCTTGTTCCCCGTGTTCTAACCAACACACATTTATACGTACATCATATCCTCATCATTACCACTTGACTTGTTTCATGTATTTCACTTGATTCAGTCTGTACCTGCAGCCAATAGACACTTACTTTAATTTCTTTTTAGCTTTTCAATTTATTTCACCTAAGAGGTTTTTAAAAATTCATTAATGTTTTGCGTAAAACACTTCTGGGAGTCTCATATCGATTTCTTATTAATAGGTTGTTTGTATAATGAATTATTTTGTTCTTTAGGCAACTAATATGTAAAGCTGGAATGCAGTTTGTGGGGGGAAAAAAAATGGCCCCAGGTGCTGGAATCATCAGCGAGGAAAAAATATTAACATCTTTATTCATTTAAAGAGAAAAAAAAAACAAAAGAAAACAACAGAAAAAAATCGTTAGCTGTCATATTCTACAACTCGTAAATGTATATTGTCGGACTCACTCAGGTTTTTACCCCCGAGTGGTTTACTTACAATCAATGTCTGTCAGTATGCAAGCATGCACATACGTCTCTTTGTCATTGGCAATAAAAAGTGACACGACACTGACACAATACAATTTTACGAAAGTGCATTAATAAAAATATAAATTATCCACTGTTTAGTAAGAGTGTCATACAATCAATACAGTCTTGTTGCTTTGGAGCGTCTGAAAATATTTGTTTGTGTGTAAGTGGTAAAGAAAATGGAGTGAGAAGATAAAAAGCAAAGGCTGCTGTAAAACAAAGCAAAGGAAATGTTCTGTTTAGCAGCTCATAAACATATAGAAAAATGAGTGGAAAAAATAACAAAATACGTGACAAGATATTGCAATAATAAGAGCAATAATGTTCCTCCAGTTAAAACCATTCAACTAAACTGATGCAAACTGCAGTATGGAAGTAGTAGATATTAGCTTATATTATCAATTGACATCTAAAATACTATTCAAGATATAGTGTTGCGCCTAAAGTTGGAAATATTTGTACATTTTCTCATGAAATGATTGTGACAATGTGATTTATTATTGATAGATAAAGTGTAACCAGGACTTAGTATGAAATAATTACACCTGATCAAAGGTGTTTACTGATGTGTAGAAATAGGAATAAGTCTGAAAACCAAATTATTGAGACCGATCTCATGAAATTGAGTTGTATGTCATGTCAGTTCTTATGGCATTTGGTGTCCTATACATATGCATTTTAGTCCTTTTGTGTGTTATTCAACGCCATTTGATTGCGTGTCATTTTAAGCCAAGATTTCCAGTTCACATAACCCTAACCCTAACCCTCAGTACACACGGAAAGCTTATAATGCATACAGATAACACAACAATTTAAAGTGGTGTGTATATTTACGCAAGTCATGATATCACATTGAATTATTCCAGTTTTAAGGTCAACAATGTACAGTCGTGGAAAAAATTATTAGACCATCAAAAGCCATTAAAAACAATGGTTATGCAATCAAGTCCTAACTCCTGTGTGTATCATGTGACTAAAACAGACAGAAAAGAAAACATGGAATGCCTAAAAGCACTGTTTTTGTCAGTACAATGCCATAGATATTGATGTAAGACTGAAGTGATTTTGGTTATTATCAAGAAAACATGGAAAATGGATAGATATCAGCTCTGAAATTAAACTCTTATGAGCAATTTTTTGTTGTTATCATTATATTTCTTCAAACAAATGTCCCTGTAGTACCAGGCATTAAAATGAACAAGAAATTGCAGAAAACAAGAGTGGTCTGATAATTTTTTTCCATGACTGTATTATGGGTACTTTAAGGTTGTCCCTTAATCTAACCTCCTAATCTCCAACTATTATGATGAAACAAGTTTGCATGTTGTTGCTTATTTTTTTAAAAATGCATTCTATATTGTTTCTTAGTGACATAAAAATGCATTTATTTTAGGTTTTCTTTTGAAATCGTGCTGTTTCATGCGATCGCTTTAAGGCTCATTCTCATGCTATTTGCACTATTTAATTCTTTTTTTTTTTTTTTCCAAACATTCCTAGTTGCAATACTTTTATTTTTTCTAATGAAAATCAGTGTGCCTTCTTACTGTTATTTGTTGTGCCTAGAAATTCTTGCACTAAACTGGACAGCTCTACCTCAATTTTCTTGTACTTGTACAATAACAATAAAGAGATTCTGATTCTCATTTATGCTCGTGTTACATACATAAATAGGTTTGTCCATTTGTAACATCATCCAACATCACTACTTTCATACTTCCATGCATCCAGTGCGTTGGAATGAGCATTTCTCAGTCAATCCACTAGAGGGTGCTGCTTTCAATTACCATACTGGCTAAATACCACTAAGAAGAGTTAAGTTTTTTGAGAAGAAGAAGAACGTCAATAATAATAACACACATGACGACAACAGAGGAGGCTTTACTAATGTGGATGTTAATGTTAATATTCAGAAGGGTAGTTGTCATAAATATGTCGGTAGTTTTTCATCAACTCACACAGTCACTCTTTGAAAAGTTCCACTATTTCTGGCAATTATTCTCTTCAAATCTCAACATCACCTCCTTGGTTCCCGGTGGTACTGCTCCATATTCTTCATCTGGGTACGCATTCGCAAGCTCCTGGAAAATGGATAGAATTATGTATGGAATGTAAGCAGAGGATGGACAGAATGCTTCGTATGACTCCGTCTGCGTCTTTAACATAGAGCATAAATGGGCCTTTATAAGATGATTGGACAAGGTTCAGTACACCATGCTCTGTTCCACTTGACGACATGGTGTCTGGTTCAGGTATGTTAAGTGTCTACTGTGACCATGAACCTAAGCAGGGTACGATCCATAAGGCGTTGTTTCTGAGTCAACTCCACAAGACAGTGATGGTGGTACACTCAGACCTGGACCATGAAACTTAATGTGACTACCAGCAGAAGGATGCCATGCCTGTGGTGAGTGCACCTTAAGGCTCCTACAAGCTGTGAGTTCATTGCCAGTCACACTGTGCGACATGGGTCTAATAAACCTGAGTGTGTGCATGTGTACAGGCTGTGCAATGATGAAAACTTACTGAACCTAAGGCCACGACACAAGTCAGAACACAATCACGCTGTCTGTCGGTGACGTAGATACTTTAAATGCATAAATAATTCAAAGTCAAGGAAAGAGGATTTTACAAAGAAAGCTAAAGATTACAGTTTTTGTAAGCAAAAAAAGTACTGTGTATCCTGATGATAAATGTAAAGTTTATTTATATATTCTTACTGGTTGTTGAATAGACCTTGGTCATAACAGCAGCCACATTTTGAGATGGTTACCGAAGCACGAGAATTTTATCCCATGTTGTATTTAGTGGCAAGACCAGGACTATGACTGTCTGAAAAACTTCTTTTACAATGTGCCATATAATCTGTGTTGAGGTTCCCTGTTCTCTGTGCACTGTGTGGGTTTCCTCCATTAAACACAGGTACTTTTAGGTTAATTCTCTCACGGTGCTGATGAAGATCTGGAGTTGTCCTTCAATGACAGTTCACTGCTCCTAATGTGTGCTAATGCTAATGCTAATGCTATGTACTGTGTGTATGTATTAGGATGGGTAAGATGCAAAGACTGAGGCCGTTTCTCAATATCAAGTTCGCAGAGTACAGTCTTGCGAACTTGAAAAGTACGATCTTGTTAAGAACGGTCCCAGAGAATGGACTTCCTAAGAACGCAAGTCTCTAATTGGAACGGTTGCATACTTGTGAAGTTTCTTCCCTGGCTCTGCTGTATTTCCACCATCGACTCCCTAACATCTGTCCCTCAATTCACCACAATGTCACTCAATTTGATTTCAGTACATTTGTACAACTTTATATTTTTTATACAGTTTGTATATATCTATGTATAAATTTTGCTCAATCCCAAATGATAATAAAGATATATTGCTCACTATTCTGCCTCTGGTGTGTGTTCTAACATTGTTTCGCATCATCTGCGGTCATCTCAATAAAACATTTATGAACTAGAAAAGCACTCAGAGAGCGCAGACCTCCACCAAGGCAGATCAGTGTCGTCGTCCCCCCGATCAACACCAATATTTAATCATTTGTTCCTTGTGCCAGAATCAACATTTCTTGAAATTTTCATCCAAATCTGTCCATAACTTTTTGCGTTATCTTGCACACAGACAGACAGACAGACCAACGCCGGCAAAAACATAACCTCCTTGGTGGAGGTAATTAAGTTAGCACAGAAGCCACCATTGCATTCAAAAGTCGCATGAAGTGCATTTTGGGATATTTGCTAACCAAGTCTACATGAGTCACCAACCGGTGCATCATTGGTTTAAGCTAGCTGACAAGAACAACATCTGGGTATTCCATGCATTCTTGGTTTGTGTGGAACAGTACTTGGGCCCCAACTGATGACGTTTCACGAGACTGCAAGAAAGGAAGAACAAACAAAAATGCATATTAAGAACGGCATGAATTTCGTTACGGGGATTTTTTTTTCTGAACAGCCCATATTTGTGCAGTATATCCTCAGCTTCAGGCCGTCGGTTGAGACTGATTTTAGTGAAATAGCTGACTGCCTGAGTTCCTCTTTCACATGTCTGGATATTGACTAAAAGTATGAAAATCAATGTGGAATTTCCAGGGGACCTCGATACTAACTACCTATTTCATGCAACAAAAGGTAACAAAAAACATCAGAGAACAAGGATTTTGTTTGAAAAACTGACCAAGGTCTCTTATGGAAATCAATCTGCAGACTGTCATCATGGGTGTAGGAAACCAAGATGGTCATCAGCCTAGAAGTGGGCTTAGCTAACATCATCAAATGGCCACCTCAGCATGTGTGAAACAGTTTGGGTGTTCCTGTAGAAAACTGAGTGTTTATAGTGTAAAGAAAGAACTGTGACGACTAACCATGTGACACTGTCTGTGACCGCAAAACCAGAGATGGCACCATGTTTCAAAGACAAAACGATTTATACTGAATTTAGTGCCATCTTAAATGTTTTTGTTTCTTAGATTTGCATACTAAAATGCTTGTTTTTTGGTTGTTGGATAGCAGTTTGCACTCAGTCAGGATTTATGGGTAGAAGCGCTTGTGAATACTAACTCCATTTGCTACTCCACCTGTAACTTTTGTTGTTTTGAAACCCTTTATGCTGCCAGATGTCCCTACTATTTAGTTTACTCGCCTGCACAAATCTGCTCTAAAAGTCCAAATGATTATCCAAAGAAAGTCAACACCATAAGGAAATAATAACAAAAAAACAAAAACTTCACATTGTTAAAATGAGATATAACAGATAAAGTTTGAGGGTTTGTTTATACACCAGGTTCTTCAGGGTCACGGTAAGGTTTGGGACGACACTTTGACAGGTACATGTGCACAAATACACACATGCCAGTACACAATGCAGCCACAGTCGCATGACTCAAGCAGCCAAGCGACTCTTGTTAATGCGTTATTGGAGCTGCCATCCTGATTCACTCTATTTATCACCTTTTTCAAGTTTGTTTACTGCTGCCTGTAACTCATGCCAGCAACAGACAGACCATTCCTCTCTTCTGCACATATAAAACTTTTACTAGGCTAACAAACTGCTAGCGTCGACAGGGACGCTTGGTACAGAGAAGAAGAAAGGGAAGGGACAACATAGAGAGAGAAGAAAAGGACAGATTTATGCCGCCTTGTAAATTTGTCTATCAGAGCATTCTTTCTTATCAGCTACATTTGATCTCTTAGCTCAACAATGAGCCGTCCAGACGGTCTTGAAGAGGAAGCCAACCCACGCTGCAGTCGTGCATTCAGAAATTAAACTGCAGAGAAAAGTTAGAGGTCATTTTTGCAGAAGGCAGAAACTAAAAAGTAATTTTCTAACATTTAAAAGGTGGATGTGTGTGTGATGCTACAGATCATAACGGTAAATAAAGTCACAGAATAGGGCCAGATTCAGAACAGCAGGAGCCAAAAGAATGAATAACAGTAATGAAATGCCCAAAAGACTGCAGGGCAAAGAAACAGGTCATATTGAATAACTGGCAAGTACACAAACAAAAGTTCAGTTCAGACAAACAAATACAAAAAAAAAAGTAATGCACATGTTCAATTTAAAACAAAATGTAATAAACCCAGACATTTGAAACCCGTTAATGTTGAAGCAGGTGGATATGTGTGAAATGCCTCTGGTGAGTTTGGTATGTAGGTCAGAGGCTTCAAGGTTCACAGGGGTCAGAGTCCACCGTCCATTTCTAGCTCGGGTTAAAGGATATTCAGTAGTTACATAAGGGTTTTGGTTAAATGGATATTAATCATCCACATTCAAATAAAGCAGGTGACAGTCATAGACACACAGTCATACGTCACTGGATGCCATTCAATATTAAACAATATTAAACAGAAGTGGAGATTTTTTCCAGTCCACAAACAAGTGGTCCAACATGGCACATTAGTTTCATGAAAACATACTAACGAATGCAGATACTTTACATAACTGATATTTTTCTCCACACTTGGGCCTCTCACCCACAGGTAACAGCATTTTAGATCTTAAAAATAGAGATTTTTTTTTTTTTTTTATAAACACTGATATTTTTTTTTATAAACACTTCTCAAAGTAAAGAAAGTGAAAACAGGGAGACTGGAACAATGATGGTGTTCCCTTCCATTTTGCTCATGTCTGTTACTGCTTTATGTAATGAACCTACACCTGAATCATCAAAGGCAGGTGTATAAATCAGTGTATGACCTGCAATATAAATACCTTCGGGTGACTTACACTGTGTCCACCATTTTAAGTTTGCCAGATACAAGGCTCGTCTAAGTGTTTGTACCAGTTTGTAGTCGTTTTTCTATTGTCATGTGGCGATCATTTGTAAAACAAGGCCAGTATTGAATGTTGCAATCAAGGTTATTATTGTTAATGAAAACTAACAAAAATGACGAAAGCTAGAATTGAAAAAAAACATTTTTGTTAACTGAAATAAATAAAAACTATAATTAAAAGAAAAAAACGATAACTAACTGAAACTGTATTGTGTGTTTACAAAACTAACTAAAACGTATAAAAATTATGGATAAAATTCTCTTAGCTTTCATCTTTGCCCATATCGGATTGATATGAAATCGATTTTTTTCCCTCAAGCAATTTTAGCTAGCGGCGCCACACGATATTTAACGGTCCGTCACTTCTCATCACTTGTGGTTTAGAGTCATCTTCTGGTCCCCACTCTACCTGGAAACACGGAGACTAAAGTTGGGAGAAAGCAGCAGAGTCCTGTCTGGGATTTATTTGAATACAACGGCGAAGAAGATAAAAGATATGAAAAAACTCAAACTAAACTAGAACTAAGCATTTAGAAAGTAACGAAAACTAGTAAAAACCAGCAAAACTGCTTTAAAACAAATTAAAACTAACTGAATTAGAGAGAAAAAAGTCAAAACTAAATAAAACTAGAAGCACTCGGAGAGTGCAGACCTCCGCCAAGGCTGATCAGTGGCCCCCCCCCGTGGGCCCCCCCACGCCAAGGAGGTTATGTTTTTGCCAGGGTTTGTTTGTTTGTTTGTCTGTCTGTTTGTCTGTCCGTTAGTGTGCAACATAACTCAAAAAGTTATGGACAGATTTTGATGAAATTTTCAGGGTTTGTTGGAAATGGGCCCCCCCGTGGGCCCCCCCACCCCCGATCACCACCAAAATTTAATCATGTCTTCCTTATCCCATTTCCAACAAACCCTGAAAATTTCATCAAAATCTGTCCATAACTTTTTGAGTTATGTTGCAACACTAACGGACAGACAAACAGACAGACAGACAGACAGACAGACAAACAAACAAACCCTGGCAAAAACATAACCTCCTCGGCGGAGGTAACTAAACTATAATGAAAAATCCAAAACTATTATAATCTTGGTTGCACTGACCCCTCAGCCACCCCTTTTCACAAAGAAGACCACCCTGTACCTATACCCGTTTCTTCCAGCTCCCCCACCAGTATCACCATCCCCTCACCTCATCTGTGCTTCTACCTGCCCTCATGACCATGCACTGACCTCAGAAGACCTGAAAAAAGTAGGTCAACATTGCTATGATTTGACCTTGAAAAAGAAAATTAAGGTTGACTCCAAAAGAACTCGTCCAAGAACTTCCCATGATTCACCTAAATACCAAACAAAATGGAGATCAAATGATCTGGTGAAGAGTGATTGCATTGATGCTATTTTAAAAGGCCAAATTTGATGCGTCGACCCTGATTTGACCTTGAAAATGAAGGTCAAGGTCAACTCCCAAAGAGCCTGTCCAAGACCTTCAGGAGTCGTACCTAAATACCAAACATACAAGAGATTGGATGTGGTGAAGAGCAATCATGTTGACACTGATGGACACAGCGATAGTACCACTATGGTCGATGGTCGGCCGAGGGGGAACAAATGTGGACAGATGAAGAAAATATAAGAAATTTTGGACAGGGCATTATTTTGAGGTGATTATACAGTAATTAAAACATATCACAAAATTAACAAGATTGCACAGCATTTTCCATTTTCCAACCTAATTCACAAAAAGACAAGATTCCTAATAAGCTGTTGACATGGCAGCGGTGCAAATCCTAATTAAAAACAGAGTTTTTCATGGTCAGCTGATATTTGCACATGTCCAAAAAGCCCCTGTTATCCTCTTTAATTTAAAAGTAGATGTGTTTCTCTCTCTGATCCTAAATGCAGACTTATAGCCTAGCTGTGGGTAAAGGAGACCATGTTACAACCTGCAATAAAACCTAGAAACAAGACGCATATTCCAAATGACCTGCATACATGTCCAAAAACTGACCATAAAACTGCAATAATATCACCAGATCCCACATTATGTTAGAAAATCTCCCACAGCCTAATTCAGAACATCCAAACAGAGCAGACTGTTTACATGACACCTGTCACATTCAGAATACCGTCCTACTCAACATAATAGTGGAACATTAGTGTACTCAGTGTTGGCAGAATTAGGCCATAGATGTATTCAATTTTAATGGTGCATTTGTGTGTGTATGTTAGCATATGAATCCCCCCACCCCCACCCCCCACCCCACCAAACTGGAGACAAGGGGTTGTTGGTTTGGTTCTTTCTTGGTTGTTTCTTTGTTTGTTAACACTCTAGTAGCAAAACTATTGGTTGAATTCACACTAAATTTGGTTTATAAATTAGCAGTGACCAAAAGTAGATCTAATCACATTTTGGGAAAAGTAGGTCAAAGTTCAATTTTTTTTTTTCTTAATTTTTTTTCCCCCCTCATTTACGTATAATGGGAGAAATTTCAAACATCTGTAGCAGCAAAACTATTGCTTGAATTCATACCAAATTTGGTTTATAGATTGCCAGTGACCCTGAATAAATGTCAGTCAATTTTGGGAAAAGTAGGTCAAAATTAAAATTTTTTATGAATTAAAAACAAAAAAATCCCCCCCATTTACTTATAATGGCCACGACTTCAAATGTCTATAAAAACATCAATTTTGTTTCAATTTACTTTGAACTTGGCACATATATAGAAGAAATTGATATGCTGACATCAGCACACACATAGACATGATGACATCAGGTGGATCGATGCCAAAATAAGTTACAATATGTGCGAATGGCGGGGTTTGTTGTGCCTGGCACCACTTGTTACATTATTATTTTATCAGTAGCGCGTTGACCTGTGGGGATCCATGGGTTCTAGATGTGGTAGTTTTTATGTTGTTGTGTATTTGTGCCTGCTGTACCGCATTTGTCCAGCAGTCACTGCCAAAGTGTTCTGGGCATAGCAACGTGATTGTAAGGCTATTGTATTCCAAAATTACTAATATCTCCCAAAGTATTGGTCCTATCAACTTGCTGTTTTTGATACTGTCTTCCTTGACCAAAAATACACAGGTTTGCCAAACTGTAGCAGTCAGCTCCTTCTGGATTTTGTGTGATTCCCAAGACACACACACATACACACAGACCACTTGGCTTTTATAATTTAGATTAAAGAGACTCTGCTGAACTGATTGATTCTCTGTATGTGTTGTGGTGTATAATCAGCCACATCCTGGCAGAATACTGGCAGTGTTTCCTATTGTCATTTGGCAGAATGACAGAAACATGCACGTGTGGCATGACAAGCTGATGATGATGCTCTTTGTTTTCGCTGTGATACAGGAATAAACAAGTCAGTACCCTCCTTAAGCATCACCATTTTTATTTTCTTTATTTTTATTGTATCACCTCGAGCAAAATCCTCTAGTAACACATTCCTCAGGGAACTATGTGAATAGTTACATTCATTGTCTACACAAAAATGTGGCTTAAAAGCTTTTCACATTACCAGTATAACTAAATAATACAGAGTGAAACATGAGTCAAACTATCCTTTTGCTTCCTCTTTTTATATTATCAGTTTAAAAGTGATGTATTTATCTGGTCATCTACCGTAGGCCTGTGCAGAAAAAGCTGTACAGATTAGAATTTATGTAAAGCCACAAAAAATTCACCTATCTTCTGCTCCAGAATTACTCATTAGCTTTATGCATTTAACAACATTGGTGAAGAAAGCCTAAGCATTCAATGGGGCTGCTCCGTTTGTTAGGGGAGCTAGTGATTATTGTTTATTACTTCAATAAAAGCCATACAATCCTCAGCCTTCCTGTGCCCATCTGGTATAATGACAGCTTAAATATTCAAAGCTGTGGAGCCGTAAAATAAAAACAGAATGAGTAAAAAATAAAATGTGTGTAGTAGCTGGCTAGCTTCCCCCCCAGGGCTTTTTTTTTTTTTTTTTTTTCATACATCTCCAGTTTTGGATTGAGAAATGGACCAGCATTTAAAAGCAGCAGCTTGGCTCTTCACCAATGATGTATTCGAATATTTATTTATTTACCTGCATGCATTTACACGCACGTACGTACACATACTCATTCATGTCCATGCGCACACCCACGCAACCAGGCAAGTACACACTAATCGCATGCCCAGAGGATATGATATAACGAGATAAACCACAATCATTTTGCATGCACAATAATTACACCAAAGTATCATACATACACTGTACCAATTAAGCTAACACAATTAACTCCAGGGCCATGGAGGATCTTAGAGGCTTGGTGAACCTTATGAGAATATGTAGCAGGTCCTAGTCAATCCTCATTTCATATAATTCTTCCAAGTATCATGTAACCGTCTGTGTTGTGCACCTGTGGAGTATTAGGAGCGCCATTTGGCTCTGATTACATTTTCTGTCTCTGGCGGGCTTTGTGTTTTGCTGTCACATTTTCTCTGCCAAACTGTTTTGCTTTTGTAGGAACACTTAGTTCACCATAGCTGCCTCTCTAACGTTTTCAGTACAAATGGTTTTTGAGGCCGTTCACTCCCCTCTGCGTCACCTCTTCCTCTCTCTCTCACACTTCCCTCCTCCGCACTTCCTCATTCCGTCTCCCCGTCGCTATAACTAGGACCACTGTAGGCGATCAATACCTGACAATATGGTGAAATCATATATTTTTCTTTTCTTTAGCAAAATTCAATTTGGTCCTTAACATTCCAGTGGCTTTAATTAGATGCCCACGGTAGCAAATTGCAATTTACAT
This sequence comes from Sphaeramia orbicularis, assembly GCF_902148855.1. NCBI lineage: Eukaryota > Metazoa > Chordata > Actinopteri > Kurtiformes > Apogonidae > Sphaeramia > Sphaeramia orbicularis. The sequence goes on from NC_043978.1 coordinate 27,694,001, forward strand.
TTTTATAGTTTTTCGAGTTAATTAGCTTGCTCACTCAGCCAGACCCGACTTGTTTATGCTACTCCCTCCTTTTTCTCATTCTGCCCCTTTGCCTACTTTTTGAGGCCTCTACTTATGCGTTGTTTACCATGAAAAAAAGTTTCACAATTCCCCCTCAATAAACCAAATAAAACATTAAGTCTACAAACACTTTTATTAGCTATTTAGAAAATGGGCTGCGTTGCTACGGTGTATTGTTCTGACTTTATCAAAAAGTTTCGAAGCCTCAGCAATGTTACATCTCATTGCACAAAAACATTTTAATCATCGGTTTTATGAGGATGAACCTTTTAAAAACCAAATTATCCTGTCTTGGGCTCTTTTCTTCTACTTCTGCTATACTGAGTTTCACTTGGGCACAAACTTGTCTTGTAAACAAAATCTCACAATCCCAAGTTGCTTCAGTTCATTCCTTTTTTTTCCCAGTTTTACATGCAATATATAATCCAACCCAGAAAAGGGAAAAACAGTCTTGCCATTTTATGTTTCTGAAATGCATGGATACATATAATCATTGATTAATTTACAGTTCCTATAAAAACCATTCATCCTCTTGGATGTTTCCCCTTTTATTGCTTTAAAATGGAATCATGGTCAATATAATTTGGCTTTTTAAACAGAGAAAAGTGTCAAAGTAAAAACAAATTTCTATGTCAGTCAGTTTGTCATAATAATGTCAATTAATAAAGATAAAAAATATTACATAGATTAAAATTAGATTAAAATATTCAGCATAATATTAGGTCACTCTAGGTCCTAATTAAACCTAATTCAACATAGATCTCCCACCGGTGATGGCTCCACTCTAGTCTAGAAGGTCCAGTCACTGCTTAATCTGTTTAGATTCAAGCGTACCATTACACCATGAAGACAAAAGAACACTTCAAGCAGTTCAAAGAACAGCTTATTGAAAAGTATAAGTCAGGAGGTGTGCACAAGTACAAATAAAAATTACTAAGCATCCACTAGAGTTCAGTCAAATCCATCATTAATAAATCGAAGGAGTATATTACATGTGCAAATCGGCATTCAGCATGTCATTCTCACAAATCGAGAGCCCATGGAAGGAGGCCACTTAGTCACCTATGACTACTGTGAAGGAATTAAGAGCTTTAGTAACTGAGTTGGAGAGACTGAGCATCTGACAACATCAGCTGGAGGAAGGTTCTTTATTCTGATGAGACCAAAATGGAGTTTTTTTGCCATCAAACTACATATTATATTTGGTTGCATCATGCCGAGGAGATGGTTCTCAGCAGGCATGTAAAGTTAGAGGGTGAAATGAATGCAGTCAAAGATAAGGAAGTCCTGAAAGGCATTCTGATTCAGTTTGTGACAAAACTACAGCATGGGAGAGCATTCATTTTCCAGCAAAACAATTACCTGAAGCCTACAGTGAAAACTACACAGGCATTTTTTCAGCAGTGGTTCTCAACCTATTTTCAACAAATGCCTCTTTACGTCATCATGAGCCTCCTGCCCCCCCGAAAACAATTTTGTGACCGGGGGTGGAGTGTTATAGTGCTCCGTAGGTAATGGTCCCCTTACCGAATCATTATCCTCCTTGTCACGTCCATCAACCCTCTGAAACAAGATGTTGGGGGGAGTGGGTCTGACAGAGCTTATATACATAGCATAGGTAGTGGGGGGGGGGGGCGACGGACGTTATCACCAAAGACCAGGGGCAGCTCAAAAAGTGCCACGACGTACTTTATTGCGGAGGAGTGGAGGTTTCGGATATTCGCTATTGACATAACATGCTACTGGATATTGATACTTATTATAGACAAATGCCCCCCATTTCGGTCTTAGCGCCCCCCCTCTCAGCTTTCTCGTTCCAAACGCCCCCCCGACAGTGTCCCAACACATGTGCCTAGACCTCAATCCTGTAGAGAATCTGTGGCTAGACTTGAAAAAGACCGTTCACATCCAGTCCCCATGCAAAATGACAGAGCTTGAGCAGCTTTATAAAGAGAAATGGAGTAAATTTACAGTGTCCACATGTGTCGGCCTGATTAAGACCTATTCACAGACTCAGTGCTGTGAATGGGGCCAAAGATACATCTACTGTATACTGAGATTAAGGGGGTGAATATTAATGCAATCACTTATTTTACATCATATATTTCTAAGAATTACATTTTCTTTGTAGAAATTTGTTTCCATTTTGACACTGAGTATTTTTGTTAATATTTGCCAAAAAACTAATTATATTGACCATGGTTCCAATTTTGAAAGCAATGAAAGGGGAAATATCCAGTGGGCTGATTACTTAAGCAAAATTATTCTAGTAATTTTGCTCACCATTGTCTCTTTTAAGGCATCTACTAGTATACAGTATTGTTTTGGAATGCAAGTACAGTGTAAAAAAACAAACTTAGAATATAATTAAGGGTAGGTACAGAAATAGACTGAACCAATCCAGTGAAAACAGAAATACCTTTGTTCACCTCAGGTAGCTTCAAGTCTATACAATTTAAACCTCTCTTCAGCCCAAAATACACTGCAGTTTCTCTGGAATGTATTTCTCTATAGAGTTGAACTCTGCCAAAATAAAGCTGACCCTTGCTGCTTACTAGTTTCGTGCAATGAAATCACAATGTGGATGTTCTGACCTACCATTGTCAGAAAGAGACAAGAAACAATGTCTCTTTTTGTTACTTGTCTGGCATCTTGTTTCTTTATTCCTACCCATTATCATGTTTATTCTAAATTTAAACCTTCCTTTTTAGATGACAGATATTCACAGGAGAGAATCAGAGTAAAAGGAAAAAGACAAAGAAAGGTAAAACAAGAGATGGGGGGGGGGGGGGGGGGGTGCGAGTACAACAAAGTGAGAGACAGTTAGAAAGGAGAGTCAGTCAGTGCAGCAATCAGCCGAGCAGACAGGCAAGTCACCTCTACTGTCAGTCACCACTCCCCCCTGTGACCAGAGGACTAAATGAAACAAGGCCTTAGAGGTCCTCCATGTTGTCTTCTCTTTCATCCTTTTCCACCATCACTCTTCATCTTCTTAACAGACATCAGACATTCAGCGACGTGGCCCTGGAGACCGCGGGGCTCTTCGGATCCAACGGGTTGTGTCTGCCAAGAGACTATGTAAGCACTGACCTCCATTACAACACAATTAAACCACTTCCTCCGAGGTAAAAGAGCACATGTGCTTCCCCACTCCCCCTTGTCTATTCATGTTTGCTCCCTTCTTTTCTTGAACATCACTCCCTTGTTCCTCATTAAAACATCACATCTCTTTAGCGAGGTCTACTCTGACATATTGTGCAGTTTGTTGTTATTGTTTGACAGAGGCTGTTACTTCCAGTGGCTCTGGGAGGCATGGTTGACAGATGGAGGCTCACTAACTGCTGGTGTTATGCTAATAAAAATTAGGTCAAAGGATGTGTGGCCCATTGCACCGGCTCTTCAAGTCTATATTGAATTTTGTGCTGAAACTAGCTAAACACTACAGCTGTGTAGATGTTTGGTTGCATTACATGTGAAGCCCAAACTAACTCAAATGTTGCTGCACTGCTTATTGTATTGTCTCATGTGGCCAACTATCTTTGAACATTTTGGAGGCTAACGGCTAAAAACAACATTTGTTAATCACCAAACAACAACAAAAAGGTACATAAACTAGGGCAAAGCTTTATGATTAATTGATATTATACAGCTTTAATCTGCAGCTAGTGCTAAATAACAATAGTGACCATGAGTGGTGAAACAGCCAATGAGAACAACTACATAACGATAGCATATTATTCTAAATTATTAGCCATTATCACACAGTTGTTTAACCTTGTCTGTTCTTACTCGGTGCTCACATACAGCCTTTGTTGGCTTGGGGACCCCTATAGTGAACATTTCTGAAGTATCGGTCACTAGATACAAGTCAGTACAAGTGCAGGAAATTGATGATCAGGGCTAGGTGACATTGTTAAATAGGCAAAACACTTAGGAAGTAATTGGAGTGGTTGTTGTGGAATATCAAAGTTTGTGAGGTTACCCACAGAAGAGCAGGGTTTCTCTGTATTTCTTACTTTAGCCCTTCCCTCAGCCTTTTTTTCCTAACCTTAACCAGTTGTTTTTTACCCACAAACTTAACCAAACTGCAACTATGGCATCATCGACACATCTGTCAGACTACTGATGCCTCCGTGTATTGATAAACAACACCCCAGGGCATCGCTATGCCTGTACCACCCTGACCAAGTGGACCAAGCATCATGTGATGATTTGGGAGTAAGAGTGTGTGGTTGACTCCCATTTGCTTGCAGATACTAATACCAATACCAAGTTAGCTTGCTGTCCAGGACAACAGATGGAAATTAGCTTCTCTGCTAAATCTGGTGCATGCATCTTGTTCTTTGTAACTAATGCCAAAACACACTGTCCAGTAACTAACTAAATAAATAAATACAAATACAAATATCAGTCAAGTTGCAGCCTTGCTATTTGTGTCATATAGTGTGTTTACTATTGTGATGTGAGTGCATGTACTGTTATGGATATTAATAGTATAGTGTTTCTCAGTGGGGGTGATGGGACAATGTTGGGGGGCGTTTGGATGGAGAAAGCTGGGGGGGGCTGAGGCACAAATGGAGGGTGTTAGTCAGTGTTATTTGTCACAATGTATCCATAACAGAAGGCTTTCCTACAACCAGCATGTTATCTCAATGGTGAAAATATGTCTCCTGCACCCCCCCACCCCAGTCTGCACTGAGGCCTGTCACATAACTTACTTACTTACTGCACCGCCTCACCCCCATCCCGATTAAAACAACTTCTTTCAGAGGTGGGATGATAATGAGGAATGGGGTGAGTGTGATGTGACCTACCCCACCAGTTTTTTGTTTTTTTGTTTTGTTTTGTTTTGTTTTTTTTTTTTTTTTTTGGGGGGGGGGGGGGGGGGGGCATGAGGCTCATGATAATGTAAGGGGGTGTTTGTTCAAAAAAGGTTAAGAACCACTGTAATAGTATAATCTTGGAGATTCCTTGCCAATGCAAAACAACTGTGTTAGTTTCTCATCTTTGTCTTCTAAGTTATCACATTAGTCAGAATTATGCTTCAACTGGTGTGAATCTTAAACTGTTAGTAGCATCTTAACACTTTGTTGTGTAACTGCTATGAAGTTAATAGATTTAGTATACCACTAACAACAAAAAGGGCCACAAACTATGACTAGTAATAAAATCTCTGCAAATGAAGGTGTGAGCATATATCAAACTCGTCATAAATACCCAAGGGGAGGAATTTATCATGGCCAACATGTATGCATAAACAGGTATAATTTGCTCCTCCTCATCCTCTGAGTTATCACACCTTTCAAAACTTTCAAAGCACCATGTCAGCCACTACTTCACTTAGAACTTTAAAACTTCAAAGACAAGGTGTAATATTTAAGTTGTAATTTATGCATATGTTTGAAGTATTTCAGCTTGTGCAAACCTTAAACTGTTAGTAGCGTCTATGCACTTTGTTATGTAACAGCAAAGAAGCTAATGGGTTAAAGAAGCTAATGTTTACCACTAACAACAAAAAAGGCCACAAATAAGGACTAGTGCTGCATGTGCAATCGCAGTAAATGGAAGTGTAAGCATCAAACTCATCTTAAATGCCCGAGGGGTTTATCATGATCAGCTTCTATGCATAAACCTAAAAGCTGTGTTTGATGTTTGCACACAACCCAGTGCAAAACACCCAGAACACCCTCACCTGGCTAATACTAAAAACATCCTTAGGTTCAATAAGTTATCACCTGCGCCTGCATGCGGCACTGTTTGAGGAAATGAGGCCAATAGAGCCTTTCCATCAAATGAAAAAGAGATACGAAGGGCATCAGCATTCAAACATCAGCTGTCAGATCATTTCATGGACCAAAGAAACCCTGAGCACATTTGTTCTTCTTGCAAGCCTCTAAATACCACAGAACAAATGGATGAATCAATCTTTTGCCTTCACACTCAAGCAGTCCTTGCCAATTTAAGAAAGACAAATAACCTTCACTAAGATCTAAAAAAAAAAAAAAATGCAGCTGGACCAACTAGCCATGGCATGAATTAACCGGAATATCTTACTGATAAGGGTATTCTTTAAAGATTTTAGGGCACTGAGACTGTAGAAAAAGGCCTTAATTTTAAAGTCCACAGGGATACCTCTACAACCCACAGGCTGCATCATTATAGGTGATATTTTGGTGGAAAACATGCCCAGGGAGCCCCTTCTGGCTCTGAGAGTGCACTGTTTGAAATCATACAGAATCTTTGAAAGCAAACTTTAGTGTTTCTTTGGAGTTTCCAAAGCCCTTCTTTTCTACATAACCCCCATAACAGGTTAGATGCTCACCTCAAGTGGAATGTACCCTTCTCCTCTAATTATAGACTGTGTTTGTTTTTATCTGCTTGGGCTGAGCCTTTGAATTCCGAATGGTATTCTGCAAGGAAGATCCGTCTCATTTTCATGACAGCTTGGTCCTTTATTATTTTTTTCCCCCTTTTCAAACAGCTTTCAGGTGTTCTCACCTTATTATGCTTCATACAAATTGGTACTGCCGTAACTATTCTCTGCTAAAAAATTGAAAACCAGAAGCCTGAACACAGCCAAGACACTATTCTAAAAAAAAAAAAAAAAAAAGAAAAACTGGCTCAAAGGGGAGTGGGTGAAGCTCCGGGGATGGATGGGAAAGTAGAGCTTCTGACCTGATAATTAGTCCTGTTCACTAACCAGATGCTTACAATTAAATTTACATGCAGTGGTGAATAGTCGAATTAAAAAAGGACATATCCATCAGGAGCCCACGAAGAAGGCGTTCTGCGGCCATCACATGGTGTGTAAAATACACAAGAACATAAAAAGCTCATTAAGAGAGACAATAAAGGGACGACACCCCCATAGCACTTCAAACACCATCTTGAGCACTGCCCTGGAAGAACCACCCCCACCTTCCTCCCTTCTCCTCCTCTTCTTTTTCTTCTTCTTTCTCCCTAATTTTCCCCTCTGTCTTCACAATCACGTTTGCATTACTCTGTCAAATTGCTCTCCCGCTCTTTCATTCTACACCTGCCCCATGGTGGGTTGTTTGTTGTCGAGGAGGCAACACGCAGCTACCCGGACACATTGCCCCACCGCCATCACGCCGCCACCATGTCCCACTGGAGATGGTCGGGAGAGCAGAAGAGGGAAAGAAAGAACAAGCTTCTGTTTAATGCAGTTTTGGCACGGTGCCCATGCTGATAGAACTAGCTGCAAAAGGAAAACACAAACAACAACACATCGAAACAGACACTCGCTTACTCCCACTTCGATGCTCTGGCTAGTTAATTATTGCTCAGAGCTATTTAAATACACCTAATTAAAACAAATGTAAAGTAGATCATTAGTTGAAAGATGTTTGCTCCCTGTTGGAGGGGAACCGGTGCTGATGTGGGCATACAAACAAAAGGCCAACCTCGATTGCTCCGTGGTCAGTGACCGTTAAGATATTCATGGAGAGCCAGGCCGACAGAGGATAAACTGGCACAAACACACCATTAGTGTGTCCCTGTCAATTGTAAAAAGGCAAACAATAGTCTAATTTCCACTGAAACGCAGCGACCAGTAGGCAGCACACTGATCAAACAAAGTACATATAGAGTACAGATCATCTGAAGTAAATATCAAAGGATCTGACAGACAGAGGTCTAATTGCTGTTATTTCCCATGAGGTTTGCTCTTGTTCTGTAGATAAATAAACTTGGGCTTAGCGGAGAGAGAGTGGTGGTACAGCACACACACACACACACATCACATTTACCAAGATGAAGAAACAGGCTTTTTTCACAGCAGACATTTTGAAATAAAAGAAGGAGAAAGAAACCACACATTCAGTAAATAACATTCGCATCTAACTCTGCTTCACCTGATTTCACAGTTAGTAGCTTGTGTAAGTGCTAGATCGTGTATGCAGTAAAATGAATAATCATGACACCTTTGGTTGTTTGAGGGAAAAGAATGAGATGATAATAGGAACTGTGTCTCTCAGAAATAATAGCATCATAAACCTTTTATTGTTGGGTTTAGGCACCGGCAGCACTGAGTTAGGTTCAATTTAAGGCATTACAATACAGAACAACACAGCTAGGATATGATGTTTACAATGAGTTTATTGATATTTAAAGGTGCAGTATTAATATTTGTGCATTCTTTCTAGGTTTGTGTTGTGCTGAGAGCTGGTTGTTAACTCCAGCCAATTCTTCCTCTAAGCTAACTGATTAAGTAGATATGAGTATATGGTGCTTTTGATGTTTTTAGGGAATAAAATGCAGTTACAATAACAATCACGTCTTTGGAATGTCAGATTATTAGATCTCACATGGTTATATTTAGCCATTGATGATTGGTAAAGTTTAGAGAAATTAAAGATCACTTTTATTGTCCCTGCAAGAAAATTCTACATCTAACACAAGAAAGAGTAGGCCATGTCTGAAAGACCAAATCTATGCCAGTACTTTGGTCCAGGTAGTCTTTAGGTAAAGCTAAAGCTAACATAGCAGAGGGAGAGAGAGACTGATGAAGACTCTTAAGGTCCACCCACCTGGACCTGCAAGAGAAAATGAACACACAAAAAAAAGACACATCCATGTGCACACACATATAAAGAGTACACAATGTTACATCACAGTGACCGTCACAACAGTCATTTGTTATCATCAGCATCTCCATTTCTGAGCCAACAGTATCTACTTTTGCACACTGCACTACAGAGGAGCCGAAGAAACATATTGTTGACAAAAAAATCAAGCTCTACATACAAATTAGTATTGTAGTTAAAAGTCGTTATGTTAGAAATGGAGTCCATAACGTCCATAAAGCTCTCAGCACAAGACAGACTCTAAAGGCAAAGACACACCAAATCGACTGCCAGTCATTGCCAGAAAAGGTAGCCGGACTGATCAGCTGGCCCCCGTCTCTCTGACACAAACAAAAAAGTGCGAAGAACACACCAAATTGAATACCGACTTGAGCATACATTCTGTGCTTGCTGGAGACGTAATGTCCCCATAACAGCGGCGGCACTAATCTGTATTGTGGCCCAAAAAAATGAAAAAATGGAAATGACAGAACATTTCTTTAGACCAAAACACAGAGCTCCCTGTCGTCAGTCACTGTTGTCAACAGCGAGTGTGGAGTAGTCAAGAAGGATTGTTGTTGTACTCATTGAACAGATGGCTAGCAATAAGAAGACACTGGCGTTGTCAGCTCTCGGGCTTCTTCTTGTGGAATTAGAAAGATTCTGGTCTTCTCGATCACTGAGTTGCTAGTCAAGGGCTATCCCTCCACCAATCAGATTGGTCAGACTGAACGACTGGGTGATGGCTGATTGCATATGTTGAATCTGCTGAAAAGAATGGTGACGACATTAATAATCGCACGGAACACACCAAACAGACGCATGTCACCGACCTCACCAGACTGCCCGACGACAATCAACCACCGAAAATCAGGTTGGTGTGTCTTCACCCTTCGACAATTGTGTAGTTTTTCAACTATAAAACATTTTTAAAAATGGCCTAATGTCATCATTTAAGTGCAAGGAAATAACAGTTTCTACAATACAATTTTGTTGAATGTCATTTTTGTTCCAGTTTCCTGCTGTTATGAATGCTTTCTCATTGGCATGGCTTACTTAAATGGGACAAGCCCATTGTTAGTTTTATTAACTATACAGGTACTTTTCCTGCCATGATAAGTTTAAATGTCTGTAATAGTAAAAGTCTGTTGAGTCCGCTAATTACTTTGCTTGTCAAATTCATTAAAATGTTAATGTGCAACTTCTTCCAAAAACTGTCAGTTTAGTAAAACTTGTAATAAAGAGATGAGAGGAGGAGAAAAAAAGACCTGTTATTTAGTCAGGTAAATCCAGGAAGACCCATTCCCCAGCAGGATGAAGGCTGTGCTAGCCTTTAATTAAGTATTGACTCTGCCACCAACAAGAACGAAGAAGCAGTTGACAAAAAACTCCCAACCAGAGGCTAATGGTTGGAAAACATAAGACATCCCTTGAAAGCCTTTTCTTTTTCTTTTCCTTTGCTCGTCGCTTCTGCCAAGTTTAGGCAGAGTTTCAAAATATTGCTGCAGTCGGGACTCACCGTCAACAAGTTCCTTCTACGGATTTGTTTGATCCAAGTCTGATGACAATTACACACTTGCACAGACGCTGCCAACACACTCACAAATGCATCTACGAGCACAGCACGTACACACAAGGCAGACATGTTTGTGGTTGTGTGATGTGTTTATGTCTCATAGCTTCAGCATAGCTTCAGTGTGTGTGCATACCTGCGCGATTAAATTGGCAGTCGAGTCAGAATGAATCAAACAGAGGAGAGCTATGAAAAGTCTGAATATGGCCAAATTTGCAAAGGCATTTCTGCCGGCGTAATTAGTGTCATGGTGTACAGACATAACAAGCATTCGCATACACATACATACAGACGCACTTAAACACAACACAGGCACACCACCAGTTACTCCAAACCACAGGGACTTTGCTTCGAGTGCCCACAGCCTGACAAGGGCCCATATGCAAAACACATCCACCTACGCTCACATTATATATGCACACTGGGAGAGAACAAACAGCCTTCAATTTATTCACTGCAGCAAGCCAAGGTTTGGCCCCTGTAGACCCAAACAGGGACGTAACAGTGGGGGAAACGTCAGCCTGACACTAAGGGACCCATTGGGGAGGGGCCATCAGAAAGTATGGAATGAATAGTTTGTTTTTGTTGACTTTTTTTTTTTTTTTTTTACTTACCGGTAATCAGTGTCATAACCGAATTAATTGGTTAAGAGACTCAACTTTATATCAAAACAAAGACACAAGATTGTCCACTTCTGCACTGAGATTAATCACAAAGAGATCACAAATGAGAAGGTACACCCCCTGGTCTTGTCCTCGAGGCAGACTGGTAGTGGTTTTTTTAAAGGCTGATACAATGACAGTTTAGTGCAGGAAAAGGCACTGAGGATGAGCTCAGGGAGGACATAAACCTCCCATTAAGCAGAAAGCAAAAGCTCACTTGGTCTTGGTTTTCAGTATGAATACAGAATATATGGAAGCAGGGCCTCGTGATCCATCTGAGTTTTTGGGGTTTTCAGAGGGAGGTGTCACTCATGCTACTATGAAATACCTAGCCGGTGGTGGCCAAGCATTCATAGCAACATCATTGCAAAGAAGAATTCACTAAGTGCTGGATTGTTCAGAATCTTCGCTAGATATAATGACAGTGTTACACCACAGATCTTCAACTGGTCTGGCATTGTCAGCTTCAGGCATTTGTGGCAGGGCTGACCTAATTAAACATGAAGTTTTGTAAGATTTAGAGGTCATGGAATTTAGTATAATTCATAAGTACAATCACATTCATAAGTACAGTGACACAAATTGTGCAATGTTGCCTCCATACATCACCACAGTTGATATACACATGAAACATTCAAGATGTGATTGATGTGTGGACTTTCAGCTTTAATTCAAAGGGGTTAAAATTCGAATATTGCATTAGCCCTGTAGGAATTACATCCATACTGAAATGAAAATTAAGAATGAGTCTGCTACGGCAAAAAGTAGCACTGGGGGACCTAAGAGGAATTTAATTAACCACGAAACCTCAGACCAGTACAACGCAATGTAACACTACCACACAGATAAGTGCCACGACACAAAATGCAATTAACAGCTTCAATCTGGAAACAAACCAGCACAACTCCAGGAAAGGTTAACAAACAGACAAACAATACAATAGTGACACATAACAAACCATTTTAAACAAAGTCCCTCCATTTTCAGAGGCTCAAGAGTAACTGGAAAACTGAGTAAGTATCAGTTTCAGACCACTCTTCGACTGTGGCTCAGGAGGTCGAGCAGGTTGTCCAATAACCGAAGGGTTGGCGGTTTGAATCCCTAATCATGTTCTGTTGTGTCTTCAGTCAAGACACTTCACCCACCTTGCCTCTAGTGCTGCTATTCACACTGGTCTATGAATGCATGTGAATGTTTGTTGGTGGTCGGAGGGGCCGTTGGTGCGTATTGGCAGCCACGCTTCCATCAGTCTGCCCCAGGGCAGTTGTGGATACAAACTTAGTTTACCACCAGAGTGTGAATGTGAGCGAATGAATAATGGATCTAGTGTACGCACTTTGAGTTAATAGAAAACTGCTATGTAAATCTAATCCATTATTATTATTCATGCCCAGATGAGGTTATGTCTTGTTTGTAGATGCACAGAAGAAAAATTACAAAATTTGTATCAATGTCCAAATATATTCTGTCCTGACTATTTTTTTCCATTGGAGCATCTATATTATAAAAGCCAAGTGGCCTCTGTGTGCATGCGTGTATGTGTGTCCCGGGATTCACACAAAATCTGGAAACAGCTGACTATTGCTGTTTGGCATATTTATGTATTTTTGGTTAAAGAACAGACTAGCGAAAAGTTGATAGGCCAATATTTCGGGAGATAGTAATTTAGGAATATAATAGCCTTACAATCACGTTGCTACATCCAGAATGGTTTGGCGGTGACTGCTGGACAAATGCGGAACAGCATGCACGAATACACAACAGCATAAAAACTACCACATGTGGAACCCATGGATCAACACACTAGTATGAAATTAAGAATCTTTTTTTCAATACCTGAGCCATTTCTATCTACAGACAGAACGGATCACTGTCCACTGTGTTGCATGTTTTCGCAGCTTCTGTAGCTGTAGTGGCAGTAGGATGTTCAGTTAGCTGGATTTGGTTGCTTCCATGCTAATATTCCTGTGGTGCTTTTCTGAAAAGGGGTCACACTGACTGCAAGTAATACACTGATTACACTGTACTATAAACCTACTTTAAAAAAAAAAAAAATTAAAAAAAATCCCAAATTATCTGTTTCATATAATTTTAACACAGTGTGAGGCAGTCCATCTGTTATCTATGACCTCATATGAGCTCATTAAGTAAATACTAAAAGTTATGAAGTTCAAGTTTGGAATAATATTTTGTCATTTTCCTGCTAAACTATCATGATGTATTTCACTTCAACTGACTCATTGCAATCTCCTGATCCACATGATGTTATTGACTTCAGTAGCTTAAAACAGTAGAGTACAACTAATGCTGGATGATCCACCTCCATTTTCACAGGATTAAAAGCAGGTCCAGTAAACCAAAATCTAATTCCAGTTTTATGATCATGATGATCAATGAGGCAGAGTCTAATTAAACTACAGTATGACCTGTAGTCCTATTTTTCACTTTTAGATGAAGCTTGATATTCCAAGGAAACCTCATGTAACCATAGTAAAAGGTACCACATGGAGCAGATTAGTCGTATTTTTTTCATTACTCCAGCCTCCGGTAATGTACGACTGATCTAATGATCTAAAATGTTTGATAACTGTTGAACCACTAATCCTATCAACACATAAATACTTGTGGTAAAATGCAGTTGGTCAGGTTTTCATGGTCATCAGATATGACCCATGACATTCAGAGGCATCTTCTACAACATTGATTTACCAGTAAAACCCACTCCAATCAGTTTGAGATTTTAATTCATGTTTTTATCACACTTGCTAAGACTACTGCAACACACTTTACGTTGGGCTTGGCCAGAGGTCACTTACTCGACTGCAGCTGGTTCAAAACGCTGCCGCTCAACCTTTAACTGGAGCCAAAAAACAGGAAAAGATCACCCCAATTTCAGCATCACTTCACTGGCTCCCAGTTCGTTTCCGAATTGAGTTTAAAATTCTTTTATTTGTTTTTAAATGCCTCAATGGCCTTGCTCCACAGTATCTGTCCGACCTGCTCCAGCCATACACTCCTCTGCATTCTCTCACATCGGCAAACCAATCACTAGTAGTCGTCCCAAAGACACAGAGGAAGCTGAGAGGTGACAGGGCTTTTGCAGTCGCTGCCCCCAAACTGTGGAATGAACTACCTTTGCACATCAGGCACACCGACTCAATTTCTATTTTTAAATCCTTTCTTAAAGTATATTTTTTAACACAGTGTGAGGGATTGGCTTTTATTGTTTTAATGTATAATTACTTTTATTGTTTTTATTCATTCTTTTATGTGTTTCATTTGTTTTTATGTCTATGTACAGCACTTTGAAGTTTAAAGTGCTTTATAAATAAAGTTGACTTGTTTTAAGTTCAGTTAATTATATATTTTGCAAATTTTTCTTCAGTGGTCTCTGTTCTGATAAAATAAGCTTTGGATTTACTCTGAACTTTTGTGAACATTAACATGATCAGGACTGATCATGTTAATGATTTTTACCAAAAAATACAAAATTCAGAGGATAATGTTGTGATAAATACTGATGAATAACCTAGGAATGGGCTGATGTGATGAAGAAAATGCATTTGGAAGTCTCATAAAAATAGCTCTGGGTTTTTAAGGGTTAAACAGGTAATTTGTGCAGTTTTTGGATCTATTATCTCAAAATTGTGGAATATGTTTGAGATCAAGAGAGGACACCAGGCCCACAGTTTCCTATTACTGGTCTGTTTATAATAAAATAGTTTCTTCTTTACTTATTCTTACAATGATCTAAAGTTAGATCATGGGTAGGAGAGAGGTGGAATACTGAAGGACATGGGATAATTAACACGCACAAGCAGTCTATTCTTACACCCCTTTATTAGATACAACTACCTAACGCAATATATTTGTTCCATGTCCATCTGTGTCTGTCAGTCACTGTCAGTCCTGTTGTGTATGAGCAGAATAATTACCACCTGCAGCACTGATCTTGTTCAGCTCAGCCCCATACCTGGAGTTACAGAGCGATAATGCTAAGCAGTATGTGTTACCGGAGGTTTGATTGAAAGGCCTGTTGGTGTGGGCCATCCTCCCACAGCAGAGGTAGATGAATTGTGTGTGCGCACGCCAAGCGAAAGGATGAAGGAAGATGGATAATTCAAAGGTACTAGGAGAGGACACGTGCTTGGTCCGCGGTTTTTCCTTGATATTATAATGAGTCTCCATGGTTTCCAAACATACCCATAAATTTTCATAACCTGTGGGTGGACCATCGTTGGCACAGAGAGTGAGAAAATGGCTCAGTCTCAGGTATCATGAATATCAGTGAAAAATGGAAAATTGAAACTGGGCAGAAAAATCTACAGGACTTCCAAACCTTAAAATGAAACATAAAGTCTCACTTTGTGTTTTCCACTGTGTTTACAACAAACCCTTAATCAAATGGGAGGTTCTGGTAAAAAATAGATATTGCGATGTAATCAGCAACATGCTGATTTTCAGTATGGATTTCTTGGCAGGATGTGTTGTATGTCATTACATTGGAAGTGTAAATTATTTAAAAAGGTAATGCAATGCTACATAATGCCAAACAACACAAATCCACTGATTACATTCCATTTGTTTGCCTGTTAAGATAAACAAGTCATTCCAACCTTAATTGCTATAATGATTATGCTAATATAACTACTGCTCATAAACTCAAGTATCTCCAAGAAGACAAACATCTTCCTTCCTTCCTTTCTTGTTTGGGTCTCTGTTCAGATTTTTACTGGAAAGCTTCAGGTTTTCTTCCCTACACACATCAGAAAGGACAAACTGAGCCAAAGCTTTGAGAGTTCCTCATGATGGCAGATGGTGGAATAAGTGGACGGCTGATGGAAAACTGACTTCCACGCTTTGGCATAGTTTATTGTCTTCAAACAGACAAAACTGTGCCATAAAAGCTAACATATGCGTGACCAGAACCAGTGGAGTTTGTGCGAAGTTTGTCTGCAAAAATTAAGGTTATCAGTGATTTTGAGCTCAGTTCTGAAAGGTGACCATCTGCCATACATCTGTGTTTTTTCATATACCCTAGCTGAAATCCAAAAACTAAATAAATGTCTACAATTGACAATAGCAGCTCTCTGTGAATCCCAAAGTAAGAGAGAGACAGAGGAACATATTTTCATGAAGGACATTCTCGAACATCCTTATTACTGTCTCCAAACAAGTAGAACAAAGCCTGGTTGAAAACAATCTAATTGGTCAGCTACATCATTATATGCTCTGTCATTACTGCCTTTCACAGTTTGGAACCATCAGTGTGTCCAACTAGCTCATAAATGCTGATGAAGGAAATCTATTCAGTTTACAATCTGACACTTTTTTGTTTCTGTTTTGCTTCTTTCTGTCCCTTCTCAAACTGTGTATTATGAGGTGCTACATATGCACATTTATGTTAAATTTATTGTATTTCTTTACTTTTTCTGTGATTAATGACCGTAGATGGGTGCATATGTAATTTCTGTGATTTAGAATAGAATAGAATAGAATAGAATAGAATAGAATAGAATAGAATAGAATGTCTTTATTGTCATTGTACAGGTACAACGAAATCGAAAAGTGCAATCATCCTAGGTGCCATAAAAGGTATAAATAATGTATATAAAAGAGTATAAAGACTAAAATATAAAAGAAAAACCCAGACGGCATAAATATCTAAAAAATAAAAAAGCAGCTTAAAAAATTGTCACTAGAAGTATAAAAGACACATAAAACATCATCATATACCCTGGACAACATTCAGCATTGCATATAATTAATGTCCAGCAGTGTTCGGTGCAATTATGGCCCTGGGATAAAAACTGTTATTTAGACGGTGCGTGCTGGCCTTTAGTGTCCGGAAATGTCTATCAGAGGGTAAAAGTTCAATAAGTGGAAAACCAGGGTGGGTTGCATCCCTGATAATATTTCTTGCTTTTCTTGCTTTATTTTAGGGGTTTTTTTTACCTCAAAGTTTGAGACAAATAAACTAAACATATATACATGGAACAGGACGTTAACCCTTTAACAACAGCAGTGTCTCCGGTGCTGCATTTTGCACTTTACAGCATTCAAACTAGTGTAACTCCTGAACTGTCTGTACTAGTCACAAAATTCAAATGGCATCAGAAAGCTCAAGGTCTCAACTGTCTCAGAGACTTCCACACAGGCTATAAAACGCCTGGAAAAAAAAAAAAAAAAAAAAAAACATGAAACCATAATATGGATTCTGAAAGTTTAAGACAAAAAACATGTTTGAGCAGATGTAAAATAGTTGAAAGTTTATTTCTGCTATCTCAAAAAGTTTTGTTATGAATATTTACAGTTGTTTCTGATAATAAGTATGTTAAAAACTTCAAGTCTGTTATTTTCCTTTTTGCTAAAACACACTGTTTTAAGCATTTATGATTTAGAATAATGATAATTAATGGCTAGATATTGAATATTAAGTTCTTTCTGAAAACAAAGGTGTAAAAGAATTGGCAAAAAAAAGACATGTTGTGATATTGAATGTTTTTAATGCGCTTAGGGGCCACCTGCACTTAACACACAACTGGAAGATGCTGGTGGATATTGGCCAACAACTGGTGTTTCCTCCAGAGATTGCCACCACCACCTTAAGACGTGACCTGGTGCTCTGGTCCCCCTCCCTAAAGAAGGTCTACATCATCGAACTTACTGCACCCTGGGAGGATTCTGTGAATGAGGCATATGAATGGAAACACCTGCGCTACGCCGAACTAGCCGCTGAAGCTCAACATTGCGGCTGGAACACAGAAGTCCGCCCAGTGGAAGTTGGATGCAGAGGGTTTGTTGCAACATCTACCACCAAACTCCTTAGAGACCTGGGAGTCAGGGGCCAGGGCCGGCACAGAGCCATTAAAACTGCATCGGAGGCAGCAGAAAGAAGCAGCCAGTGGCTTTGGATAAAGAGGAACGGTCCCACTTGGGCCCTCGAGTAGTAGGTCAGGGTCTGTGTGTGTTCGGCTCGGGCTTGGCTCAGGGAGTGGGGTGCCCCTGCTGGGTGTAGGCGTGGGACGCAAGCTGGGGGCTGGTCACCCTGTAGCTGGCCGCTTCCGGGGAGGGTAGTAGGTATAGTGTGAATGGCTGAAACACCCTATGATACGAAGAACACTACTGATGAAGCGGCCCCCCCTACTTGCCCTTGGGGGCGTCCTGTTCTGGGGTTGGGCCTGGGCTGGATGCAAGCCTCCTGGTTGTGGTTCAACTTTCTGACATTTACCAGTGAACTTTTGTATGAGCTCGCACAAGGGTATCAACATCTTATCCTGTGTTTTGGAATCTGACTATATTTTGAAGTAAATATTGAACTTCGGGATTTAATTCATGTTAGACTGTTCATTTCAATTAATAATAAGGGTATTTAGTTTACAATGATGCATGACAGAAAGGTTTAACATTGACAATACTATTTTATCTTCAGAAATGTCATGTTCAATGAAGTTACCACTAGTACTGTTTGTAATAGTTAAGTTCTTTCTGAAAACAAAGGCGCAAAAGAACTGTCAAAAAAAAAAAAAGACATTTTCAGACACTTTTTTTTTTTGCAAAGAAAACCTGAAGACACCTAAGCAGCCTGTTATAAAGACAGTCTTAAAAGGGTTATTAAAGCCTTGCATTTGTGCTGAATCCCATTCGATCTCTGTTTAAAGAATTCCCTCCCCTTTTCTAATGGGCTCAGGCTTTTGGACTTAAAGTTTCATTTTCAGCAGCAGGAGCTAACGTACGGTAATTAATGGTGTGACGCATCAACACATTCAACATGAATCAATGGATTTAGACAATCTACATAATCAATTATGTCAACACGTGATTTGACTCCTGTATAAAACGCCGTACAGCCAATAGTTACAGGTTACAGTTACAGGAGTCAACGGACAGTCAGCCTTTCCGCTACAAAAGAATTATGATAAAGACAGATGGTCGAGTCATGACATCAATATCTACTTATCCATGTGTCCATCTCCAAATCGGCTGAGAGGAATGTGATTAAAAGGCTGCGTGATTCATGCTTTCAATTCTATTGATCTCCTTATAGAAACCATTACTGGAGCCTCAAACACTCACACACCACATACGAACACACACACACACACACACACACACACAGACACACACACACAGACACACAGGGTCCATATCTATAAATATCAACCTGAGGTAGACTGACTGACGACCTTATTTCCTCTCTCTTTTTCCCCTCTCCTCTGCACACACACACTCACACACCTACACACTGAAGGAACACAGGCTTTCATATTGCCAGGCCAAGCTAGACAGCTAGTTTGCTGTGAATTTAAAGCGATAAGCTGAGCAGTGGCGAGCAGTAGCTATTCCTGGACGTTAAGGTGCACAAACCAGGCACTGCTGGAAGATTTATCTCTCCTCTGAAATTTCATTTGGGGAAGGAATAATAAGGCATAGGAAATGAAAGTTAATCATGAATCCTCTGTCACTTTCTCTCTCTCCTCTCCTCTCTCTGACATTGGTTTGAGAGGTTGGCCAGGCCTGCTTTATGTAGTTGGGAAGCTTTTGTCTTTTTTCCCCCCCTGCAACCTTTTAAATGCTTCATAAATCAGAAACAAGACGCACACTTCTGTCGGTTTGTTGTCCCGCAGAAACTAATTACAATGAGAGAGCCCTTCCACCAGTAGAACAAACGAGAATGAAATGGTCCACCATCTAACAGCCATTAGAAAGGCAGACAGGTAAAGCACACAAGAAAAAGATCGGAAAAGGATTCCAGATCCAGCTCTAATGTTTCTTCTTTATTATTTCCTTATTTTTTTGGCTTTTAAAAGTTCATTTAATTTTATATCTTCCTTTCCAGACAGTGTATTAAGACTATATCTAATATTATGTGGAGTTTGCTATAATTTGTACATACATATATATATATATATATATATATATATATATATATATATATATATATATATATATAAAGCATTTGTTGGTTAAATCCAGTTTTTAAAATTAAATCAGAAAGAATAAAATCTAAATGCTCTCAGCTCATGACCAGGTCACCCTCCAATAACGATCACATTCAGGATAAATGATAAGTTAACCTCAAATAAAAGGGCAGTCAGTGTTTACGTAATGTCAGTGGAAAATGCAGCATGAACATAAGAAAGAAAGAAAGAAAGAAAGAAAGAAAGAAAGAAAGAAAGAAAGAAAGAAAGAAAGCCAAACACCAACTAAGTTCCGATGTTTTCCTCTGAAAAACTAAGAAAGACAAGAGGACAGGATGTCTGGACAGACATTACCCATAGTCCTCATAATGACATCATTTTATATTATGTTTTCTATTTTATGGGCAGTCAGTTATAGGGTACTTAAGTGAAATGTACTTTACACACAGACTTGGAATTATACTCTGGTTCAAGACTTACAGTATGCCTCATCCACAACAACACAGATATTTTCTTAGTGTGTTTTTTCATAAAATTTTGTCCTCATGATGTTTGTTTTATGAAATATCTCTACACAAAAATGCAAAAGACTGCAAACTGGTACAAACTAGGGCTGAAAGATATATTGTTATCGTATCGATATCTAGATATGAACATTCAAGATATTAATATCGAAAAAGCAACGATATCAACGATATAGATTTCCCCCATGCTCGCCCTGCATGTACAGCTCTGGAAGTCACAACAAATTTCATTTATTCATACTTTATGGTAATGTCGATGACTGGCAGTGAGTTCTTCTAAATAAAACTGCACTTTCCACATTCTTTTGTATTATGATGTTTGTATTTTTCTGAAAAATGCTTGGTTTTCACCGAACCCGTAGTCATATCGTATCATATCGATATCGAGATATCTGGCATGAATATCAAGAAATGAAATTTTGTGCATATCGTTCAGCCCTTGTACAAACCCTTGGACAAACCACTGTTTCTGATAGACTTCAGACACTGTGGATAATAGTGGATGTAGCAGATCTGTCAGGAGGGTGAACAGCAACAAGATCAGTTAGAAACTCAAAAGTAAACATGAATTTTGTTATTTATTTATTTATTTTTACATTTGATCACTACATTGTTTGGTCTATCTCTTAAAAGTATCAGGGATGACCTGCATCTACTACTAAATGGTTGTGATGCCATTATTTTCCGATTTCTATGTTTTTCTGTCCATAGTTACACACAAACCACATTTTTTGTATGTTTGCATGTTCTCCCCGTGTCTGTGTGGGTTCTCTCTGGGTACTCCGGCTTCCTCCCACCATCCAAAGACATTCACTAATAGGTTAACTGGTTAATCTAAATTGCCCGTAGGTGTGAATGTGAGAGTGATTGTTTGTCTCTATATGTTCAGCCCTGCGATGAACTGGCGACTTGTCCAGGGTGTACCCCGCCTTCGCCCCTATGTAGCTGGGATGTGCTCCAAGCGACCCCCGTGACCCTAGTGAGGATAAAGCGGGTTCAGAAAATGAATAAATGAATAAAAGAAATATCAAATATAATTCAGTTTAAAAAAAATATAAAGAATTGATTCTTGTGAGGTATGGGGATCTTTACTTTTGCTTTTACTCTTACTTTTACTTGTATTATGTCATTATTTAGCCATATTTTACTATATGTGAACTTTGGACACACTTTTACTCTGTATAAAGTTCATACAAGCTGTTAGAAACAATCTTAGTGTGCCAAGGCTTTCCATGGATACAGTGCTGCCAGCTGAGCCATGGACTTATCTACAATTTACGTAAACACATACGTGTAACAACTCCGAGGAATCCTTGAAAAACACCAGTCACTAGATGCAAATTGTATTCGGACACTGACACGCTGTCAGTATGCCTGTTTACCCTGTATGTGCCAAAATAAATCCCTCTTCTTTGAGACGATCCACTGGTTTCACCTTGTCTTTGTGAAACAAATGACGGCAGGTAGAGTATTTAATAATGATGTTTATGGATAAAGTTGTTTTGATAAATATACTGTAACAGCTGAAGAACTGTTGAAGTCTGTATGAATGTACTGTCATGATCATATTGTCGTGCATTCAATTACAGTAGTAGATGTGGGTTGAGTGCTAAATTAACACATAAGGAGCCAGTGTTACTTATGTGGCAGTTCCCAAACTAATTTTTCTCTATATTTAACCTTCCTTAAGTGATTTACCACCATTAATTGCAATATAATTTTCTGTATTTTGTGTTTTTTCAGTGAAAATCTGTTCTTTCGTACATTTAATTCATTGATCATGTAGATGTTCATAAAAGCTCAGAGTGACATTGAGGGTTATTTGAGCAAAAACAGAGAAAACTGAAGAAAAAGTTACTTTTTCAGCAAATCTATCATTAACTGAACATAAACCAACGGTGTCCATCCACTGTCATTGATCCAACTCCATGGATTTTACTGGTAAATCAATGTCGTAGAAGATGACAGTGTTTCCACGGTAACTACGAAGCCTCTGAACATCCAGATGGGTCATATCTGATGACCATGAAAAGATGACAAACTGCATTTTACACCAATTATTTCCATGTATTGATAGGATTAGTGGATCAACAGGTATTAAACAGTTTAGATCAGCAGATGCATTTGGTCATAGATGGATGTTTGGGTCTTTATGGGTTAAGAAAAACGTATTGTTTTATTCATGACTGAAGTTACCGATAAAGATGTAAGTATTTGATGTAAAAGTATTTGAGGGGTAGGATTAAGTCAGTTTATACTACTTCCTACTTTCAACCATGCAAATTTAGACTTGTTTGTACTTGAAGACAGATTCTTTTCATTTGAATATTATTTTGTTTTGGCTCCCAGTCAGCTACAGAATAGATTTAAATGTACTGCTACTGGTCTACAAGTCACTGAATGGTTTGGGTCCAGCATATATGAATGACACGTTAATAGAATATAAACCCAGTAGGGCTCTGACGTCAACTGACTCAGGTAATAATAATAATACTAATAATAATAATAATAATAATAATAATAATAATAATAATGGATTAGATTTCTATAGCACTTTTCAAGGAACCCAAACCCACGGGAGGCAAAGTGAACAAAGTGTCTTTCCCAAGGACACAACGGACTGACTAGGACAGAGCTGGACTCAAACCGCCAACCCTTCAGTTTTTGGATGACCCGATCTACTGAGCCATGGGCCCCCAACATAGTCCAGTCCAGAGTTCAAACTAAACATGGTGAAGCAGCTTTTAGCCTTTATGCTGCACACAACTGGAAGCTACCAACTGACCTGAAATCAGCCCCAAATGTGAACATTTTCAAATCCAGGTTAAAGACCTTCCTCTTTTCATGTGTTCATGAGTAAACTTCAATCTTGTCTTTTAAATGCTCGTTTTTTATTTTAATGTCTTGCTTTACTTTATTTTAATTTTAATGTATGATTTTAATGTAATGAATGTCTTTTATTCTGTGAATGCATTTTAAAATCACGTTTTATCTCTGATGATTTTAATGTCTTTTTTTCCCCCTTTTTTAAAAATTTTAATATAATTTCAATGTCTTGTTTTTGGTTTTGTCGTGATTTTTTAAAAAATGTTCTTTGTAAAGCACTTTGAGTTACTCTGTGTATGAATAGTGCTATATGAATAAACTTGCCTTGCCTTCATTTTGTTTCTTTCTATGTTCAAAATAAATAAATAAATAACATAAAATAATATACTTTGTGTGCCCTTTGTCATGTAATACAGGGTGTTCCTAGAAACACAGTCAACAGGTTTGACATTATTCTGATCCAATGCCTGTTCCGCACAACACGATAATCTGATATATTTAATTGACCAAGGTCTTTCTACACCAGGTGCATGATGAAAAAAAAAAAAAAAAAAAATGACATGAAAGTATGACACATTAATATGGGCTGTGAAACCTGACAGTTCATCATTTAGGGCAGATCTTTCCCGATATGTGGTGTCAACGCTCTTGAAGAAAGATGACTGAACTGGGTTTATGTAAAGTGAAAAGTGCACTGAAGCAACAGCAAATTCAACTACTTTAAGCACTCTTATAGCTGTAGGTTGTTTTATCCCAGATTTTATTCCACTTGGATGTTTTTGCCAGAGCTCTGGAAAAAACGTTCACACAGTCGTTGTTATATTTATTTAGTGTTTAACTTGTGTTGTCGTGTTAACTTGCCCCATTCAGATTTTCTTGTTATTCTGCTCTTGTCCATTTTAATCTTGCTTTGAACAAAACTAATATAAAGCAGCGTTAAAATGTACTTAACCCATCCCTCTGTTTTGATCACAAGTTATTCCGAGGATGTAATAGGGCATTTCAGATGTAATTTACCCAGGCTGCAATTGCCAAGATGGAAAATAGATTTTTTTAGGTACAAGAAACCAGGGAGAGAGCAAGGACAAAATGTAGGAAAACAAACCAAAGAGACAAGCACAGAAAGTATATTTGATGCTTTCAATGCTGTCTCAGCTGACCAGTAAAATAATAGTATAATATCCTATAAATAATGACAACTTTTTTCTCTTTGTGTTAGTGCAATAAAAACATTAACCCATAAAGACCCAGTGTCACTTTTGTGCCAATTCCCAACATTTTTTTCTCTAGATTTCACCTTTTTTAAATGATTTATCACCATTTATTATAATACCATTCTCTATATTTTGTGTTTATTCAAGGACAACTGCGTATTTTCTTGGATTTAATTTACTAATCATGTAGCCGTTCATAAAACCTCAGATTAAAGTTGAGGATTATTATATCAGAAACAGAAAAAACTAAAGAAAAAGTGACTTTTTCAGCACATATACCATTAACTAAACATAAAAACAAGTGTCTCCATCCAGTGTCATTGATCCAACTCCATGGGTTTTACTGGTGAATCAATGTTGTAGAAGATGATGGTGTTTCCATGGTAACTACGGAGCCTCTGAACGTCCAAATGGGTCATATCTGATGACCATGAAAAGATGACAAACTGTATTTTACACCAATTATTTACATGAATTGATAGGATTAATGGATCTTAAGTTATTAAATATTTTAGATCAGTAAATGGTTTTGGTCGCCAGTTGCTGCTTGGGTCTTTATGGGTTAAATTATGAAAATATTTACATTTTTAGATTATTCTTTCATAAAAAAGATGTGAATAACCTGAAAAAATGAAATTATTTAAGAAAAATAAACGCAATTTTAACAATATTACGCCTCAACTTATGTGCATTACAGATGTGATCTACAAAAGGCACAAAACATTTAGTAACAGGCAGAATATTCGGTGAAATTACACTTCATTTTCTTTAGGCATTTCAGGTTGTATTTGTTCCGGTTTTTCACATTTTATTGGGAGTGAAAAGTTTGTAAATGTAAATATTTTCTAATTTTCTCATTAAACCAAGAAGAAAATTTGTAGTTGTTATTATTCATAGATTATTATGCTATTATTTTACTTTACATCACATTGGTCTGTATGTGGAACCTGCACTAAAATGAGTTTAACACCCTTGACTGTCAGTGTCTTCAGTGTCATTTTTGCACTTGGCAAATTCATCCCACAGGCCAAATAGGAATCTTTGGTGGGCCAGTTTTGGGCCCTGGGCCACATGTTTAACACCTCTGCTATAGAGGAACTAGACTGAAATAATACTGTAAAATATCCATGGGTTCAGTGACGTTTAGTTCAGTTTTAAAGTCTTTGATTTGGCATTTTGGTCAGAATGTCTGTATCTGTAAAGAGGATAGAACTGGGCTGAAACCAGACCCTTGAGAACAAGATGCTTCCCTGCAGAGTGAATTACTGTTTCACTGTCAGATATTTCTTCACTGTCCTGCCTCTTTAGACAAATAACAGATAGAGATTTTGATCTGTAATCTTCGCTTTTCTGATCGACTGTTTTGCCCTCAAGTCACCCAAGTCAATATTGAACTTATTTTTCACCATTCTGAGTTTCAGCAGTGAAGTCTCATGAGATCTAACGTTGAAAATTTGATCTGAAGTTAAGAAAGGCAGCAAAATAAAAATCAATCTTGGCTATGATAAAATAATTTTAGTTAAAAGTAAAAAAAAAAAACCCAGAAAACATGATATTAGTCTATTATTAATGTGTGGTTTAATATTTCATTCATCCACACAGTGTTCTTTGTCCTTTTTGGTTATATCGACTGGAGTATCTTAGGTAAACATTCACATTTTCAACATAAACTTTGTCATATTAAATCCCACTAAGGCTACGTTCAGACAGTAGGTCTTAATGCACAATTCAGATTTTTTGTTGAAATCTGATTTTTTTTTGTGCTCGTTCATATTACGCATTAGGCCTCTACTCTGACAATGTTTAAGTCCAGGTTCAACTGTGCATAGAACAACTGAAAGGGTTCTATCTGCACTCTTCTCTTTTACTTTGTTTTAACTGATTATTATTTATGTTTTATTGATTATGTTTTAATTGTAATTGTGTGTTTTTAACCTGTCTCTTTTCCATTTTTGTGAAGCACTGTGAATTGCCCTGTGTATGAATTGTGCTATACAAATAAATCTCCCTTGCCTAAATGCGACTTCTATCAGTTTTCAGTTTGAATTGAATCTGACCCTGAGGTGACCCGCATGCGCAAAAGAGGTCCTGACGTAATACATGACTACGCAGGTACACACTGTGTCAATGGAATAAACACTCCTGGAACGCAGAATTGTGACGATTGTTGCATTTCAATGACGTAAAGGTCAGATAAATGCGACCTGGCCATTCAGACTGAAGTGATTGCAAAATATCATATACATGTCAGATTTAGGACCACATATGAAAGTGGCCTAGGTCGGATTTCAAAAAATCAGATTTGAGTTATTCAAACTGTCTTTAACAAATCAGATACAGGTCACATATGGGCAAAAAAATCGGATTTGGGCCACATTTGCCTGCGGTCTGAACGTAGCCTATGTGATTTAAGCTACATGATAAATGTTAACAGTTATGCTTGATAATGTATAAATACAATAATTAGCAATACCTAGTGTAATTAACAAGCCACCTCACAGATCATAGAATACAGTTCTAAACAGGGCTAACAGACACTGACTAATTAAAGTTAGGGGTCTGAGTCTATTTTGTCTGTTTTTCAGTACTTTTGATTTTGCCTTTATATCCTACATAAACAAATGTTTACTATACCTATGTTTAGTATCTTTTTTTCAGTGCAACTTCATCTATATCATCTGCCTATTATTTTTTCACTTTAACCTACTACATCAACATAAAAGGACAGAAAACACAAAAATTTCTAAAATCCAATTTGAAAATGACAATATAATTTATTGCATAAATAACACAAAGTTGCTTAATGAACCTTTTCAAAGACTTTAAAACTGAATATTGGTTCCAAATATTAGGCACAGAAAATTAAAATTGTAATAAATTAAAACTATACAGGGTGGGGAAGCAAAATTTACAATGAACATTTAGTTGTTTTTTCTCAGTAGGCACTACGTCAATTGTTTTGAAACCAAACATATATTGATGTCATAATCATACCTAACACTATTATCCATACCTTTTCAGAAACTTTTGCCCATATGAGTAATCAGGAAAGCTAACGCCAAAGATTTGCTGAATGCACTCGTCACACCAAAGGAGATTTCAAAAATAGTTGGAGTGTCCATAAAGACTGTTTATAATGGAAAGAAGAGAATGACTATGAGCAAAACTATTACGAGAAAGTCTGGAAGATACTATTAAAGAAGAATGGGAGAAGTTTTCACCTGAATATTTGAGGAACACTTGAGCAAGTTTCAGGAAGCGTGTGAAGGCAGTTATTGAGAAAGAAGGAGGACACAGAATAAAAACATTTTCTATTATGTAAATTTTCTTGTGGCAAATAAATTCTCATGACTTTCAATAAACTAATTGGTCATACACTGTCTTTCAATCCCTGCCTCAAAATATTGTAAATTTTGCTTGGCCAACCCTGTACTTAAATATTTGACATAAAAGCAGATCTTTACATATGCGTTTTCTCCAGAAAAGTGTGGTAATCAAACATGGTTATCATGATAATTAGAATTTCAACAGTAATACTAACCACGGTTTATTGTTATACCGGTAATCATTACATCCCTATGGAGATCCAAATAAATGAAAAAAGGTTAATTACATACACAAAAATTATAATAATGAAACCAGGTGACTTATACAAAAGTCCACCTCCCGTATAGTTGTCATGAACAAGCAAAGTAGTTGCCAGGCTGTAAACGCTTTGTTTCTGCTATAATTTTAGTTATTTTAATATGAAGGGGCATGGAGAGTGGCTCACTTTTGGAACCAGCCTCAAGTGGCTGTTTAAGGTACTGCAGTTTTTTGACAGTTCTGCATTGGCTCCATGTGTCAGCTACAAAGATCACTGTTTGTTTAAAAGAGCATATTAGCATGTGGATATGAGACAGTGTACTGTTTACTGCTGTAGTTTTATGATGGGGAACCAAGAGTAATTTTTATGGCACAGGGTTATAAAGGCCCCCAGCGATATGGTTGTTGAACACTGATAGCAAAAACCAATAACGTATTCTTTTAAGGCTGGTCTCCTTTATTGAGATCATAAGGTTTAGATATTTATGCATGCGTACATGTGAGCAATCACACAGATAAATACATCACAAACACCTACTAATGTGTCAGATGGAGTGTAGTCAAAAGCTTGAATGCAACCATTTAGCAGTGCTTGATGAATCCAATTTTCTTTGAATAAAGGAAAGCTGCTGTCTGTCATTCCTCTCAGCAAGTCACTTAACCTGAATCGCTTGTGTAAACACCCCGTGGGATAAATGGGTATTATCTTAGAAGAGGCCAAGAGCTGGCAAAGCAGCAGAGGGCTGATGGAAGTAACTGAAAAAAACCTATCACTTCCACTTTCTGGACAATGAGGATAGCTGTAATGACTATAGCGGGGTGTGTATGTGTGTCAACTGTTTTCACTGGGGGAGCTGGAGGAAAGATGCAAAAGCAAAGAAGAAGAAATAGAGAGAGGGAGAGAGAGAGAGAGAGAGAGAGGAGATGCCTGTAATGAGATGTGTCAGATGCTGATATGTTTTTACTGATATTCAGCGTTAACACTAACAGCTTTAACACATCGATCCTCATTCTGATCACTTTATAAACATATGAACATGGTGAGCAGCACTGTGATTGGTTACTGGTAAAAAGACAAACAGTATACTTCTAATATGTATAATGACAATATGTTCTACTGCACCAATAGTTTTGAATATTGTTTTTAATCTATTCTTGTATTATAGTTAATCATTTCTTCTGTGCGACACTTTTTTTATTTGTACAGCTGCTTTATGTCTTTAATGTATTTTTGTATTTTATTCTTTTATTTTGGTTTTTCCCCTATAAGTCGCTTTGGAAAAAAGCGTCTGCCAAATGCATAAATGAAAATAAAAAATGAAATTAAATGATGATTCTTGCATTTTGATTATTTTTAACTTTCACATTCAAAAATTTAACACTCAAATTAGAACTACTCAAGGGAATATAATAATGCAAATGATTGTTTTGACTTTCGCAATCCACGATGCTGTAAAGATAGAAGTTTAGACGCTTTAAGGTTTATGTGTTGAGATGAAATTTTCATCTTGCTGATGGTAATGAATTGTAAACTTATTTTTATTTATGTATGTATTTTGTAACTGTATCTGTATTTTAACGGACCCCAGGAAGCGTAGCAACCACTATAGTGGAAGCTAATGGGGATCCGTATAAACAATAAACATCTTTTTTAACGTATTTATTCAAATCAGAGTTTTATGTAATTAAACAAACCAATCTCTTTACTTTGTATACACCTGTGTTTTTTAACAGAAGAAAAACTCTCGATTTTATTGTTTGTTTGTTTTTTCTTTTTTCCAAATTTACAAAACAATTGGCCTCGATTATGCTTCATATACATCACTGATTCTTGAGTGAAACAAAATTTAAGTACTAAATAATCTTATTGTCCATTTTAAAATTTTTTCTTGTCAGCTAAGTCAGATTTTCTAAGTTTCTATTTATTAGATCCACTTACATTCATTCATTCATTACCTGAACCCGCTTTATCCTCACTAGGGTCGCGGGGGTCGCTTGGAGCCTATCCCAGCTACTTATGGGCGAAGGCGGGGTACACCCTAGACATGTTGCCAGTTCATTGCAGGGCTGTCATACAGAGACAAACAAATACTGTCACATTCACATCTATGGGCAATTTAGATTAACCCATTAACTGTGCACTAGATCCACTAACAAGACCATTTAATTATTTTCTTATGAATTCTTGAGGAACCTTAGTGTGATTTTGAGTCAAAGAGCTAGTATTTAACAGTTGCTCACCTCTGACCCATTGTGCTCCCACAGCTTTGCCCATTTTGTCCAAATATGGTCACTTCAAAAGTCAACATGACAACAGGGCAAATCAACAAACCACTGATGAGTGATGTCAGGGTTCAGTCTATGCTTTAAAATAAAAAAAAGAACACAATATCTATCTATCTATCTATCTATCTATCTATCTATCTATCTATCTATCTATCTATCTATCTATCTATCTATCTATCTATCTATCTATCTATCTATCTATCTATCTATCTATCTATCTATCTTTTCCTTTTTATCTGTGTCATTCATCCTGTTCCTCCCCTCCTCTGTTCTGTTTTCGGTCCTCCCCTGCCTGAGGCCATGTCTCTTGCCTTATGGACACGTCCTGTTTGCCAGTGGGAGCTCACACTGCGCTAACACATCACCCAGCATGACACAACAGACACACAACTGTGCATGTGTGATAAAGCCTTGTGTGTGTGTGTGTGTGTGTGTGTGTGTGTGTGTCTGCATGGATGATGTACACAGGTGTAGGTATAGATCCGCTTGCACATTCTCTGTGTGTGTGTTTGTGCAAGAGGGGAGGAATTTAAGGCATGCATCATTTTCCGGGCAGACAAATATGAAAATGCATGACAACTCTTGCATGACAGCCCTGTCATCTTCCATCCATCAATCAGCTTTGCAACATACTCATGCACACACTAAGCGCTCACACACACACAAATGCAAACATCATGCGAATGTGGGAATTTGCTGATTGAATGTCATGCCATATATTATCCAATACAGAGCAGAGAGAGAAAGACAAATGGTGAGAAATAGGCGGAGGGTTGAAGAAGTGAACATGACACCCCAGCGAACGTGTCTTAAAATCTGATGGCAGTTATGCTCGGCCCTGAGTACGGGACCATTTTGCACTTCATTTCTGTTCATTTGGTTGTCACTGGTCGTTTGTAGGGTGTCACTTTGAATTCTGCTCCACCTGTGGACGGATGGGGACTGTCTGAGGAAGGGATGGATGGATGGATGGATGGATGGATGGATGGATGGATGGATGGATGGATGGATGGATGGATGATTCAAAGCAGGGGTGTCAAACTCATTGTTGATTGAAGTGAGTTATTTTTTGATAAATTTTTTTTTTTTTTTTTTGGATTGAAGTAATCTTTTTTTGTATTTGGGGCATATTAGGGGTAGGATATTTTTGTCTTTATTTTTCAATCCCAAAAAATATCTCATCAATCCAAAAAAATATTTTCAATCAACAAAAAAATATTTTCAATCAAAAAAAACTTCACTTCAAAAATGAACCAATCACAGCAGTGTAGAGGGACGCTCATGCAGATTCAGTCTCACACCAACTCTGGACATATTATTCCCATTAAAACATTCATGACACCAACTCTAACAGCAGCACTGTTTCTTCTACCTGTGTTTAGGGTGGAGTTAGTTGGTTAATGTGTGAAGTTCAACCCACACATCAATGTCAGGGTCAAATGTAAATGAATAAACTAGTGATTTTTATAGTTTCAGCTGCCTGCAAGTTAAATTTAATACGTTGTTGATAATATGGTTGATTTACGTTATTACTGCTGCTCTGTTTGTAGTGAGGGCTTTTCTGATGCCTATTTTGACTCATGTATGTTGTTGTAATTGTGATATTCCCACTAAATCAAGCTCACTATTACAACTGGCATCCGTTTTCCCCACTCAGCTGCATATACTTACAGCTGTAATGATATGAAATGAGTGCAGAATTTGTCTGGTTTGTCTTCCACATATAGTTTCTTCAACCCAGATGAGTCTGTGGAATCTCCCAGGCTCACTGCCAGACCCACTGCAAACTCCTCTGCCTCCCCCCCCGCCCATGTGAGCATCATGTGACCACATCTCATCGATCCATTTCTAAGGGTAGGTTAAACTGCAGGTGCCTTCCCCATGTGCATTCGCTATCTGTTGTTTTTCATTAAGAGAAAATGATGTTGAAGAGGCGCGATAAATTGACTGCTTAGCTAATTATTTTAAGAGTCATTATATGGAAATGATTGTGTCCCAGGCTTTTATATCGCTGTAATTTTGACTACTATAAACGATTTCTACTGTATCTCTGCAGTATAATAATACATTGATTTGCTTATTTCTTTATTTCTCCACACTGATGACAATCTTATATTATTATAGAATGGCTTAAAGAAAAACAAATTATAATAAATACCTGCTCTAAGGCTTGTCTCTCTTTTACAATCTCTTATGCTGCCAGTTCATTTGAAAATATGGCAGGATTTCACATACGTGTCAGTCAGCTAACCATAATCTTACCAATATGTCATTATAGTATGGAAATTTTTAATTACCGATCATATACCACTGTCTGTGGTGCACATCTAGTTACCCCAGGGCCAACCCCCCCATACTCCTGCTTCAGTATCCCCAGTGTAAATCAGAGCCTTAAGCAGGCAATATCCTCAGCTAGTCCCCCTGCTCTCTCTTATCTTTAAGCCATATATTGCCTTTTCCATGCAGCAATTTCCCCAAACTTAGCCTGCCTCTCCCCTCAAGACTTATGAAGATCAGGTTTTATTGGTTAGGGTCTACTACAAGTGGATTCAGAAAGGTATGAGAGGGGCAGGAGGGAGGACATATAGATTTATTTGTGGAAGAGTCAGAGGAATGGGCTGCCTATTCAACCGGTATCTTTTTCAATTGTACACAGTAGATATCAAACTGGAGCTGCGCTGTACTGTGGAACAGTTTGGGAAAAGGTCACAGTGCTGCCTCGCTCACTGCATGCAGTCAATTTGTTCAGTTGAGGAGATTCAATTCTCGGCACAACCCAAACCAGAATGAGGGGACAAGTGTCGCATTTGAAATGTGTCATCGTGCTTCAGTTATTCACTTTAAAGAATAGTCATTAGTATGATTAAATGCCATATCTAAAACACAGAACATGATGCATATTGATTATATCATTACCATCTGAACCATGTCGAAGTCGTTCTATTCCCAGCTCTGTGTTTTGGTAACACGGCTGCAATAATATCACTTGAGTGACAGCTGGATTCTGCAGGGCTGAGATTGGAAAGGTTGTCCTATGCCAAAGGCGTGGTCATAGAGATAAAATATAGTTCCAGTCATTTTAAATATTGAATGTATTATGCATGGATAGGTCTCATTCATTGTGTGTGTGTGTTGGAGTTTGATAAGTCCATGTAAATGAACTGTATTTGCAGCCACAGTAGGAGCCCATTGTAAATGGAACGTCAAATGAACACTGCCATCTCCCTGGGAATAATGACAAAACCACTGGGTGAAATTATTCTGAGACACAGTTTTATGGCTGTTTTTCATCTTAAATTGCAATGCTTGAAATTCAACTCATTATTAAAGCTGTTTGTAAAATATGAATCTTAAGTCTCTCAAAGTTGGGGTGGTTCATTTTATGTTGATGTGTTTTACAGCTGAGAACTTCAGATTGACGAAAAAAAGCTCCGAGGCTATTAAAGAATATGCAAATTACTCATACCTGATACTTTTTCTATTATATTCTTTTCTGTAGAATATATGGGTTTATAGGTTTATGAGGGTTTAGGCACTGAAATTGTGGTATGGGAGGTCATACGGTGCAGAATTTGGTTTAAGAAAATGTTATGTTATGTCATTTGACTCAGATACCTTTATAGGTTTACAGTGTTTTCCAAAAGTACATGGAACTGGCTCAAGTACCAGATACTATTCCTGGACACCATTTCCATTACAGGATACTAACAACTTTAGAGTACCTGGACATCATAGCGATGCTGCGCGTTGCTGATAAACTCGCTCGTTGCATCATGTCCCATCAAGCTCACACTGAATTTTTTCATCGGCCACCAAGGACAGAAATGTCTGAACCTCCTCGACCGACCACAGTGTAGTTTTGCGGGCTGCCATCATGTGGATTAACCTACCGGTATATTTACTGTAAACTTCCGAATCAGTTTTTTTTTTTTAAATGGTGGGTTGCACATTGATGACGCAATGATGCAGAGACAACTCTCTGAGCAATCAGTAGTCTGTAGTGTTTACACGTCACGTTTTTGTATCTCTTCACCCGTTTTGGAACCTCGGCTAAGCAGATACCAAAAAACTAGCAATGGGTACCAGATTCCAGGTTCTTTTACGTAATGGAAACACAAAAAGGCCGACTAGAGTCGGGCCGGTAACACATAATGGAAATGCAGCATATGTGATGGAGGTGTTACACAAGGTGCAAATGTGGAAGATTTTATGACTTTCAATAAACTAGAATTACTGCTCTGTGAATCTATGTCATTATGAACCAGCCAAGTTGCAGTTTATGTCCATGTTGGTTCTAAGATTTCTTCTTTTTTTTTTTACTTAAACTTTTACTGGTTTTTCAACAAACAAAAAAAGAGGCCAATGCTTTGACTTACATATTAATATAGATACTGGTACAAAGTGCATAGAATGAATGAATGAATGAATGAATGAATGAATGAATAAATAAATAAATAAGAGGGAAAAAAAATTACTGAGAGACGGATTCATGTCAGTTCTAATATTTTTGTTTAGATGCACGTTCTCACTATATTGACAATGATTTCAGTCACAAACATGTGGTCTCCACCTGCAGTCCAGTGAAGGTCAAGTGTAGGATCTAGAAAATTTCACATGGGGTGCAAAGGAATCCCCAACTGTAAACTATGAATTATTATAGTATGGCCTGTATCAAGTGTTTTAATGCACAAGGCAAAATTTACAAATCTTAAAAAGTAAAAGTAATAATAGCAAAATGAAAATAATGGACTAAAAGTATGAGTTCTGCTCTAAAAAAAAGCAGCAGAAATTGCCTCTAAGATACTTCAGTTTATAACTTTATTTGTCCACTAAAAGGGCAGTCGGTTGTGCAACAGCAGCAACAACACACCACTTACACACAACAATACATTATGATAATATATACAAAAGAGAGTAAGATAAAAAAAAAAAAAAAAAGAATAGAAGGATTAAATGTGATTTCAAAAAATCATTTGAAAGTTAAAATAGTAGTTTAAATGAGTGAATGAGCAATAACACATCACTAACACATTATATTATGATAATAAATATGAGAGTAAGATAAAGCTGGAGTAGAAATCTGACCAAAATATTACATTTGACACAAAATGAACAAATAAATAGCAATAAAAATATCACAACAATTTAATAGAGTGGGAGAATTTAACGCTTTCTGTCAATTTATTGTTTGTTTCAAAGTTTGTGTACCATACATCAGCCCGTTACAGGTTGATTTTACACACCAGTCTGATTAATAATGGACAGAATAGTATTTTTTTTTACAGATATTATAATGTGACAGTAAAGCTGACCTTTGACCTTTTGTATATAAAATCATTATCTTTTTTTTTTTTTAACTGTTTTTACTGTTTTGTTTTGTTTTTTTTACTATTTAATAGGTTACTATTTAAATATTTTGCATTGTATATTTCCTTTTTTTCTTTTATTCAAGAACCATTTCTACAAGCGTGTCAGAATTTCGTTGTGCACTGTGCAATGATAATATAAGGAATCTTGAATCTTGAAAAGTGTCTTCTGCTTGGTCAGACCTTTCACCACTAAAGTCTAATCAGTTCATCCTCGAGTCCAAGTGAATGTTTCATCTAAATTTAAAGAAACTCTGTCAAGCTGTTCCTGACATAACACATTTGTGAGAACAGACACATGTAGACAACCTGGAAACAACGCCTCTGGGCCCCAACGGAAGCATAAAAATACATGTCACATCATTTTAGATCATTACTATTGTCTGCGTACAAAAAAACTGGAGTAGCTACAACATAAACAACACAAGCTTAAAACCAAATGTCCAACGGGGACCAACTGCAACCATTAGATCTGGGAAAAACATGACATTTTTGATTTTATTTGCATTTGGCTGGGTGTGCTGTCTAAGGCAGGGGTGTCAAACTCATTTTAGTTCAGAGGCCACATATACCCAATTTGACCTCAAGTTATTTCTTAATTTAATGCTGCGTTCCAGGCCATTTTTTGAGCCCCTAAGTCACGACTTCAAACCACGACTTTGTAGCATTCCAGGCAAGTCACGCTAAACTGCCTGAGAGCAAGGAAGTGTGGTAGCTAGATGTAAACAAACCAGCATAGTGGACCGTATGTTATATTCATTTACTATCATTTCTATCGTCAAAGGTGTTTGCTCCTTGGTTATTTGAGGGAAACAGAGGAGTAAAAACAGTGCATAAGGCAAGAGAAGCTGTTATACTTTTTATGTTCTGTTATTTGTATATTTGGATATGTATTTGGTATTAATTTATTCTTGCACTCATT
The DNA here is from genome assembly GCF_902148855.1 of Sphaeramia orbicularis. NCBI lineage: Eukaryota > Metazoa > Chordata > Actinopteri > Kurtiformes > Apogonidae > Sphaeramia > Sphaeramia orbicularis. The sequence goes on from NC_043978.1 coordinate 27,730,525, forward strand.
GGACTGAAAACTAGCTAACACTAGAGTAGCTGCTGATTCTGCAGAACATTTGCAGATAAATAACATCAGGGCAGTACCTTGTTTTCATCAACAATTTGCATAAACACCACATCCATGGGGGCCGCCATTGCTACGTGATGTCAGAACTCGGAACTGGGAGTACATTGATCTAGTAGGAGTTGACGGGTGGGAAGTCGCAGGTTTGACTGCCATTCTAGTGCCTTTTCACCGGTAGAAGGTTGGAAAAACACGAGTTACGGGTTGCCTGGAATGCAGCATAACTTCCACTGAACTGGACAGAACAGATAAAGGAAAAAATATGAAATAAATATGAATAAACCAAATGTGAAGTATGAAGATATTGAAGCACCTCATAAAAGCCTTATTGTATAACATGTGGATGAAGATCCTGTTAAGCAGAGGCAGTGGGCGCTAATTAGCACTAGCACCAAACTTCCTCATTTTCTCAGATGTCCCTGAGTCCATGAAACACTTCCAGTTGTTGTTCTACCACTTCATGTGATAATACAGTGTAGAGGAAGGTGATGGAGCTGATAAGTAAAGTTACAAGTATTAAACAAATAAGAAAATAAGGAAGTTTGGTGCTAGCGAATGTTAGCATCTTAGCTAATTAGCAGCTCCGCCATCTGCACTGTAGGTTGCATGTCTCGGATTTTTTTGGACCCAGAACTAAGAAGAGATGTAACAGTGACGGATGTGTCATCACTTACCATCCCCATGAAGCACATGGTGTTTTAGGTGTGGAGAGTCATGGCTGATGGCTGAAGGTAGTGAGTTGAACGAGGAAAACAAGACCCCATTCTGCAACACCTTCTGGTTCAACACATTAGTGGTTAGAAAAAAACAAAAAAAAACATGAGACGCTGTAGTTGGTGTTAAATGATTATGTTAAAATTTATTGTACATTTTGAATGCTTTAAGTTGTTTTCAGGTTTTTAATCATTTCAATATTTTGTTTACAGTTGCAAAAAATATTTTAAAGGGGCAAGGTCACAGGTGTCAAACATTCGGCCCGGGGGCCAAATCCGGCCCACCAAAGAGTCCAGTCTGGCCCTTGGGATGAATTTGTGAAATGCAAAAATTACACCAAAGATATTAACAATCCTTTTGGTTCAGGTTCCACATTCAGACTAATTCAATCTCAAGTGGGCAGGATTCAGTAAAATACTATCAGAATAACATAGAAATAATGACAACTCCAAATTTTTCCTCTTTGTAAATGTAAATATTTTCATGTATTTACACTAAAACAAAATATAATTTCTCAAAAAATGTGAATAACCTGAAATGTCTTAAGAGAAGTAAGTACAATTTTAACAATATTCTGTCTGTTATTAAATGTTTTGTGGATTTGTAGATCCACTGTGATCTGTAAGTTATAATGTACATGTGTAAATGATAAACTGAGGCAGAATATTGTTAAAATTACACTTATTTTTTTCAGTTTGTTCTTGTTATTCACATTGTTTGAAAGGATAGTTTGTAGATGTAAACCTGTTCATAATGTAAAAATTACTTTTTTCGCTCTAAAACATAGAGAAAAGTTTGGAGTTGACATTATCTATATATTATGTTATTATTTTACTGGTTCGGCCCACTTCAGATCAAATTTAACTGAATGTGGCCCCTGAACTAAAATGAGTTTGACACCCCTGGGCAAGGTGATTCATAGCCAGTGTTGCAGGTGAAGCAGCATTTTTCCCAATGAAAATAATGTTGGAATGGAAGCAATGCATTTCGTTTTTAACCCTTTCATGTGTAGTGGTCACTACAGTGGACAGCTATTCTACAGCTGTTCTTTTATATATTCAGGGATTTTGTTTTAGTTCCATATCAGCCAACACAGTGGACACTTTTGTACCATTCCATACACTGACATTCAAACCACTCCTGTATCTTTGCTGTTCTTGATAAAGCTGATCTGCACTAATATGTTTGCGTGTAAATCAATTTTCAGTTACTAGACTGTAATTAACATGTTACTTAAACAAAAAGTTTGTTTTTATTATATATTATCTCCATGAAGTGAGTAATAACTAGTATTAGAGTATGATGAAATGTGAGAAAACATCAGATCTGCTGCATTAAAAATATTATTTCATAGTTTCCACACAGTATATCACTTTCTGATATTGTGTTTTAAATACATGTTTCTTTGCTTCAAAAATGACACATAACACATGGTGTGCAGCAAAGTGGACATTTTTGTAACTCCATGAAAAATAGGTTCACTAAAAAAATTGCTATTGCATTGCTTTTTTCATGCCTAAAGAAGAAAAAAATCTTGACTTTGGTTCTCATAATTCATGCATGAAAGGGTTTATTGTCTGCATGAGTCTATGATGGCAGCAAGTAGAGAGAAGACAAACATTAACCCATAAAGACCCAAACATCCATCACCAACCAAAAGCATCTACTGATCTAAACTGTTTAATACCTGTTGATCCACTAATCCTATCAATACATGTAAATGATCAGTGTAAAATGTAGTTTCTCATCTTTTCATGGTCATCAGATATGACCCATTTGTATGTTCAGAGGCTCTTTAGTTACCGTGGAAACACCGTCATCTTCTACAACATTGATTCACCAGTAAAACCCATGGAGTTGGATCAATGACATTGAATGGACATGCTTGGTTTATGTTCAGTAAATGATAGATTTGACTGAAAATGTCACTTATTCTGCAGTTTTCTGTTTTTGATTTAATAACCCTCAACTTTAATCGGAGCTTTTATGACCATCTACATGATCAGTGAATGAAATACAGGAAAATATCTGTTTAATACTGATAAAATGCAATATACAGAGGATAATACGATAATAAATGGTGATAAATCACTTAAAGGTTAAATGTAGAGAAAATTTCATTTGGGAACTGACACAGACACAAAGTAGCACTGGGTCTTATGGGTTAAATATTGAAATATTGCAAGTCATATCATTAACGCAATATTTAATAATGTTGGGGGGGGGCACTGGTCTACACGAAAACCCTGCTCATAAATGCTTGTGAAAATCTTCCAAACTGAGCTATCACATCACTGTTTTGTCGCAGGGTAATTTGGAATGTTTTGGAGTTTTGGACCCACAGCACAAGTATTTGACCTCTAAACATCCACATCATTCCGTATTAGTGTCCTTTTACAATCCCTCAAACCACAAAAGACAATGTCACCCCCTTAAACAAAGCCCCGTCCCATCTGACTCCCTGGTATACGAATAAAGCCGCCGTTTCCACAAACAGCTCCATGAGTAAATAAACTGTGTCCATGTTTAGAATAGAGGAAACCCCTTTATCCCATTCTTTTCCGTTTTGTTCTGTTCCATTCTAATGTGTCAACAGTAGCGGCAGCAGAACAGATCGACAGAGTCCGGGGAGAGCAGAGCAGATTTGTCATAATCTGCTGTATGATATCAGTATGTTATTGTTCTCCTGGTTTGAGCTGCGATTAGACAGCAGATTGAAGACCTTTGTTGTGTGCAGTGCCACGGATTACTGACAAACACACTGACAAACACTAACACACACAAGTACATGTAAAAACAGAAACATTTTTGCACATTTATACAAGGGAAATTAACATCTGTGCTGTAAATGTTACATCTATAATTGATCTTTGCATGTTATTACACTAACATTAAAACAATAGCCTCCATATATAACTTACTGAACTCTAGAATAAAAGGAAATGAAATTGCTGCGGTGCAAATAAGTTGGCAAAGCTGTGTTACAGGATGAAGCCATGGCAGATTATGCAAATGTCCACCTTGACTAATGACATAAAGATGATATGTTCGCTTCACATTAACACAGACACAAATTCACACACACCCACGCGCCATGTTCATTAACTTATATACAAGAATGTGTTGATGTGCTGCTTGTGACAAATCCCCGAATACATAAGCAAACACTATGAATATGGATTTGCATACTGTATGTAAGCGTAAATGCCTTCACATGTGAGTTTATGTGAATATGTTCATGTCTCCAGGTCTGTGTGTTTTACGGTCTGAGCATGAAGGCACATGTGTGTGTATAGAAGCGCTGAGGCACGTACATATGTGTTTTCTCCCCCCCCTAATAGTGTGTCCTCTGGATTAAGTGATATAAATGGAAAGCTTTTCCTCCCGATGCACCATCCACCTGCAGGCTCACAGGAAAAATAGGCCCCAGAGGAGGGGGACGTACGGCGCATAGGGTCGACCACCCTTATTGTCCCCCCACCCCCCGCCACAGTAGCACAGTATTCCATGGTCACCGCTACAGTAGAGACAAATGGAGAAGCAGAGGCAATCAGCAATTCAGATCAGCCTCTCTGTCATAGGATGTGGGTCATAATATGTATGTGTTCACAGGACAGTAAGAGGAAACACATGCAGAATTCACCTATACAGTGAAAATAGGATTATTGTCAAGGAGAAACAACTCACATATCATATCCAACACTAAAAACATCTAAAAAACAGTGTTCTTTTGGGAAATGCCTGGGGATAAATGTAGACATTACATCATGGCAGTAAATGGAAGAAAATGTTGTCACTGCCTAAAGCAGTAGTAAATATCATTTTTAACCCATAAACACCCAAACATCCACTGCAGACCAAAAGCATCTACTGATTTAAAATATTTTATTCCTGTTCATCCACTAATCCTATCAATGCATGTAAATAATTCAAGTAAAATGCAGTTTGTCATCTTTTCATGGTTATCAGAGGCTCCGTAGTTAGCGTGGAAACACTGTTATCTTCTATAACACTGATTCACCAGTAAAACCAATGGAGTTGGATCAATGACAGTGGATGGAGATATTTGTTATATGTTCAGTTAATGGTATATTTTGCTGAAAAAGTCTTTTTCTTCAGTTTTCTCTTTGCTTCTGAAAAAAAAAAACCTTTGCATTTACTCTGATTTACACTTAAAGAAGCAATATTTTCAGTCCCTCCAGGATTTTGCGGGATTTTTTTGAATTTTTTTTTATTGTGGCCTAAATTGCCTGATTTTGCAGCAGCTTTTCCAAAAAATTGCGGTGAAAGTTGCGATGATTTGAGGCTTCTTTTATTAAAGTCGCAGAAACATGGGCATTTGCAAATTACCTAGAACAGTCTTTTTTGAGTTTTTAGCCGTAAAAAGCACCAGGAAGCCACGATTTTAAACAAAACAGGCTTTTTTTTCAGTCATTCATTTATTTGTTTTGAGCAGCCAATGAGAGCAGAGTGCCACAGAACACCAGCCAATGAGAGCATAGCGTCACAGAATGCCAGCCAATCAGAGCGGAGCGTCACAGAACGTCAGCCAGTGAGAGCGCAGTGTCACAGAACATCAGCCAATGAGAGCGCAGCATCACAGAACATCAACCAATGAGAGCACAGCAGCGCAGAACATCAACCAATCAGAGCGCAGCGTCACAGAACGTCAACCAATGAGAGCAGAGTGTCACAGAACATCAGCCAATGAGAGCACAGTGACACAGAACATCAACCAATCGGAGCGCAGCGTCACAGAACATCAGCCAATGAAAGCACACCGTCACAGAACGCCAGCCAATCAGAGCACAGTGTCACAGAACACCAGCCAATGAGAGCACAGCATCACAGAACGCCAGCCAATGAGAGCGCAGCATCACAGAACATCAACCAATCAGAGCGCAGCGTGACAGAATGTCAGCCAATGAGAGCGCAGCGTCACAGAACATCAACCTATGAGAGCGCAGTGTCACAGAATGCCAGCCAATGAGAACGCAGCATCATGGAACGCCAGCCAATGAGAGCGGAGCATCACTGATCATCAGCCAATGAGAGCGCAACATCACAGAATGCCAGCCAGTGAGAGCGCAGCATCACAGAACACCAGCCAATGAGAGCAGAGCATCACAGAACGTCAGCCAATGAGAGCGCAGTGTCACAGAACACAAATGTTATGACGTAACTAGTTATAGACATAACAAATTAATCAGGAATTAAAACAGGTTGTAGAAATCCACTTGACTTTTGCCAAAATGAATATAAAGATAGCTTTGCAGCACCTAGAGGGTTCAAATTCAAACTTTATGAACTATTATGGCCCAAATACACAAATAAAGTACCAAAGACTAATAAAAGTGGGTTTAGCACAAATATGACCCCTTTAAAAATGCAAAATACAGGGGATGACACAGTGATAAATGGTGATAAATTACTTAAGATAAGTTAAACAGAGAGAAATTTATTTGGGGACTCCCACAAAAGCAGCCCTGGGTCTTCATGGGTTAAGAATCTGAGAAGTAACAGCAAGTTACTGAAAGAAACTGAAACTGAATATACTATTAACTTCACAACAGTTGGAGACTCAAAGCCTCTACATGTAGAATTTATAACACATAATTAAAAGTTCTAGTGTAGAAGATTGAGTGGGATTTAGATGGATCTGACTGCAGAAATAGAATATTACATTCATAATTATACTATCATTAGTGGAATATCATGTAAATATAAGAATCTTATGTTTATGTCTTCATAGGTAGTGGGGAACCGAGTCGGAACAGAACAGACTTCTTCTATTTTCTGTTTTATAGCAGGTGACGTCCAACATTAAGGTGCATTAGTGTCACTTACTGTGTTTGAGTGTGGAGTTACTCTGTTTCTAACATCTGTAACAAGGGCCTAAATGTGTTTTTTGTGGCCACCACAAGGGTTCACTGATAAACCTTTAAAAACAATGCAGTTGCCAAGAAGAAATTTTACCACTGTACATTTCCACAGACAATGAATATATGTCACATCAACTTTTTAAAGAAAATTTCACATTTCTCAATACTTGTGTATATAGGACTCATGGGTCTTTTAAACTGTAACCGCAAGAAAAGCAATTACAGTCATATTTATCCCATAAAGACCCAAACAGCCACTTGCAACCAAAATAATCTACTCATCTAAAGCGTTTAATACTGTTGATCCACTAATCCTATCAATACATGTAAATAAGTAGTGTAAAATACAGTTTGTCATCTTTTCATGGTCATCAGATATGATCCATTTGGATGTTACCATGGAAACACTGTCATCTTCTACAACATTGATTCACCAATAAAACCCATGGAGTTAGATCAATGACAGTGGATGGAGACAGTTGGTTTATGCTCAGTTATTGATATATTTGTTGAAACTGTCATTTTTTGTTCAGTTTTCTGTGTTTCTGATCTAGTAACCTTTGAATTTACTCTGACCTTTAATGACCATCAACATGATCAGTAAATTAAATACAGGAAAATACATGATTTATACTGAAAAAACACAAAGTACAGAGGATAATATTATAATAAATAGTGATAAATCATAAAAGAAAGGTTAAATAGAGAGAAAAATTCATCTGGGAACTGCCACAAAAACAGTACTGGGTCTTTTAACTAGGGACGGATGCCAAAGTTTATTTGTTTTTTCCACCATTGTAAATTTAACTGCCTAAACTCTAAAACATAATTTAATACAGAAAGAACCACAACTGTGTGATAAAAAAAAAAAACCTCACACTGTCTATAGTAATATCTATGCTAAACTATGACCTCCTCCTGACACTCCCTAAACTGCTTTAACAGGCTAAACTTAAATACCAACACCATCGAAGGCTAAATCTCCAGTCTGTGGTGACTAAGTCCTGGATTTTCTATCACCACCATCCACCTGACACTTGAAGTAAACCCAAAGATGTTTCACTGACAAGGAGCTTGTTAAAATTTGAAGTATCTGTGATTCGCAACATTTGTCTGTTAATCAGGTTGCAAACACGCTGCATTATGTATGACCTGACAAAACACAATATATTTTCACTTGATTACGTAAGAAATCAAACTTTTGTAGGAATCTAACTTGTTTTGTAAATGGGCCAGATCAAGCCAAAGTGAACATCAGTGTCAAAAATTATAGTTTCACCTATCATTTCTCAAATAGGCACATTTTTAGCTTACCGGCCGACAAATTTGGTATACAGTTTCTTTATGATGATGTTAACAAAAGTTAGTGAAATTATTTGGATCCGGATCTGATTCTGGATTTGGTGCGACTTTGAAAAATACTCCCATTATAACATTTAGGAAGTGGATTGATACAATAAATCAGTAAGTATTAATGATATCAAGTTGGAATTTGAGTTTTTTACAGATCTGATTAGAATATGACCAGAACATGGGCTATAACTGGGTGATAATAAATGGCATCTGGATACATTTCCCAAAGCTTTTAATTTGGCCAGTAAGCTACAGGGCCACTGGTCCTATTTTTTAGCTTAAGAACTCTATTTTATGGAACTGTTTACAAAATGTCAGTATCACTTGTAGGAAAAAAAGATAGAAAGATATAATCAGTATAAAATGAAACCTAAATAGGACTAAAATATGTAAATGCACTAAGTTTTAAAAGACACGTTCAAAGTATTTCAGCTGAATATTTGTTCAAAATAACAGATGCCAGTTAAAGCAGGGTGCTCATGCAGGTCTTGAAAGTCTTAAAAAGTATGGAATTTTTAAACACTGTGTTCCAGACCTTGAAAAGTCTGGAATTTTGTGTGAAAGTCTTAGTAAAGTATGGGAAAAAGTTTCTCTCATAGTCAAATTTTAGACTATGCTCAAAGGCACATAATCTTGTAAGGTAAGAAATATACAAGGAAAGCATAAAAAAACTAGATATGATTTCACTAATTAGTCAGTACTGGAATGATTCTAGTGAAACTTGTTTGTGTGATATCCATGCACTTTTGTGATCTTCATCTGTTTTTAAAACTTGTCTGCCAATAAAACATAATTTACTGCCAATTATGCATTCATTCATTCATACATGTATTAAAATGAAATTTTCTACTACCTAAAACAGGTACAATCTCAAGCAAAAAAGTAGGCACACAAGTATAAAAGTACATAAAGTCAAGGTCTTGAGGAAAAAAATATCAGTTTCGAAAAGTCTGGAATTTGTATGTGGATAAAGATCAAGCACCCTGAAAAGTGTGACAATAACTGGTTAAGGAAGGATTTTTTCATGAAAATAAAACTAAACTGTGTTTGGACCAATATTTGTACATTTATGTATTTGTTTTCTCAAACTAAACCCTCACCTAGTTTGTTGCAATATATACACAAGAAAATGTAAATACTGCATTCAGATTGTGCTAGTTGATAATGACGTGAAAATGCGTTTGTAATGCAGAGTTACATAATGAGTTATTACAAAGTATAATTAATTGACCAATGTATATGTATAATTAATGATGTGTTGCATTTACTGTGCAAAAATTTTTGATCCGTGGCGAGCCTTGTGCGAAGATAACCATTTCCACATTCAAAGCATTAATATTTGTGCTTTCTGCAGGTATTTCACCTACACCTGTTTCACAGGGATAAGAAAGTTACATAAAGTCTATTTTCTGAGCTTTAACCTAAATTTGAATAATGCAAAAGTTTCTAATTTGCATCACAACATCTTCACGGCATTTGCATCCCCCCGGCTCTCCTCTGTCTTCCTCCTGTCTCCCTCCATCACCTCCACACCTTCGCTCACTTCGCTCGCTACCACACATCAGTAACAATCTCATTTACCGCCCCATTAATTGCTGGAATCCTAGACACTGGTGAGAGAGGAGTGTGAATGTGTGTGTGTGTGTGTGTGTGTGTGTGTGTGTGTGTGTGTTTGTACATGTCTATGTGTGTGTTGGTTTAAAAGTATCTGTGGTGTATTATGAGGGTAAAAGAAGCTAACCACAGCGACCCACTGACAGTAAACCTCCACTTTGGGGCTTCGCTGAGGAAACAAGAATACGCAGCAGGGACACTATTAATAGCCCCAGTCATTTCTATAAACTATACTGATGACACAAATCCTAATAAAAAACATCATTCCTCATTGAGTTCTCATAATAAATCTTCATGAATCACAAAGGGATGAAAAGGAGACAATGTTAGAGGAAGTTTGAGGCACTTCGAGGAAGGTTGATCGATCATTTTTTGGAAGTTTTGTGTGTTTTATGTACACGACTGTTCTCATCTGTAAATATTGTGTATATTGTGTGGGAGAGTGAGTAAGTGAGTGAGAGAATGAATGCCTCATATCATATGAATGCAACACTGGATTATTGAATTGTATGGTATGATTGTTTTAAATGATGTATATTTTATATTGTACTGCAGTGTTGTGGAAGAGCCCAACCGGGGACTGGAGTTGAGAATTAGCACTAGTTATAAACTCTATATGTATCACATCAGCTGCAACTATGTTTAACTGCATTGTGTGTGTGGGGGGGGGTGTTTTACTTTGTACAGTGTGTACAATGAATGCTAGGATAACGACGTGCTATCAACTCATTTATTTAATCACAGGTGGACATGCTACAGCAACAGCGGGAATCTTTTAATGACACACCCCTTATTCTTCCGTGCACATGATATAAAACAATACACTAAACATCCAATAGGTGGCAGTAGAATATAAGGTCACTTCTTAAACTTAGATATTCTACATAGAATATTAGGGGGGGGGGGTTGCCGTTAGAGGTTAGGCAGGCTCAGTCTCTGCCTGTCTTTAAATCACGTCTAAAAACACACTTTTTCTCACTGGCTTTTAATCAATGAGTGAGATTTTTTTTTTAAGGTTTCTTATGTTGTTTTTACCAGATTTTAATTATCTCTGCCAGGAGGTATTATGATCGCTTTGCTTTGTGCGCGTGTGTGAGTGCGTGTTTTGTTTGTTTGTTAGCAAGATAACTCAAAAAGTTATGGACGGATTTTCATGAAATTTTCAGGAAGTGTTGATACTGGCACAAGGAAGAAATGATTAAATTTTGGTGGTGATTGGGGGTGGGTGGGTCCACGGGGGGACCCCCACTGATCGACCTTGGCGGAGGTCTGCGCTCTCCGAGTGCTTTTCTAGAAAAGACAGCGCAGACCTCCGCCAAGGCCAATCAGTGGGGCCCCCTCACCCCCGATCACCACCAAAATTTAATCATTTCTTCCTTGTGCCACTATCAACATTTCCTGAAAATTTCATGAAAATCCGTCCATAACTTTTTGAGTTATCTTGCTAACAAACAAACAAACACGGGGGAGGGGGGCAGATCTGTCTTGGCGGAGGTCTGCGCTCTCTGAGTGCTTTTCTTGTTTGTCTTTGTTTTTATGATGGTTGTATTTTGTTGTTCTTAGCCCTGCACCCTGTATTATCACTGTTTTCACTTATTTATTCCCTTGTTTTATGATTCGTGTACAACCGTAAAGTTCTTAAAGTGCTTTATAAATAAAGTTGGTATGGTAAAATTTAATCATTTGTTCCTTGTGCCAGTATCAACATTTCCTGAAAATTTCCTCAAAACCCCCCCCACACCAAAATGTAATCATTTGTTGCTTGTGCCAGCATTAGCATTTCCTGAAAATTTCATCAAAATCCTTCCATAACTTTTTGAGTTATCTTGCTAACAGAAAAAACAAACCCCGATGAAAACATAACCTCCTTGGCGGAGGTAGTTAGTAAATAAATAAATAAATAAATAAATGTGTCACTAAACAGTGGGAATCTAATGTCCTCACAACTGTCTGCTGATACACTTGCATCATCTTTCTTTCTCTGTCTCGCCGACATGACACAGACACTCAGAAAACAGGCATAAAAGGACTGAAAAGTAGAGTGGCACATTAGCGGGGGGCTGTTAATGACCTGAGTCCCTGCTGTCGTAATGAGTGTACAGATTTAACTACATTAGCATCCCATTCCCCCTCAACAGTACATCAGGTAGGGCATGACAGTGCTCGCAGTCGGACACATTACAGTTATTTGATGCAACATTGATCCAAACGCATCAGGATGCTGCTTTACTAGCTGAGGGGATTCAGGGAGTGTGGTGGGCACTTTATGGGGGATTTTGTGCGGAAGTACTGTAAGTTCTGCAGATTCACTGTGAGCTTTGTTTGTATTTGTGGTAATGCTCTGACAAGGTTTGTTTTTGGGCTCAGTTGTGTTTTTTCATCAACAGTGTAAGAGGCATTTCTGAGTTTACAGAGAGTGTGAATGGATAAAAACACCTTAGAACTGCTCAAAGCATTTTAACATAATGCTTAAATGTGTATGACCCTAATAATTAGTGATAGTTAATGAGTAATAAGGCTCTTAGTTTAAATTAGTCTGTAGGATGCTTATTAAGTTATTAAAGTCTTTTAGATTGCATATAGCTGTTTATATTAACATTATGAACTATTAATTGACCTTAAAAACATTCATTGCTCACATCTGAATTTTTTTTGACTGCTCAAATTTTCTTTTCTACAGTGTGGCCGATGTCAGATCCCAGTGTGATGTGCTCACAATCCTGCACAAAAGCTGTGAAATGACAAGTGTTCAGTAAAAGTACCAAGACATACAGTGAAAATACTCTAAATACCACCTTCAAAACCTTATATTTAAGCTCAAATGTGTAAACATTATCAATATTCACTAGTGTTGTACTACTTGAGTACGGTCTTGGACTCAAGAGCAGTCTCCAGACCATTTTCTGCTTTCTCTGTACTTGTCTCAGACTTGACCCTTCAAGGACTTGGTCTTCACTCAGTCTCAGACCACAGTGGGAGGAGAAGGACTCGTAATTTCAGAGCGAGTCCTCGAGACCAACAGAATTTTTTTTTTTTTTATGTTCATGTTAACAAAAACTCCAACTATCCATCATTACAAATAAATTTAAATAATTAAAAAAAAAAAACATATGGAATGTTGACAGGCATTATTTGAGTACATTCCATGGTGCAATGCAAAGATTCTGCGTTCAGTGAATGTCAGTGACCAATAAACAATTCCCAGTCTACCGTAGTCTGTAGGTCTACCTGTTGATTATTAACTGGGGTGATATGAACTCATGGTTATGAAAACTGACTTGTTTTTTGGTCTTGGTCTCGACTCGGTCTTGACTCCTGAAAGACTCGGTCTGTGACTTTTTCAGCAAAATCTATCATTAACTGAACATAAACCAAGTGTGTCCATCCACTGTCACTGATCCAACTCCATGGGTTTTACTAGTAAATCAATGTTGTAGAAGATGACGGTGTTTCGCCGTTCACTACGGAGCCTCTGAACGTCCAAATGGGTCATATCTGATGACCATGAAAAGATGATAAACTGTATTTTACACCAGTTATT